>NC_081137.1:15109332-15709332 GCF_958295425.1 Solea solea | reverse complement strand
CAGCTGATCGCCACCGCTGATCGCCAGCAGCGCACGGCGATCTGAATAAACTGGCGCTGTATCAGACCGGTGACTGTATGCTCCGGAGCTGGCGATCAGTTTAGGCAGCTCGCCGCTCGCCGCTGGCGATCGGCGGTGGCGATCAGCTGTGCTGTCCCTATGTATCCATGTGTCGGAGGTCTGTTCCTGTGACGGCACTCACACATACAGCGCCAGTTTAGGCAGCTCACCGTTCGCCGCTGGCGATCAGCGGTGCTGTCTTTTTAACTGATTTTCACAGAGAGTGCAGCACCGCTGATCGCTACCGCTGATCGCCAGTGGCGAGCAGCATAAACGGCCGCTGTATGTGATCAGACTGAGTCTGTGCTCCGGTCATGGAGGACGTACTGAACAAATATTTTTAATTAGGACGTGTCAGAATGGTTAGTTATGAGCTCCATGTGACCTTTTCTTAAAAATGTGTGTGTTTGTACGTCGGTGAAATACGTTCGCTGACTAAATACGGCGACCGCTGGCCGCAGTCTGATGCGAAGTGGTGCGAAAACACGTTTGCTGACTTTATCCGGAACATTAGCTTCATATATAAAATCCTCTGAGGCTGGAAGTTTGTGTAAAACACTGTGCTCCACTGTGCAGCCACCAACAGCACACTTGTCCCTCCACGTTGACATAATACCGCTCTTCCTCCCTCGCCTGCACTCTCGCAGGGACAAGGTGGAGCTAAGGTGGAGCTCTCGAGGTAAACTTACTGGTGGGCGGTAACATTCGCGGTGAAATGCGCATGCTGACGTCATAAACGCAGGGAATTCAACATCAAGTGTTTTATCGCCTATACTTACACTTAGGGGAACCACGAAAACATGACGGAGTATTCTTTTTCCACACTTTGGTGACTGGTAGGGCCCCCAGAGTCCCAAATATAAGTATTAAAATGGTTAAAAAGTTGATTTTGCATAATATGTCCCCTTTAAACGATTAATCGATTATCAAAATAGTTGACGACTAATTTAGTAATCGATTAATAGTTTCAGCTCTACTTCATATGTTTACATTAAGACTGGGTTAATCTACTATCCCTACTATCTCAACACTACTGGCTAATTCACTGCACACTAAGCAGCTTTCAGAGTCAGTCTGCCAGTTTTCACCAGCTAGTTAACATTGATTTGCTGTAGTGAGTTCACTTGGTCAGCTCTTGCCTCTTCATCCACTTTGACCTTCTCATTGCTTTTTCGCTGTGTAATTGCAGGTGTCTCCTCTGTGACCTTGTTGCATTCAAAGTCCCTGCGTGGCCACAGAGACTGCTTTGAGAAATGTCATCTCATTGCCAACCAGAAGCTATCACGTTCCAAGGTCTCCCGAAGTGCCTACGAGGGCATGAAGCTGGCCTTCAGCCAGAAACTGAACCGCATCATCCAGTATGCCCAGAACAAAGACTCTGTCTCCTCCAACTGCCTCAACAGACGGGGGACCAAGCTTCTTTGTTACAGCCAGCAGGGTGACCGTAAGCTGCTGCCCCAGTCAGATGCCCAGGTGCCCCGCTACACGCCCCACTGGGACACAGGCAATGCTACTGGGCTGCCTGATTACGCTATGGGGATGTTGGAGTGCCACACAGCGGAGGAGTTTGGGCTGCTGCAGCAGTCACAGTCTGACATTTGGTCCAGTGATGGCAGAAGAGGCCTGCTTGGGCGGAACCAGCCTTCAGAAGGAGGACAGGCACAGCACACACGCCAGGGCCACAGCAGAGACGAATGTGAGCACATTTAAGATAAGATTTTATATCTTTATTTTCTTAGCTGGATTGAAGGATAGTGTGGACAAAACATCAAAACAATGACTGACAGACCACTTTTTCGCTAATAGGCAGCAGTCAGAATGGTAACACACAACCACAAGATGCAGTACATGTTGCTTGGTCTGTCCTTCATTGTGGTATCTCCAGACAAAAGTATATTTATATATAAACTCTTGATGTGTCCTTAGCTCCCTCATATCTTGTCCTTGTTAAAGCTGCTCATGACTACAGAGTACAGACCTTGGAGGAATGTGAGAGCCTTCTAAACTGCCCTAATTTAAATTCTCTGCTGAAAGATAGCAGGCATGCCACAGGTCTATGCTATTTGCATCTATTTGTGTGTTTATCTACATTAGCTCATCGTCAATCTTCAGCACGCACTGCATTATAGAGGAAACTTGACTGCTGCCCTCATATTTTTAAAAAACCTGTTAACTTTCAGCTAGATGACATACTGATACGTTATAAGCAATATCTGCCATACTAATCAAAACATTTTTTTCTTACAGTAACTAAAATGAGTGTTGATGACCTCCATCAGCTGAATGCCCAACTTCTGATGCAGATTCAAAGTAAGTGACGTTTGCAATTGTTGTGTTCAACTCAAGATTCTCTCTTGCCACATGAAATTGTCAGCCTCCTCAAGAAAGGAGGAGTTTTTTTATTCACATTTTTACTTCATCTTGAGTGTGAGCTCATGGATTCAGAACAGGAGACTCAGTGAAGCAGGGGATGAAACACTGCAAGGCCTCTCTTGTCAATACATCATTGTCTTCCACGTGATCAGCTGTTTCGAATTGCACACTGTGTAGTACTCACTCATACACACCCTGCCCATCTGCTGACTCCCATCATTCAACAGCCAGGCTCCTGTTATCAGACGAGCACGGATGAACGCACTTGTTTTATATGCAATAGATGACCCAAGGCAATCCCTCCCTCAACTAAACTCTTTCTGCCAATATTAACACTTGTTTTACGGTATTTATTTTTAAATTGTCTTACAGACTCTCGTTTTACTAAGTTTTATAATGTTGGTGCTGCAGCACTGTTTTGAATGTTGAATGACTGTTGTGAGTGATCAGATGAGTCCAATTATCATTACATGTTCTGGTGTCAAAACTACTTGATCTCTTATTCAGCCTTCAGGAGATGTCACATGTTTTCAAGACTTAACTCAGATGGGGAGGTTCTTTTTTTATCCTAAGTAACTGACACACCACACAAGCCCAATATGTATGGACTACATGTACTGGAAAAGTTCCCATGTCTCATGTGTTGACATGAATGTTTCTCCATTTTCCTTGACGGTTTGAGACACTGTTCAGTTTCTGTCACGTTGTCTTTGCCCTCTGCTCTTTCGCTAATCACTTAGATTGATTTTCTTTGTGTTGTTGTTTTGCCTCTGTGTTTCATTTGTTTAGCTGTTTATGATGATTTGTCCTTGTGTGTGTGTTTGTGAAAGAAAATGCTCAGTTCTGTTTTCTGTCTCTTTCTCTATCTCCACAGAGGTCTTTGAGGAGCTGACTGTGGCTGTGCAGGAGAAAGACTCATTGGCGTCAGAGCTGCATGTGCGTCACATTGCCATTGAGCAGCTCTTTAAGAACTGTACCAAGTTACCCTGGCTGCAAATTAGCAGGGCAGGGGTCAAGGCCAGCAACAACGACAGCAGCAGCGGCAGCGGCAGCAGCAATAACAACAGTGACCATCTGGAGTGACAGTGTTGCTGCCTCGCTGGGGTGATGTTGACAAACACTCGAGCATGCTGACTGGCTGAAAATGCCTTCAAGTATTCAGAGTGACTGCTATGACACTATGTTGACTCTGAGCTATCAGCTCTGCATTAGAGCAACATTAAGGACTGGGTTGACATGGCATCTTGTTGTGGTTGGTGTACAGTTTAAAAAAACATTGTCGGTCTAACCTGGGATGCATGTTGATAGCAGAAGGGGCTGAGAACATCCTGGCTCCAGCACAAGATACGGACATGTTTTTACATAGTCCTTAAATGCTGACTTTAACGTATACAAACAAAAATGTTTGTCTAATTCATTTTACACTGACTTGGTTTTATTCTCTTTTGTGTGCTGTCATCTAGTTCAACTTTTGTTTTTTTTTTTGCTTTATTTTTTGTAGATACATTTTTAATGTTTTTCATCTGATCATGTCAACCATGCATATTCAAATATGGGTTTTAGCTCTGCGTCATACTCATCAAAATGCTATTTTATGGTTTGCTGTAGAAGGCTGGAAGAGTTACAATATTCTTTAATTAATAAGGCACTGACAAATCCTTGATGCTCATTAGATGTCCTCTCACTGCCAAAGGTTTTGAAAGGCAGTCCTCTGAAATTCTGGCCATTCAGGTAGATTCAAGAAATAGTGGACATTGGAAGATGCACGTAGTTATATGTTATGTATATTAAGAAAGCTATACATTTCCTTTTGATAGTAAGAATATTTAAGAAAGCATTGAAAGACTGTGTCATAAAATCAGTCTGTTACAGCCAAACGTTATCATTGCAACAGAGACGATTCAGAGTGAAAAATGTATTTTACTAACTGAGCTGGTTCTTGATTGTGAATGTTATGACTTTTGGGAGTGTCGCTGAACTAATACAGGAAAGCAGAAAGTGGAAATATCAATTGCAATATCTTCTGCACAGCTTAGCAATAGGAGGTATTATGTTTTGAACTTTTTGGGTGTGGAATAACTATTATTGCTGGTGAGATTTATGTGATATTAGGCACAGAACAGCTTGTCGTCTGTCCTAAAAGATGTGAAGCACAAGTTTGCTATAGAGGGAGAAACGCAGCTGCCAAACCAAAGTCTGTATTGTTTCATGTGTAACTTCCAGGTTTTGGACTTGGATGATATTACTGGAGGAAGATGCATTACCAAACAAACCAAACGTAGTAACTTTTCTCCTCTTTTTGGTCCAGTGTGTGTACCACCAACCTTTATTCTGAAGGTGTTGATGTGGAAATTGTTTGTTCTCCAGCAAACGTGTGCGTTTTTACAATTTAATTTATTGATTCTTTCAGTATGTTTATGTTCAGTGTTAACTTGTGTTGCCCTCTCCACTCTACACGAGTGTCTAAACTGATACCACAGCAATACAAACAGTACAGTTTGGTCTACTGTGTCTCTGTAAGTCCCTGATTACTGAACAGAGGGAAACAAAGGAGAATGTGAGGGTGGTTTTAACAGTTTGTAGTTGTGGTTACTCTATACTGTAATTCAGGAATCCTATGCAAGAAAGAGACAAATCAGAAGCCTTATTAAGTAGAAGACATGTATAAAGAGTATTGGTACAAGAGTTTTCCTCAGTGGAGGTCAGAACTATGTGCATATAAGGTGTGGATATTTAGAAACACTCAGCATGGTCGGGTGTATCTCTTTTCTTTCTCTTTGTAAGAGATTAAATATATTTGACCCATTTGGGGTTGAAAGTTAAAAGATTTTGCTCCGTTTAACTTTTGTCTTGGTTTTATTTAGAAAAAGGTTCTTTGGTGTTTGAGAGTAATCAGATTAGTGGTCCTTGATGCAGGTTTCTAGTAATTCAGTCTTCAGTTTTTTTTTGTAGTTGTGCTTCAAATATGAATGCTGTGTGTGATTATACTGTGGAAACAAGCCTGGACCTGTGATTCTACTCGGGCTGTTCTGTTTTTGGTTGTCTATTTTTCTCTCATTATGTTTAACTGGAAATGTCAACAAACCTGTTACACTTCAACATCCATCATTTTGGACTCACTTGACTTTTTGTTGTCTAATGTTGACCAACAAGTATGCTTTTGTGTTGTGTGATGTTTTATATTCTATTTATTGTGTTTGTCCATGGACATTACACAGCCTGTGTGGTTTGTGCTTCAGCGACTTTGTATTTCTTTTGTAAAATATAATAAAATGAAATTATTTTTACCACTTGCTCTAATATGGTGTTTTCCTAATCGTAGGCAGGGCATGGAAAATAAGAGAGCTGGTTCTATCTCCCCATGTGTACTTGGCTGAAAGAAAAAATGAAACTAAACAAAGTTACTGTAAAGATGGTGTTGGTTGCACTGACTTAAATAGAGGTTGGGTTCCCTCTTGTGGTCAAAAAGGGTTTTGATTTGTAGATGTTTGATTTCTTATCTAAACCTCATAGGCTAAATAATTCTAAAAATGGAATTGTGTAATTTTAACACTTTCATATAAAAAAATATATTAAATAATTTTATTTTAATACTGAAACTGAAAAATACTATCTTGTCTCACTCAGCTTGGGTTTGCTGTTTACACTGTTCACCCAAACAGAAAATGACTATTTTGCCATAATTGATTAATTTTTATTATGATCACAGACGATGCAACCACAGTGTCACTCAGTTCTTTCATCAGCTGTTTTAATTAAATGAAAAGGACCCTGTGTATTAATGGGTAATTAAAGGAATTGCCAGTGTTTCACATTTTCCAAATTTAAATGTTTTTGCCTTCCCTTCCTCTCTCCCTGTCCTCATCTTGCAGACTGCAGGATCCAGATCCAGCTTTGAGGCTATTACTATGATTATGATTATCATTAGCAGTAGTAGTATTGCCATCATTATTATGCTATGATTAAAAGTGATATCAGTTTAATTTTTTATCAACAATCTATTCTACTGTGTGCATAAATGACACTGTAGTAATATAAACATACTGTATCTTAACTGATTCAGAACTGTCTTGTCTAAACCTACAGTATAACTTGATACAACTGTTATATATCAGAATCAGAATCAGAATACTTTATTATTACCGGGGGGAAATTGTTTTTGTTCCAGATGCTATAGAAATAGAAATACAGCAGTGGAAACAAGGCATAGGATATGGATATAAAAAAAACAGTAAAATAGGCAATATGGTGGAATTAAATAAAATATTAGATAAGAAATAATAATACAATAATAAAGTAGAATATATATCTGCTCCTGGTCTCTCTCTTCTGTCTCTATATCGTCTCCCTCTTTCTGTCCCCCATTTTTTCTTTCACCCTAACAGGCCGAGGCAGATGCTGCACATCTTTGAGTCTGGTTCTGTTAGAGATTTTGTACTTTTCTCTCTCAGCTGATGCTGAATGTTTGCTCATCGTGTGAATTGTTGGGTTTCTTTTCTCTCTATAATATTGTAAAGGTTTCTGCCTAACTATGTACAGTGCCCTGAGGTAATGTATATTGTGATTTAGCACTATTAAATGAAATGAAATTGAAACTGAATAGAAGGGCCATACGGTGGTGTAGTGGTTAGCACTCTCGCCTTGCAGCGAGAAGACCCGGGTTCGAGCCCCGGTTGGAACAAGGGCCTTTCTGCATGGAGTTTTGCGTGTGTGCGTGGGTTCTCTCCGGGTTCTCTCCGGGTTCTCCGGCTTCCTCCCACAGTCCAAAAACATGCAATGTGGTGATTAGGTAAATTGGACACTCTAAATTGACCATAGGAGTGAGTGTGAGAGTGAATGATTGTTCGTCTCTATCTGTGTGTGGCCCTGCGATGGACTGGCGAACTGTCCAGGGTTTCCCCAGCCTATTACCCGATGTAGCTGAGATTGGCACAGCACCCCCGTGACCCTCTGGTGGAGGATAAAGCGGTAGATGATGACTGACTGAAACTGAATTGAATCAAAGCCATTGTAAAAGATCAATATTAAAGTAACGTCACTGCAAAGGTGGAAAGTAATTACTTGCGTTACTGTGATTGAGTAGGTTTTTTTGTCTTTTGTGTTTTGTGTTTACATATTTTGTCAGCACTTTAATTTGTAAAGTTTTGCCTTTAATTAAAAACAACTAATGTGAGATGTGTATACCCTATCCCCTTTTTGCATGACACAAGAAAGAACCCCAACCCTGTTAAAAAAGTAACAAAGTAACTTTTACTCTGAGTAAATTTTAAACAAGCTACTTTTTGTACTTTGAGTACATTTCTAGACCAGTACTTTTCACTTGTACTTAAGTAGAATACCTCTGTTTCACTGTCCTTAATCAAATGTCAACACATCTCCAACCACTCAAATAGTCTTGATGTTTGTTTTCTTTTCAGTTGTCAAGCATGTTGTCAAGCAGCGGGCAGGAAATGTGTAACAAGGGGCGGGGCTAATACAGGAAGCTAGCGTCTTCCTGTGTTGACCATCGTGTCTTAGCCGTTCTTCATTCTTCTTCTTCTGTGGACACACGTTGGAGCTGAACACACAGAAAAGTAAGTGGAGACTTTAGGGTTTAATTTTTTATATTAGTGTGGTTGTTGTCTCAGGATATCACAACAGTATTGAACTTTGAAACGGCCTTGTCATTTTTTTTTAGGGTAATTGTTATTTTAGCAGTTAGCAACACGAGGTTGTAAAAGTGTCAATGTCGTTAGCTATGAAGCTAATACTAACTTCATGTTCTCCTTACATACTTTATGAAAGAGGAGGGTAATTAAGTGTCGAATTGTGATCCGCATTATAATAATAAAATGAATTAAGTTGTTTTTTTGTACGATTTTATTAAACACAGTGTTTGCATTGTTACCTGGTTTAGCTAGCTGATGTGGTGCGTCGCAGCCCGCCTTTATGAAACGTGTACCGTTAAGTGAATAAAGGACGCTAAATCAAACAGATCTGTCCGAAAAAAATCGACCTTTCTCATCCTACGTTTTAAACAGTGGGTTTGGGGCGTTTATACGTTTAAGACGTGAGACTTAAAGTGCGGGACGAGCTCAACAAAAGAACATTAGTGGCTTTTTGGCACTGTCTAAAAGACAGGAGGAGCTGGAGATGTTGAGATTTTCGTCGGGAGTGACCAGGGTGGACAGGATTAGAAATGAGTATATTCAAGGGGCAGCTCAAGTTGAACAGTTTGGAAAGAAAGCCAGAGAGCCAAGGTTGAGACGATTTGGTCGCGTGCAGAGGAGAGATAGTGATTATATTGGACAAATGATATTGAAGATCGACAGAACGAAAAGAAGAAGTTTCATGGTTGGTGTTACAGAAGAGAACACATGGGATAGAAAAATATGTAGGCAACCCATAAAGGGAAAAGCTGTAAGAAGGTAAAAAGACAAACAATTAAAATACTGTCACTTGGAGGTCCCTGTTTGCCTGGATTAAAAAAAAATGCGGATTGTGCCACAAATAATGGTATCTTGAATAATTCATACAGTGAATCATTATTATACAGAAAAGATCAACAACATTATTAAATAACAATACAAAGCTGTGGAGTTTGGTTGTTGGTCGTGATGCTGGCATCCATCCTGCTGGAATAATTGACCTTTTAAGTACAGTGTAACATTGCCATACATTGCTCTGATGTCATGTTCATGATGCACCTTTCTTAACCGATGCTAAGAAGGACATTTTCAACTGTGCCAAATGAAGGAGAACGTGCTGCTGTTTACACCGTGGCTAAGATGCAATTCTTTTTTACAGGAACTGCTCAAACGTAATGAAACATATTGGGAGACATGAGGCGAGAAATTGCAGCTGTGGTGTTCTATGTGAAGAGCCTTGTGAAAAAGGCAGAGAAGCTCGATTCGCACAAGGTTGAGCTGTTTGTCGAGAGGTTGGCTGCTGCACTACAAGAGAAGTTCAAAGGACACTGGTATCCTGAAACCCCGAGCAAAGGACAGGGATTCAGGTCAGTATTGTTACACGTTGGGATGATGATTCTGATAGACATGTTTCCATGTTGGTCAAACTCAAATTGTACATAATCTAATATCTAAAAGTTGGACCTGCACTCCCAGATAATGTAGTTGGGAGTCAATTCACTACTGCATGTATACATTCAATCTGACTAATGGCGCTTTTCACTAATACAGTTCTAGTACTACTCAGCTCTACTTGCGTTCGTATCAGGCACGTCTTTTTCCATTACTTCATATTACCACATCAAATGCACAAAACTGCAGTGTCGTTGCTTTTTACGCCAGTGACAAGCAGTCTGTTGACTTTATATTTTAGTGTTGGATCAGCTCGCTTGGAACCTTGCCAGAGCAGGTACTAAAGAGTACCAGGTCGTATCCCTAATGGAAAAGCGAAAAAATTGAGTTGAGCCGAGTAGTGCGAGAACTGTATAATAGAAGAGCGCCATTGTGCATGTTCCACAGTTTCCGTCCCTGGGATCTGTTGAAGCCAGTGCACAGAAGAAGCCAACATGACAAAACTCAGTCCAGTGCATTTTTGAACTGACCAGAGTGAATTTTTGCTTTGCAGTTTAAAGAATTAAAATATTTTGTGGTTAATGGATGGTAGAAAGACATGGACTGGCACTCAACATGGTAACAAGTTGTTGCCATGGAGTCCGAAACACTTCATTCAAACAAATGTCAGTCCAGTGTTCCAATCACGCATATATTAGCTCACTTTCTATTCAGTAGTTGAAGTAGGTAGATTACATGATTTCCCGTAGCTGCTAAAACAGTATAATATACAGTTGTTAGCAGAGCTGACGTCTTTCACCTCTCCAGCTGGCGAGGAACAAATGTACAGCTTTTCTTGGTCTCGAAAAGTTTAAGTGTTGATTTTGTGGTTTTGTGTTCTTTGCTTTGCACAGGTGCATCCGAGTGAACAGGTTCGATAGGGAGGATCCAGTTCTCCGCCGGGCCTGTCAGGAGAGTGGACTCGTGTACAGTGACCTGGGACTGCCCCATGAACTCACGCTGTGGGTGGATCCTGGGGAGGTCTGTTGCAGGTGAGACAGTGAATTAGCTTGTGTGTGTGTGGGTGTGTGTATAATTGAGCTTGGTTTGGCTGATATGGCCCAAAAATCTTGCTGGTCTCTCTGAATAAATGCTGTTGTTCACCACTGTGAACTTCTGAAGCTAAATAAAACTAGATCTATTAATTTTTATTAATTAAGATTTATTAATCTTATTTAGCACTCATTAGATGTGTAGTTATCTTTAAATATGTACCAGATAACTTTTTGAATTAAAATAAGCACTTTGAATTTACTTTTTATCATTCTGTTGACCAATCTACTGATCAATTTATGGAGAAATAATAATAATAGATTAATTGTACAGCTTAAAGATTTTTTACTTAATGCTGTATATTTCCATTAAGGTACATTGATAATTGTCTTTCTATTTTAGGTATGGAGAAGGAAGTATGATCTTCTCGGTGGCAACTTTCTCCAGTGATGAGGAGCAGGACAAATATGTGGCAAAGAAGGTGATCAGTGCTTTGACGCGGGTGACCTCAGACTACCACTCCGATTCTTCCTCTGATGAAGACAGGGCTCGCACTCCCCCTTTTACCATCGACACCAGCCACTGTTACCAGGTATTGCATTATATGATTTAATAATTCCTATGATGCAGTAATATTCATTTTTTTTTTAGATCTTTATTCCGTGTGACATTTGACTTGCTGACACATAAAATGTATTGATTTACATGGTCTGATATGTCGTCTCTTTCAAAGGCATTAAACCCAGACGCTCCCATGTGGCATCCAACTAAAATAGTTCCTGTGAGAAGTCCAGTCCTTCCTCATGACTTCAGGCCTCGCAGCAGAGCCCCCCACCCTCTAAGACGTAAACTGTGGGTCCCTCATGACAACAGAGCAGGACCTGGATACTGACACTCAAGGTTACAGTTAGGAATCTTAGTACATGCGTTGTTCACACTGGACATAAAAGCTAAAAATAACTTTGACCGACCAAGGTTTTTTTTAAAACATTGATTCTTTTTATAGATTGAATATTGATTGACCCCTTTTGCACTTTAGATTGTCTGTTGTAATTCAAATAAATTTCTTGTATTAAATTGGATATTGACATTGGAATACTACACTTGATGTTTTGAAGTACTGTATTTTTACAATAGGAGCTATAATGTATGCCACCTACTGTGGACCTTTGTACTGTTTTATTTATTCATGGTGTAGAATTCTCTGATGTATAGGCTTAAAATTATGAATTTTTATTAAACACATTTTCCACGTATAAAGATTTCATCTTTGTTGTGTTTGTGTGTGTGTCTTTTCTGAGGAGAGGAATTCACATGTGTTGTGTGTCAAGGATTTCTTAAAGGTTTGATGAAGTAACGATGTCAGAGTTTTGTGGGGGTCATGCACATCAGTTTTGCACTGATCTGAAACCTTCCTGACAGTACTGTGTGATGAAGTGCCTAAAGCTTTTGTTTGGTTGTAACTTAATATACACAGATTATGACAGCATTAAAACCAGCTGTTCAAATGCATGTGTACACATGCAGCAATATGAAGGTGTAGCAAAGAAGTACTGAGAAAATCCAGTATTGTATTTAGTAACATTCAGTATCATTCATAGACAGGGTCTCATGTGTTTCATGTTATATACAAGGACATTTTAAGTAGAATTAAGCAGGTTGTTAATGCAAAATATAAAATTATTAAAATATTCTATGGAACATTACATTGTATAAGAGTATAAACGTGCATCAACTGAAATAAATAAATGCAAGTTATTTACATCAGCCAACTTTTTTAGTGCCATGGCTAATTAGTGTAGGTTTGCCATATTTTTGAGACATTCATTCATTTTCTACCACTTTATCCTCCACATGAGGGTTGTGGGATGTCTGGTGCTGGTCCCAGCTGACAACTAACAACCATTCACACCTATGGTAGAGTGTCCGATTTGCCTAATCCACAAATCTGCATGTTTCTGGACTGGGAGGAGACCAGAGCACCCAGAGAAATCCCATGCACAGGGAGAACATGCAGGCTTGTGTCTTCTTGCTGAAAAGGCAGATCAATACAAATTTTGCCCAAAAAAGTAGTAAAAGTGCATATGTCAAAACGATTGGAAGTTTGAAATACATAGAGACAAATGGGGTGTCCAGTTAACCTCAAATTCATCATATAAACAATTTTACGTTTCTGTCTTAATGCAATCTTTGAGGAGACCTGCGCTAGATTAAACCTTTCACAAATACAATACTAGAAATGCAGAATAAGAGTGAAAGTTCAGATTCAAAGAAACAAATTGAAATGATAAAATAAAGCAATAATCTTTTAAAAACAAATACTTTTTTCCTCTTCACAAATGGACAGTGCCAAAATGACCATTTATAAATCATGGTACACTTCGGTGTTTATGCCGACAGAGGGCGTCGTGAGCTACTAATTGAGCAAAGGGGTTGTCACGTGACAGCCTGGGGCGCGCTCTGCTGTGCACCTGCAGAGAAGAGGAGGAGGAGGGAGGAGGAGCAGGAGTTTGGATACCTCCTCTGTCGAGCTGAGCTGAGCTGCTGATTTTTCCCTCGGTTCTCCCACAAGTTGTCGGACCAAGTTTGAGACGAGAAGTGTTGGAATATCTGAAGCAGTGATGGAGCTGTCGTTTGTCCGATTCTGTTGTGTCCTGTTGAGTTTTCTCGCAGGTAAGTTTACTCACACTCAGCGGCAGCCGAGCGATTTTCAATGTGAATGTTTTTTTTTTTCCTTCTTCTTCACTAAAAGCGGTCACCAGCACCGAGTGGTCAGACGTGAGCGCCGGCGAAACTTGGCTTTTTCTTCAAATAAAACAACACTAATAACTTAATGTTCACGTACATTACGTTAATGTGGTAATAATAAAACTAAACGGTGGTTAAAACAAACCACGTACATTCAGTTTGACGAAATTAGCCAACATGGTGAAACTGACCCAAGGTCAGTTTGTGGAGCTAGCACACCAGAACTAACGAAAGGCAAAACCCCAGTACGAATTTACACGTTGTAAAAATCGACGTATGTGTCAAATATAAATTTATTTTTAACATTGTAAAACTATGTGGTGTGTGTGTAGTATCAGAAAGACGAGCGAAAAAGACAGAAAAGGGAGGGTTACTAGTAGATAATCACAGTGGTTTCACACAGTTAAAGACTATATCACGGCAGTGGTTTGGTTAGCATTTGAAATACATCAGGTGTTGAACTTTATGCTCTTTAATTTCAATTAAAAATGTGTTGTATTAGAAAAAAGAGATTTTATTTATTTTTGGGGGGGTGTTTCAGTGTAATGTAACTTGGTTTATCATCTGGTAATTAGGTGTGGGACGGTATGTACTCTGTTGTAATTTTACAACACATGTTGCTGACATTACATACAATTATGCTCAATTTCATTCGTGAACAATTTAAAGTAGGCATTACACAGAATCCTTAATGAGAGTTTTATAAAGTCCTGGTAAGACTGGAAAGTTCAAGACGCCCCCATGTGGCATTTAAAAAAAATATATCACTAGGACTGTATGTTGGCAAGTAAAGCCTGCCCCACACTAGAGGATAATCAGTCAGAGTCTTCAGGATTTGAAATGAAAGACTGAACAGTGATTGGGCCGTGAGTAGAACCTCGCAATAACCAATGAGAGCGGGTTGAACGGGAAACAGATGTTGCATACTTTTGTTTTCTCAGCCATGACTTCATTAACAGTTTTCTCAGCCTAAAACATTGCACTCACAACAGTCTATAGGCGATACCGACCGTCTGCCTCCACGTCTGTTTATATTCTGAAGTCTTGTTAAATAGTGCAAGTTTCTGTGAGATCCCGGATCCCTGGAATCTCCTCCATGGAACCTCTTGAATAGATGCCAAGTGTATGGTCCTGTCTCTTGACTGGATCGTCAAGTGTGTGCTTTCTCAGGATTAAAACATTGAAAATCGGTCACAAAGTTAGTTGCGTCTGTGGTGTCCCACGTTTTTAAAAATTAAGTCAGATTTGAAAATCCTCGCGTGTGGGGCAGACTTAAGACAGCAAATTCAAGTCACGCACATGAAATATTAACAGATTTCCACATTCACGAGTATCCCAAAAATTTGAATTCACCACAATCGACGTATTGTGTGCGCGCGTTTTATTGAGACACATTGTATATTGTCTCGTCTCCACTGGTGACCACTAGAATTGCTTGATAGTGTTGACAGGACTTCAAAGGACAGACTGCCAGCAGTGCTGCTGACCTCCGCCCTGCTCCCCCGTTCTTCAACCCCAGCTTCTCGCATCCAAATTAAACACACCTGTATATACTGATCTCTTTACGTTGGTGTCATTTTCTTATTCTCATGTTTCAACATTAAACATGTTTCAAATTGAGACAATTATTGGTGCAAGTTTCAGTAAAATTTAACTAGATCTGCAACTAACGATTATTTTCATAATCGATTTATTGGTTGTCTGTCGATTAATCGTTTGGTCCATAAAATATCAGAAAACCTTAAAAAATGTTGATCAGTGTTTGTCAAACCTGGATATGGATAAATATATATATATATCTATATATATATATATAGATATATATAGATATCTCAAATGTCTTGTTTTGTCCACAAACCAAAATCATTGACTTTTAATGATTTATTTGTTATCCAGGGCAAAGAAATTAAGAAAATATTCACATTTAAGAAGCTTACACAATCGGAAATCTTGTTTTAATTATGAAAAAAGCTTCAAACCGATTAATCGATTATCAAAATAGTATGAGAACTGTTCTCCAAATGCACACAGATCAACCTAATCACTTCCACTCACCAGCCACAACAATAAAAGTTTGTCTGACTAAAGTTTTCTGAATAGCCATAGTATTAAAACACATTTCCTGTTATGTAATGAAGTGGCAGAACAGTGTATTTTCTCTCTGTGTTGCTTCCTCATCAGAAGCGGCATTGAATAAATGGAGCAATTTGTAATGATAGGCCAGGTTAAAAATCCAAGTTATTATTTTCAAACAATTCTACTGTGGTTTGTTTTGATGTTGCAAAATACAAGCAGCAGCATTATCAATCAAATTAACTGTAATATTGTAGTGTATATGTGTGTGTATATGTATATGTATATGTGTGTATATATATATATATATATATATATATATATATATATATATTATATATATATATCTCTAATCATAAGTTAGCTTTAACTCAGTCACTTTAATTGTAGCAAGTGTGTAATTATAATTGAAAATGGGTGTGGCTGTTCCTTTCCCTGGAATTTAGACTGAAACTAACAGCTCACTCCTCCCACTGTGAACAATGGTGTGTGAAACTTTTGCTGGAGGATTGTCTCAGTGGCTTCACTCGGTGACATTCTTTTGTTGTTATTATTAAAATGTTTTCTGAGATTTTCATGGGAAGCCACAGAACCAGAGTCAGGCCAATAAGATTCCAGTCTGTTGATTTTCCAGAAACCGTATGTCATGAAAAAGTGCTTTGTTCAGGGTCTTCCTCTTTCCGTGTAAAGGCTGGGACACAGTGTAATATTGGGTTTAAATAGTGAGTTGTTAGCCCTCTTTTGTCTCATGAGTCACATTGTTGTGTACACTAGTTTGGGCTCATTACCATCCTAATGGCATCGCAGCCTCGTCATTTGGACGCTGTTCCACTTCAGCAGACAAGAACAGTATCTGCCAGGCTTGAAGCATTCTTTTAACCTGGCTTTGAAATGCACTGTGATATGCTAACCCCTTTTTAAATGGAAAGTAGTGCCTTTCCGCTTCATTTTCTTTGCTCTATTTTTGTCCAAAAGGCACTGCATTACATGTAAAATATTGACAAATGAAATAAAAATTGTAATTGAGGGATGTGAAATCCTTGGAATTACAACCAGCACTAAGGAGTAAGGATGTAGAAAAAATGCAGATAATACATTTTAGCCTTTATATTAAAAAAGTAATTAAATGTGGTCATTATTGTTTTTGTAATAAGCAGTCATCAATAGGTATTGTCATTGTGAAATCACTCCCTGATGAAACTGAAATTATACTCGGTATAAAATCCAGTGCGAGCCGTTGACATTTAATATGATGCATATTCTTCACTAAAGGCAGGCCACATGTAACAAGGCAACATGTAACAAGGACATCACCGTCATGTGACAAGGACGTGAGTGAGGGAATGCAAATGTCTGTCTCACAGAATTGTTCTGGAAATGGCTGGTTTTTGCAAGATTGTTAATGCATCAACATATCTTATATATATATTGGTAGATACTCAAGGATGTGATTTAAAAAAAAAAAAAAAAGAAGTCGCAAAGTCGAGCTGTTCTTAGAAAGCACCTGAGATATTAAAGGCACACAATGTTGGGTTTCAACATTCAAATAACGTTGATGCCACCATCAACTTATGACAGGGTGAATGGCACCTCTGTCAGAGCAGGTCTGCATCACCTGCATTAGCGCTATGTAACTTGGTCGTACTTGGTGTTATTTTAACATTAGATAATCAAATATTTAGTTTGCGGCATTGTTCTTAAAGTCTAAATATTTACCTTCTTATCTGTCATCATCAATTTTACAACATAAGACATTGCGTATTTCTTCATGTCTTCCCTTTTATTCAGCTGCTGGTTTCCATTCAGCAGTCTGTGCTTTATGCACATTGTAGTACTTGTGTGGGACCGTCAGTGTCGGCTCCAGTACTGGGGGACCTGTCCTGCCTGGTGCTCTGCCCAACTCGTTGACCTCTGGCTGGTCTGGGTCAAGAGTGAAGCCACTAACCTCAAATAAACAGAAACCTGGTGAGCGTTATGAGCAGGCGCAGTACGCAGTCACCTGATAAGCCTACAGCCAAAGGTCCTGGCTAGGAACTGGTTGCTTGGTTACCTTTTGAAAACAGACACGCACATCCAGGGAGTGTACTCTCTCTGTGTGTGTTTGTGTGTGCGTGTATCTGTCTGTGTTGCTCTAGAAAGCTCCCCCTCCCCCTTGCTTTCACCTATGTAATGGGTGGTGTATTACTGCACAGTAGCTGTTTGAGATGTATTGAATATCTTGAACAGAGGTTTTACGAGTAAATGTTACAGCGGGAGCAACTATTACTTACTTTTACAGCCGTGTGTCTGTTGTAAAGTAATTGATGCCATGGAGAAACGGCTATAACCACATGTAGGTTGTTGGTGTGATGAATAGAAGAACCTGAGTCTTTGTCATTGGTCCCACAGAGACAGTAATGAATGCCCATAGTGAAGTTGGATCATAATAATAATATGTCATGATGACCCAACAGTACAAAGTCACTACTCCCCTCCTGTTGTCTACAACATGTTGCAGCTGCAGCTTCACCTTTAACCGGGCAGTCACGCATTCTCCCTGAAGCCACTTGTCCTTGGCTTGGAAATGAAGGAGGAACATGTAGAATCAGACTATGTTCTATGGTCACTGCTTTCACAGACTTATGATGGGGACAACTGTGCATAAATATTCACAGCCCTGCGTGGCAACCCATACACCTTTTTTGTAGGAATTTGAAACGCAGATCCTGTCTTTACCTGGCTACTTTACCATAGCTGTCTCTCTCTACCTTGTCCATTTCATGTCTGTGTTATTGAATGAGCAAACGCTGCCTGCTAAAGAATCTGTGGCGATGATTAATTGTGGTGCTTGTTTCTGAAGTGCTTGTAATGGCTGCGCAGCCTCTCTGTATTCAGAGCTCGTTTCACAGGTAGAGAGTAAAACTGCCTCCTGGTCCGTTGCCAGGTAGTCTTGTAGGAAGAACTGCCTGAAACCCTTTTGTCATCAAGTCAATATTATATTGATAGATATCTGAACTTTGCATGGCTTCTAACTTATTTAATACACACTATTGACATATACTCACACAGCACCAGGATAACCTGCTAATCGTCTGCTACATAGCCCTACAGACTTGGCTCTGGAGTAGCTTTGTGCTGTTAAGTTTTAGAAAAAAAAAATGTTTTATTGCATATGATTTGCATTCGACTCAGGTGACCATAAAGTATTAGTCAGTTTGTGTGTTGGATGGTTGGTCTGACAAAATAAGCAAACACATAAATTAAATCTGCATTTGTCCTAATTTGGACAGGAGGATTCATGTTTAGAAACAATGAGGTAGGGTGTTTTTGTCTTTCTGAAAGTGGTAGCAATATGCACCTGACATGGACCATCTGGCTTGTAGCCTACAGTGTGCCAGACTGATTGAAGCATCTTACAACACATAATTAATGTCGGCCTATAATTTTATTCCTGCCTTTATAGAGATGTGACAATATTTGTGATTTCAACATCTGTAAAGTAATCCACACTGTACTTCAGAGGCAATAGACATACTTAAGGAATGTAAAGAAACAAAATGTACATGTCCTTTGGAAACACAAAGTACATAATAGACCTCTTGACTGCTGAAATGCTGTTAATGAAAGTTGAACTGTGAAAGTACTGAAGGAGAGATGGTCCCTCTGTCATCTTTGTAACCTGTCATTTAAAACAAGGTCACTGCTGTACTGATTTTCCCCCACTCTCTTGAGTCCAATCGGTCATCATCATCGTGTCACACTGGTCGGGCAATAAACACCCCCGAAGCACATTTATCATTTAGCTGTTTGACGCCCAGCTCTGCAAGGTTCTCACCACGCTCTGCTCCTAATGAGGAATAATGGGCTCTATGAGAAATATGCTCTTCATTGTGATGATGTTGATAAGGTTTTTCACATATCTTAAATGAGCATCACCAAAATTCCATTTTTCCATAGAAAAGAAGATGCAGCACGCTCGATAGTAAAGGAATTTCGAAGGGTTTTGTTACAAACCATAGCAGGAATATAAGTCTTAGCTTTTGTAAACAGGGCTTTAATGAGGACTGAAAGCAGTCATAAAAAATGAGTTTTTATCATTTTCAAATGGTGGGCATGAGATTCTAATTCTTTGTTAAGTATTAAAGTCACCAATTGCTAAGACAAAAGTGTGTCATAATATCATTTACATTTACAGCAATCATCTACTTCTGGAACTTGGGATTTTTCCACTTTTTATGTATTCTGGTTATTTTGCGTGGTATTATCGCAGCATCAGAGCTAGCCCTGTCACTGTGATGATACACATTGTGGCAGGCAGGTCTTCAGGGGGCTGCACCTGCATGTGCTTGTTTGCGGCTGTTGCTGCTTACCTGCCAGCTAGGTGTCAGCTCAGCTTAGATACATGCTCTAACTGCTGTCAGATTACCCATTGTGCAGTGACACAGAATAAGAATGAAAAATAATCACTATATCATGTAAAACAGACCTGTTGGTTAATTCTGACTAAAAAATCTTTTGTTGCCAGCTCTCACTTCTAGTGGAAGCATCATTTTGGTGATAACCACTGTATATTGTGTTGTGCATGCTGTTGTTATCAGCTTATGTCCAGGCTATTGTCTTATACACAGCCGAGGTTGTGGAAAGATGATTATATTTTGTCCTCTAGCAGTAAGCCCCCCCCCCCCCCCCCCAACTCGCTCCACTAAGAATGTTAGAGTTAATTGTGTGTCTAATCTTGAAAAATATTATGGCTCAGAAAATAAGCGACATATGCGGAAGGTGTGTGTGTGTGTGTGTGTGTGTGTGTGTGTGTGTATGTGTGTGGTGGGGTGGTGGGGTGGTTGATGGTGGTGAGGTGGTAAAGCAGCTGTTTAATGTGCCATTTTTAGCAGCTCACTCTCATTGAAAACCATTACACATTTTCATCTGTGCATTTGGCAGGAAAGGCAAATAAGTGTTGTCTGCTGAAAGCGCTTCTCTTGATTCAGTCCCACTCAATTTCGCTACCTGTGGTGCTCATATTTAATTAGTTCTCTGTCTGTCTCTTAACTATTTATTATATCAGACTACTTAATTATGCTAATAACTCCTGTCCATAGAGTAAAGGAGATTTGTCATGCCCTCTGCCATGCTCAAACTTCTAGGTTGAACAGTTTATTGTTGTATTATAGAATTAAGAATTATATTAAAGCGATTGTGTGGTGAAAATCATGACTGGCTAAATCTTGTTAAGAGTATTAAGAATACTTGCACAGAATTAGACCCAGAAAATCTAATTTCTTAAAACATTTGCTGCCTCATAATGAAGCTGAAGCTAAACGGAGGCCAATTCCCCTTGCAGTTTTCATTCTATAAACAGATCAAAAAAAAATATAACATGTAGACTTGTCAGCCCTTACAAATCTGCTGTATATTTTTTAATGTCTCTGCATTATTTATGCACCAGTAAGTGAACCTCAGACTTTGTCTGATGTAGATAAATGTGTGCTTGAGGATTATAGTTTGATTTATATACAGTAAGATGATGTTATGTCTGCAAGTGTGTGGGCAGATATGATGCACTGCACATGCAGACTGTAGTATGATCAAACATGAATACAAGTAAACACTTGGTTTCATGAAAAAGGCTTTACACATGAGATTAGATGAAACTCATCCCTGCGGCGGAATCGGGTCTTTGCAGTTGGAGTTTTTCTGGCTTTTCAGAAGGCTTAGGTGCTGTCTGGGTTCTGGAGGGTTGTTTGTTTCTTTATGTTTTTGTTTTTATTTTTTAGGGGTGTGGGCCTTAAACGACATATGTTTTGATTTCAAATCAGAGAAGTCTGCTGTTTAATGTCGTACATTTCTTGTTTTTATAAAAACTCTCAAACCGATTTTAAAAAAACAACCCAAAAACACTTGGTGGTGGCACTCTCATTGTTAAATATAAAGTGTCACTAAATATAGATTCCAACACTGAACACATCAGCAAAGCCGTTGCACTCGATATGTCGCTTTTAACAAATGTAATATGTCAGTAAAAAATATTGCTGACCTCAAAATAGTCAAGCCAATTTTATTTATACAGCCCAACATCACAAATACAGTTTGCCTTGAAGGGTTTTAGTCTGTACAGCAACTGATAGAACTTTAGGAAGATTGAGTATCACAGACATGAGTGAGTATCGGTTGTCCCTAAGAGGGCAGCTGGTTTGTCTCGAAAAGAGGATATGTTTGCCTAATTTTAAGATTCATGGTTTCAAATTGAGATAAATAGGCTATATACAGACAGCTTTTTACATTTTTACTTTTTGCTCTTAGCTAAACAAGCACAATTTGAGTAAAACAAGAAGTGATGCACAAGTACTCTTTCTTTACACTGAGTTGACACCTTCAGTGAGACGTTACCTTAACTTGACCCGGCCTTTCCACCGTCTATGTGTTGCATCCAGGCACACCCTTGGCCAAACAGGTTGCAGTGACTACAAACAAGCTAACACACCCATAAAATGACTGCAATTGAGAAGTCAGGATAGGTTTTCCCTCCATTTTAATTTGCCTAAAAGACTTTGTAAAATTATAGAAGAGAAAACCATGTCTTCACAAACAGAGAATATTAAAGTTTACAGTATCATTCTTTGTATCTTAAATATCTTGGAACAAAAGTAATGAGAATATTTACCTGGACTGTCTCCTTTTTGACAAAATAAAGAACTTAGAGTGAGAACCTTTGCTAAGGCCACTCAGTTTCCCACAGTGTCAATATACTCCCTATCTCATAAAGTTACCAATTGCCAAGTCTATTTTATTTTTTTTTAATTTTTTTTTCTTGTATGTTAAGTCAAGGTGGGAGAAGTTTAAGAGTGGAGTGCTAATTAATGACGAACATTAAGGAGAGACACACTGCAATGGCCAAAAACATTTAAATTAGGAGAACTATTAGAGGAACTAGGGCAATTCGAAAACACAGATGACAATAAAAACAAACAGAAGTGATGTTTTGGAAACAAGAACACTGCTCTGTAAGAGGCCAAAACAAATAGAGTAACAGCAGACACAGAAATGATAACAAAACCAAAAACACACATATGCAACAGCAGAAACAATGCGTGTCTGGTGCTGGATCTCTCGGTATGATGACCACCATCCGCAACAGCTGGGCATAGAAAAGGCTCATCGCCTGAATCACGGCAAGGTCAGCAGCAAGCCACAACACACATTTAATTACTGTAGTGCATCTCGCCACCATGTGAGGAAATCAGCAGTTGGCCCAGTCGCCCTCCAGAGAGATGAGATTGAACTGAAAATAGCTCTGTGACGGGCTGGTTTATGATGGTCAGAGCGCACATTATTGCACATCCTTAATCACTAGTGCTGCTGTTTTAATAAGCAGCACACTGGGGCCACCAAGCTGCAGTTGATGCTCGTAGGTTCCGAAAGAACCAGCTGTTAAGTGTCTTAATGCAGCACATGTAAAATTCATGGGCGCACACACACAGCTGCGTGGCTGGCTGACTGGCTTCTTCTCCGAGTGGCTGATAATTGAAAGGAGAGTGAACCCCCACCCCATCTCAGTCATACCAGCACTCACAACACCCAACAGCACTCACAAGGAGAAGGAACATCAGCTCCACATTTAATCCCCTTGGGACAGGATATGTATCTAATGTGAGTAAGGACATGATTTATCAGCGACAGTTGGTGCTGTAACACAACTCAGGAGCTTGAGTTGTAGATTAATGACCCGTGGACACATAAAAAGAGGCTGAGGCTGCCTGCAATGTCACCTGGCATTTTATCAACTAAAATGTCTCTTACCTCCAACTCGTATTAATTGGCCATAAACATTTCCTGGGTAGCAGTGTAACATCCTGAGGGCTTTAAAGTGAAAGTGAAAAAGAGATTTAGACATCAGTGATTATCTTTTGCTGTGTGAGGAGTATTTACTGGATAACCTCCACCTGCTCCTAATTCCTAATTCTTACTGGTCAAAAAAACCCTATTTTAAACCCAGTTTTGAACGGGTTCTGACCAATGGAAATGTGTTTAATAGACATTCACTCCCAATTCAAATTACGCTGCATTGCATGCATGTTTTTATCAGCTTTGGCTCCAATTGGCATTGGTGTCTATTACTATGTAAATAGCCATGAATGTTTGTCAAAATCCCTGATGTTTACAACTAAGGACAACTCTCAATAGTTTTTATTACATCATTGATTGAAAGAGGGACTAAAGAGAAGCTAAAAATAGAAAACCACTGTTGCGTTGTCACTGAGCTCCATAGCATTGTTTCTGGCAGGATGTCACAATTCACAAATGGGTGGAAAAACACCGCAAGGCAGACCAACCCCTGACAATGGGAACAGTTCTAATCACCTGGGATCAAAAAACCTAGGCATACCTGCTACTTTAAGTGTGAAAGAGGCTTCAGTGAAGTCATTTAGACGGACCATAAACATAATCACTGCACATTTACTCTAAGGCGATCTTATCACCACATACAGTGAATAGTCATCAGCATGTGGTGCCCCAGTCACTTTCACTAAGATTATGCATTGTCAGCCTGATCCAGGATGACCTATAAGCAGTTTTTGGCTGCCTGTCTAGACGACGTAGGGGTCAGACCTTTTTAGATGTCATTAGAATCATCAGGGAGTTGGCTTGGCCTGGCTTGGCTTGTGTGGCAGGTTTCCTGCAAAAGCACTTTGCTACATCCACTCACTCAACAACCAGGTGACCTTGAATCCTTGAATCTTCTTTTTGTATCAAGTTGTTCGTTAGTGATTGTGTCTTTTCTTGTTGTTTACTTTTAGCCACATACTATTTGGAACATTAATTTATAGATACTATTTATGGGGTTGTATGTAAATTTGCCATTCAGTGAATTTGCATCTAGGATTATAGTTTTATTTGGTAATGGCTGAGTAGTATTCAGATTAACGATGAGGGATTCACAAGTAAATTATGCATCATATAATCCACTGCAGTTCTCTCATTGATACCAGCCATTTCTGTTCACTGGAGACTCTTTTCCACTAGTTCAGAGCTGTACTAAATTACTGCCAGTAGAATCAGAGCATTCTTCTACTGATGCTTCACATTAAAGGTGTTCAGCTTGTTGTAAAGCAAGTAGTGAAAGAGTCAGGAGCAGCCAATGGTGAAGTTTTAGATGAAAAGATGTCAGAGTCAAGGTGCAACCTCTACTTTCTCAGACCACAGCTTCTCATGGCATTAAGGGAAAAACAATGCCAGTTATTTACTGACCGTTAACACCTGTTTACTGAGGTTACGCCCACAGAAGTATGTTTTTGAGGTAGTGAGGTATGTGAGCTACAAACATTGGCAAACACTATGTGATGGAATTTTCTTTTGCCTGAATGATAACAGGTGAAACTATGACTCATGGTAAAATTTGGAGCTCAAATCCATGTTGCAGTCACCTCTGGCTGATGGGGGGGGGGGGGGGGGAGACCCACATGACAAATCAGGGAAAGCTGTCACAATGTATAGGACCAATGTAGGTGAATTAATTAGTGTATCTAAAAATATTTCTTACTCTCTGGCCAAAAATAAATCGGTGGCAACTAAAATGGAGCCAGCGCTGTTCAAACCAATCATAGTAGATTTGAAGCCACATGTAAATGTAGCAAGTATAATGGATTTTTAAAATAAAAACCATTAGTGTGAATGATTGCTGTTGAAACCACAGCAACCTCACGTATCACCAAGTCGAGCTTTACAACTTTAACTATATAAACAGTTGCATCATCAGTGTATCTTATTTTTCCCCACCACTACTCATTCCAGTTTAACCTCTGATGACGGGAAGCTCATGTGTATTTGTTTAGTGAAGCTGTCATCATTAGAAAGCTAAATGCAAGATGAAACGTGTTGCAAGTGTAACTCTTTCTAACTAAGTGGTTTGAGCTCATCCCTAGTAACGGCTTTAGCCTGTGCTTCAAATAAGTACAGCTGCTGCTGTTTGATTCTGAAGCAATTTCACGCTTTGGAGTCCAATTGAATGTGGGGATAACATATATGTCAGTGGGCACTGTGTGAACTGCTTTCATAAGGAATTTGCAGCAATCAGGTCTGGAACATTATTTGTATTTGGGTGGTGGAGATAGATCTAATTAGCCTACATTGATGGCACAACTCTGAGTGTGAGTTTCGCCTCTGTAATGGTGCAGTTCTCTCAACTTGGAGAAAAAACCCCACCATACAGTATCATGACCAAACCGGTGCAGTGTAGTTATTTTTAACATCCTCAAACATGTCCTGTCACTTAACAGTCCATGTAGACAAGAGTGTTTGTTTTGAGCACTCTCTCCTCATGGTGAGGCTGTGAATGTGAGCCAGAGGCATGAATAAAGCTAGTGGTCTCAGTTAAGCGATAACAACAACTGACAGTCTCCTTGCCTGCAGCTTCCTACAGGGCTCAGCACTCAGGTGCTCTTACAACACCTGTCTCCTGGAACATCTGAGTGAGGAAGAAACTCCAGCCTTGCAACATCAGACTTGTTTCACTGCCTGCACAGAGAAGAAAGTGAGGACAGGCAAAGGATTATCCATCTTGTTATCTTTCAACAGCAGCCTTATCTTGATGTCCTGTTGTAGTGACTCCCCCACACAGAGGACAGTCAAGGGACTGTCTGGGTTGTTACACTTTCACAAAGACTGCATTCTGGCTGGTCCTTTGACAGGATGAGAGGGGCTTGAGTAAAGGCATGTCATAAATGCATTTGAAAAGGAATTGACATATTGGTAGTTACTCTAAAGTACTTTGTCAGTACACTGTTCCTGCCTCAGGCAGCTGACAACCACAGTGTTTTTGATGAAATGGACTGTGTTGGGTCTGCAGCATACAGCATATACTGGGCATGAAAACACATAGTAGTGTGTACTATCTAGAAATGTCCACAGGACCACCCTCATGCAATGTTCTTTGGGCAGGGGAGCTAATTTTAGACTAGAATCTAGTGAAAACGGCACAATCAGGGCAAACTAGTAGACCTCCTCGCAGCCAGTCCAGCCAACAGAAATACAGGCCTCTGTACTACATGGGAAATAGGCTACTGTGTAAATCCAACATAGGCAGAGGTAATGCCTTAATCTGCAGGCGCTAGCCCTCTGCAGCCTACACAAATGTAACCAAGGTAACTAAAGGTAACTAAATCCCCTTTTTTGGCACTTATGACATGAAAGCATGGACGGATTTAAGGGAAATACACTGTTAGTTGCAATTAAATTTCTCTGTTTCAAGTTCTTTGTCGTTAAATTATATCAAATCATGATCAGGCTTTCAGTTTGAAAATGCACTCTCTGGAAGACAAGAGGAGGAGCTGGGGAATTCATTGGGAGGCATCTGTGTTTGAATTCCTGATACTTTATAAATGTCTGTGAAGTGTTTGCACTCTTGACTCACACCTCAATCCTTTTAGTGGTTTGGCCATGAGCCATATGATTCTTTACTCCTCCATAGGTGTTTAGTTGATAAAGATTTTGTGTGTATGTGTTCAGATTTAATTCAGCTCTTTTTAAAGTTAAGTATGAACAAATCCCCAGGTTACTGAGCACAGCAGGCTGCAGTTGTTGGTGTCGATGATTTGTTTCAGATGGTATGCAGAAGCAGTTTATTATTGCTGAGAGAAGCAAATCTGACTAAACTCACTTCATTTATTCTCACGCCCTAAGTCATTTAAGTGAATTTCCTTAAACGTAGAGTGAAACTAAGTAGAAGGGATTTCTGAGCTTTGGAAAAGTTAGAAATGGGAAATGATGTCAATCAATCTTAAGGCTTGTTTGTAACTTCAGAAAGGATTTCTAATCCCTGTTGTGAAACCTGTGTTTCAACGGCTTGTATGTTTACCTCTCTCTGTAAGTGAGACAGTCTTTTTTGCTTCTGTATTCTCACACTTATCATTTCTGTATCACAAATGTGCATGTGAGGATCTATGTTCTCTCAAACCCCCCAGTGAAAAGCACTCTGTGAGAGTCCATCAGTCTGAATGAAGTAGCTGCACTTTTCTGCACTTGTGTTTCTGTGTTTGATCAGTGACGCTTTCTCCTGATCATAGTTGGCACTGTGCCCTGGGGCCCGGACAAAAGCTGGACTGGGGCGCCGGCAGGGGCCTGGTCTGTATCAGACACTTTATTTGTTTTGGGGGGGGGGGGGGGGGGGGGGTAGGATAGGCTGCAGCATGGCTGTCTCCCCCTCTGTGTGTAAAAACCCCTGTGTCAGGACAGAGACGCCCGGTGAATACACCCCACTGAGACATCTGGCTTTAATTTGTGTGGTTCATAGTAACCTACTGGAGGCTTCAAACACAAATACCTGCGTTTTAATAAGCAGTACCATACCTAATTCCTTATGTCTTATGAACTTAGAAGAATATTTTTTAATATTTTTGCAAGCTCTCAATGTGGGTTATATTTGATGGATAAAATAATCAATGTGGAAAATGCCATATTACTATATGTAGCTTCTTGGATTTTTTTTCCCTCAAACACCCAGGCCAGAGATGTGTTTTAGCACATCAATGTGTGATAGCAGTGTATCGCCAATCCTCAACACATTATGTAAATGAAAAATAATGTGGGCAATGGTGACTGAAGAATTCTTTCAGGTCAGCTCAAGTGAGAGCAGTTTAACGCTACAGTCTCTTTTCCTAATTATTAAAATTTTAAATACACAGTTTAGAAGAAACAATTCGGATGCACTGAGAATCGTTTGGTGATTTAATGATAGCCAACATGACGTTATGATGAGCACCATTCAGTCGATGATCTAAAATGGTTCAGTTGCTGCGGAGTTTGAGAAACGGACTGAAGTGAAAGATGTACAAGCGTAACCACCGTGACATTGGCAGTGCTCTCCACAGTGCTTTCTTCTGTTGTGTGTTGGACATGGTTGTTTACGGTGCGTTTGTCAAACACAACTTTCTTGGAGTTAAAAAAAAAATAACAAAAAGAAAAACTTCTTTACTGGAAAAGGGAAAGGATTCAGTCACTTCTTTTAGCAGGTTCACTTCTGGTTAAAAAGAAACCTCCATGTACCTGCACATTGTTGTGTACCACACCTATTCCTTCTCCACCACTGTCTTGCTCCTGTAAACGAGGATTATGTGACAACAAAGACACACTAAATACGTGTGTGTGTGTGTAGCAAAGCAAACTGCTTTCACGTGTCGGAGAATTTCTTGCAGGGATTACGGGAAATTTTGTTTCCCCTTCAAAGAGGACATGATTTTGATCTACAGACAGCCAGTGTGCCTCTTGACATGTCTCAATTTCAGCACCTTACTGCTCCTTTACAGTGTTTCTGTTTTCATTTCCTCTCCACATGACTATATTGGCACATGTGAATTTGTTTTCCCATGAGGTTTTTTTTTTTTTTATCAGCTTCTTATCTGTTTGCCTTTCTGGGGGGCTGGCATTCAGCCTATCAGCTTTATGGCACCACCAGTCTCCATATTGTTGTCTCCAGCTTCAACAAATCCTCAAGGACACCAGCCTTTTATATGGTGTGTGTGTGTCCCCACAGGTCACAAAGACACTGGACATTCTTATCTGACTCTTCATTGCAATGCTGTAGATAAATGTGCCTTCTCTCACAGGGACAGAGGGAGGAAGGGATGTAGTCGGGTCAGCCAGGACTATTTTTAGCACGTATCTGGCTATATGGTGGCACAGAGGTTAGACAGGCAGCTGGTTAAATCCACACTAGTGCCTTTTAGAATATTAATGTGTAATGCAAATAAGAAGTAAAATCCCAAGGCCGTGATTTGTGAGTCTTGTGATGAGGACTCAACCTTTTTGATTAACAGACCATTAAGGAACACCCCAGTGTGGATTTGTCCTTGCTATATTTTTCTCTTCCCTCTGTCCTTCCAAATTCTCAGGGGCATGATTTTTAACTACTTTATATTCTAATTTAAGTTCTTTAGAAAATATTATGATGAAATTTGTGCTACAACAGTTATAAGTTAACCAATAAATTCAATGCCATCTATTTCGATAATTGATGGATGTCAGTCAGTCAGTCATCATCTACCGCTTTATCTTCCGCCAGAGGGTCACGGGGGGTGCTGTGCCAATCTCAGCTACATCGGGCGATAGGCGGGGTACACCCTGGACAGTTCGCCAGTCCATCACACACACAGATAGAGACAAACAACCATTCACTCTCACACTCACTCCTATGGTCAATTTAGAGTGTTCAATTTACCTATCCCCACATTGCATGTTTTTGGACTGTGGGAGGAAGCCGGAGAACCCGGAGAGAACCCACACACACACGGGGAGAACA
This sequence comes from Solea solea, assembly GCF_958295425.1. Lineage (NCBI taxonomy): Eukaryota > Metazoa > Chordata > Actinopteri > Pleuronectiformes > Soleidae > Solea > Solea solea. The sequence continues at coordinate 15,679,758 of NC_081137.1, read as the reverse complement.
TGCAAACTCCATGCAGAAAGGCCCTTGTTCCAACCGGGGCTCGAACCCGGGTCTTCTCGCTGCAAGGCGAGATTGCGAACCACTACACCACCGTGTGACCCTAATTGATGGATGTGTTTTATTAAATGGAATAATGGAATACTTTTTGATTTATGAACAGCACAAGATATCAGAGGACGTCTCTATTTGGGATTTCACAATTTTCTAATATTTATGGACCAAAATAACTGATCAATTGGAAAGATATTTTATGATCTTTATAAATAATAATTTGTATGTAAATAATAATAATAAGAATTTCAGCCCTAATTAAAATCTTCCTGTTTGTTGATTTATTAAATAGTATAGCAGTAGCAGGGAGGTAATAATGTTTTTTTTTCTATAGAAAGAAAGCAGGATCACTGGTAAGGCCAGACTTCAATAATTATGTAATTACATCCCAGTTATTGTCACTAACTGTTGATGTTCATGGATCCATGCAGCAAATTAGTTTCTGCAGACATTCACAGCTCTGGCATTAACTACTTCGCCCAAGGCTCGTCTAGGCGGTCAAATGTTCAGGCAGCTGAGTAAAGTGCCCGTCATTCGTCACCTCTCCATCATTTAATGTTCAATTATGTCAAAACAGCCTTTAGGTCATCCACACTGGGAATTGATGGCAGCTCTGTATGGCAAGTGGAGCTTTCATGCTGTGTTACAGCATAATCCGTATAGTTCACCGGTCCCCAGCTTTCTCCAAGACTAAATAAACCAAGGCAGGCTCAGTCTCCGGGTGCCCACATTGCTTCAAATTGAATAGTTTCAGCAGGGGCAATGGGGCGAACATTCGGTCTCCTTTTTTTCGTAGCATCCAAGTTAAGACGTTATCCTCTGCTGTGCCTGAAATAATTGATGTTCTTCAGCATGGTCACAGGAGTTTTGCATGCCTGTTTATGATGGGTAGAGCGCCTGTGCTTTTTCATTTGCTCATTCCAAAACCCCCAGACTGCAGTTTTACTATAATGAATTGCTAATGTTTGCCCACCATTGTCACCCATCCAGGATAATGTGCCACAGTCTTTAGAAGTGGAAGCTCATTTTTGTTTTTCTCTTTTTGAGTTGCTTTCTTTTTCCTCTCTTTTGTTCTAATTGTGTATTTGTTTTTCAAGGAGCTGAAGCATTAAACCTGAAAATATTTCCACTCGCTGTTAATGAGAAAAAAATCTTGATCCAAACTTCCATATGTATTTGCACATCAATTTTCCCCACCACACACAGTAACTCATTATCTATTTTTCTGAAATACACACAATGCTGTAACTGACTATTGAATTAGTCGGCAACTCATTCTGACCCAATGATTTTTGTTGACAATGTCGGCTAATTGTTGCACTCCACAAATTCCAGTATATTCCAGATGAATTCCAGTATAGCGTCTTCCACCGAGACAAGCTTTTTCTGGTCAATGTTTTTGTCTTGCGAGCCTGAAATAGCTGCTGGCTTTATCTCCCCTGTGGTAAGACTTGGCTTTTCAGACTTTACTCCCAAGGATGCTCTTTAGGGTCAAAGAGTAGAGAAAGAAGCTTATCATCCACTATGACCACTGCCAATGCTGTCAGGGTCTTTAGCCTGGTTAGTGGAAGGGTCATGATGAGCTTGTCAGCCTGTTTCCAGGTTTCAGGGTTTATTATGGCCTGCTGAGGCTACTTGTCATACCACAGCTTAAACATGTCCGTCTCAAAGACCTGGTAAAGACAAATCACTTCTGATAAAATGTATCCAGGCTCAGGCGTCCATGTACATGCTGTTAAGAGCCTTACATTTTCTTGGCTACTGAATAGTGTGACAATGGATCAATTGATGGTTATTGCAGATATATAGGTATTAGTGAACATGTTGGCTGATGGGTATCTCTTCATTTCAGCACAGAAATGTGCCACCATTACACTAACCAGAAAGAACCGACACGTTGAACTTTAAGTCCTTTTGTGTCAATCCCCTTCAGTGCGAGGAAATCCATCCTAGAGGCAGACAGATTAATCAGTTGGGCAGATTGATTGTTTGCCGTTATTTAATACTCTACATTGCCCAATTATTTTTTAATTAGTAGGCTGATTATTATATATGCATATTTACACATTTTTGTTTACATACGTTGCTAAGTTACTAAGCCTTTATTTTTAATTAACCTAAAAGGTTATTTGACAAGGTTTAACTTTAGATATGATGAGCTTTCATGTATTTGATATTTTATTTACATTATTTTCATTTAATATTTAAATATATGTATATGTGTATATATATATGTGTGTGTGTGTGTATGTGTGTGTATGTATGTATATATATATATATATGTGTGTGTGTGTGTGTGTGTGTGTATACATACATACATATATATATATATATATATATATATATATATATATATATATACACGCACAAAAGTGCCTGTAGTGCAGACACAAAATGTCAATTAGAGAGACATAACTGTTAACAAAAATATCAGCCCAATTCATCAGCATCGGTCAACCTCTAATCCATACTATTTGTTAAAAACATTGAACATGAATACCGTTATTATTCATACTGTATCAATCAGGCTGTAATTTGGAAGAAGATAACAACTACAAATAGTTGGGTTTTTTTTATTTTTGCGTAAGATGAGTAAGAGTTTGTCTTTTTAAACTCTTTATTTTCAGTCTAACAGTATTTTTGATGACAGCAGGTGATATTAGCTGAAGCATGACATACTTAAACACTGTGATAAGTTCCACTATGTGGACAACAGCCTCAGATCACAGGACGGTTGTGACTCCAGGCTTCTCTGTCTGACACCAGATGGCTGGCTGGCTCTGGCTAACTCACAGGATATTTAATGGCTTCATCTGAGAATAGAGTGGAAAACAACACTGCACACTGAGCTGGTCTTTTGGTTTGTGCCAGAGGCATCACCTCTGGTTAGGAGAGGTGAAGCAACAAGAGATGATTCACTCTGTGGACTCCTACATTGAATTGTCTGGTTGTGACAAACCATAGCTCTGTGAGACAACCTTTATTTTTAGGATATGAATAATGATTTCTTTCAGCCTCGCAGGTAGCTTCATGTTATTAATATTCCACTGCCTTGCACATAATATATATAGAAAATCATTTCATGACATGTTTTTATTTTCATTGCAACCACATTGTGCCTGTGTTTACTGTGAACATTTTAAAGAAAACCACATGGATCATTACAAAGATGCCTCCCCACGACACATTCAAGCTTGAGTTTGTTCACTTCCACAAACCTCTCCTTTCTCTCATGCCGTCTCTTAAGCACCACGGCAACCTCCGATGGGATTGGTTGCCAGGAGACAGGATTCGCTCCCCATTGTATGCCAACAAAGGTAGAGGGGATGGGTGCTGGGGTTACAATCAGCAGGGCTGAAGAGAATTGGAGGCCTGGGGGACTGGCACTCTACAATCATGGGTGTGTTAGAAAAATGGAGGACAGGAGATGGGGGAGGCCTAGACGTAGGGGGATGAGTAAGTGAATGGCAGTGGGGGTATTGGGTGGAGCGCTGACACCCTAAATTCCTCATGTTCATTCCCGGTCTCCCGGTAACTCTACTGGGATGTGCTGTGTCAGATGGTATAGAGAGAATAGGCTGTTATTATAAAGGCAGACTTTTTAATTAGCCAGTGTACCCTCCCCCACACAGATGTACACAGACACAGCAGCATATACATTCTTCCTAACTAAATACACTGTTTGTGTTAATCTTGTTTACCAGAAGTCTATTTTTCATAAGTTTCTTGGGACTGTAATGATGTTCCCTCGGATGCCCCAACAAATTTCCTTTGAGCACTAGTTTGTAGTGCTCTCTGTGGTGGAGGTAAAAACATTTCTGCTCAGTGTCACGCGCTCCATTGCTCACACACTTCATATCCAGTATGATCTGATAATTACTGGTTAATGTCAAGAGCTGGCTTTTTCAACATGTAAACAGAGTGGTTTGTGTTGTTCCACTTTGAACAGCGAGTGGAAAGGGACGAGTTTTCCAGTTGGTCATATTGTAATTTTCCATCAGTTATATAGTTTGCCCCAAGAAAGTTATGTACATTATCTGTTTAGTCAGGAAGAGCTTTTGTTTTTTTAATTCATGATAATTTGTGATCCTGGAAACCCATTTTTACTGTTCATTTTCTATGGCATCATTCAAAAACACACCCAGATTGAATAGTTATTTTGTATGAGGGACTCTCTGTATTTTTTTTCCCCCTCCTTGCCATTCACAAGGAACCTAAGCGGACTGACTCATGTCCTTACATTTTACAGCCAGAGTATGCGAAAATTTGACTTGTGCTTAGCAGAGTTTTAAACATTTTAAGTAACCCACAAACGGATTGTTGTGAACTGTGATGGACAACCTGAAAAATAGTAACTGCAATTTCTTAATGTACAGTACTTCTTTAGTTCTAGTCTTTATTTCATTATAATTGCTGTCTTTGTTGAATGACATTATCACCATCATTGAATAGGTTTACCAGGTGAAATAAACTATGATACCTTGTTTCCCTTTTGCTGCACAGTTTACAGGCCTTATTCTCCCATGCCTTTTTTTTTTTTATTAAAATGATTAAAGAGATTATTTTTTATTTAATCTCCATCAAAGTGATTTGCATTTGACTAAAAGGATGGTCATCTGTGTGCCTGTACATGAAGCATAAATATGACAGAATGCCTTTACTGGTAAGGATGATGAGGGTCATGACATGTAAATTATTGATATTGGTGGAATGATCTGTTGTTAATTTGACCCTTTAGGCCCCTGAGAACATTTATTTATACATGAGTATTCGCATATATGGGATGCATAGTTAATATACCAACCATCCATCCATCCATCCATCCATCCATTTTCTACCCCTTAATCCTCCACATGATAGTTGAAGGGGCCGCTGGAGCCAATCCCAGCTCACATAAAGTGAAAGGCGGGGTACACCCTGGACAGGTCGCCAGTCCATCACAGGGAGATACAGAGAAGAGCAACAATTCACTCTAACACTCACACCTACAGTCAGATTGGAGTGTCCAATTAATCTAATGCCCAATTCTTCATGTTTTTTGACTGAAAGGAAATCTGAGAACTTATGCACACCCACACTGAAAGAGTTGAACCAAGATCCAAACCCAGGGACCTTTTTGCTGAGAGGCAACAATGATCGCCACTGCCTGTCTTCTGGCCCTTTAGTTAATGTTAATTATGGGTTGAACAGAAAATTTTTATTCACCTGCTGAACGTGATTTTTGCTCAGAAATGAGCAACAAAAAACTTTTCAAACAAAGCAGCAAATGTGTGCGTTCCACTGTCCGTAGCAGATTTTCATTTCCTGTATTACCTGTCCTGAAAACAGTCCTCCTGTCAAACAGTTTCAGCTGAATACTTTTTCTCCCGCAGTGCTATTTTCTCCTCTTTCTAAGCAACTGTGAAAATGACTCCAGCTTGAGGAATAGACACCGCTTTCCATCATACATATGCCAAGCTGTGTATCCATTTTGACAGTGATCGACGCAAATCTCAGTTTTTTCCGATATTGCTTCCCATATCTTTTGCTCCTGCCGAAGGCGATGGATCTGTCCCATCAAGGGCATCTGTCATAATCTGCGGGCCGAAACGATCAGCTGCAGCACCAGGGGGCCCAGGGAATAAAACCGTACTTTTGCTTTTGCAACCATAGCAAATGCTTACAGGCTCCAAGCTTTAACAGTAGCGGGTGTGACTGGGATTGTCACTCGCTGTGTGTAAAAACTTGAGTGGTGTATTTTCATTCAGTTGTCTGCCTGTGGTTTGAGGCTAAAACAGCGGTGATGAACATGAAATGAGGCCGACACATCAGTTGGTAGCTCCAAGTCACCAGCACTACACAGGGCTTTTTTTATTTCCATAATTTAAGTTGATAACTGGGGTAATCCACCTTGGCCTTGGACTGCTGATAGTCAGATTAATTAAACAAAGGTGGTGGTCAGGTACTTCACACCATGAGCTACATGTTTCTGTTGTGCATACAGAGTTAAGAGATTGTTGCTCCTGTGCAAACACTCAACACGATATTGCACACTTTGATAGATCTAAGTGCTTTAATTTGTTTGTCTTTTAAGTAAACCTTGTTGTTAAAAGACTTATTCTATAAGACGAGACTCATTTCTTTGAAGTGTTCACAGATGCCAGGTTTTGCTTTGTTTAACCAGTTATCTCTGCACATGAGAGGCAGCTCTACCTGTCAATGTAAAAGCAGCTAAATGAGATCCAGATGTATAAAGAAAAATGCTATGGCGATTGTTTTTTGAAGAAGTGAAAAATTCTCTTTTCATCAGTTACATGTGTTGGCTGACATCTGCACGACGTGATAAATGCTTGCCGCACATTTTCAGCGTCTTTTTAGCTGCAACATATTGGGATTTTTTTTTTCTTCTTCTTTTTCTGTTAAAGCTGTTCCACCCCCTTCCCCCACTGAGTGGAAGGTGGCAGGCTGTCGAAAGGGTTTTAATGTGTCAAGGCAGCATGTGACAACTCCATTCTCTACAGACTGTGTTCCTTGCCGCAGCTTAACTCTCTTATTGAATGGAGAATCTTAACCCAGTTAATGTCACCAGGAAATTATGTTTATTCGTTCTAAGAATAAATACTTAAGAGTCCGTTCCATTTCTGTGACAGGCAAGCGTGTCTCCTTACTCACATCGCCACCCCTGAAGTTAAGTTATGCTACTCTGTTTCTGTCACTGTGTGAATTATACATTATCTATTTTTTAAGACATACTTTGCTTCTCAGATGAGATGCAGCCATGTTGACTTGAACATGGGCACTTTTCCAAAGTAAAACACTGAACAGCTGACTGTAATGCTTCTATAAATGTATCCTCAGCTTCTGGTTATGTTTGTTACCGCATTATGTTTTTTCTGTCAGATTTGTCTTAAACTGATTAAATACAAGGGTTATACAGCCTTAATGAGTGCTGCACTCAGCTCCCCAAAAGCCTCTAGGTCTGAGAGGAGTCGTTCCTTTGTGGAAACATACTTGAACAACAAAGCTGACTGGTCGGTTGCACATCCTACAAACTAGAAATGGGGTTTTTAAATAGTGGATTAAGGACGAGCTGTTAACTGGTTGTAATGGTTTCAAAATTTAGATTCATGTGAAAGGTACTGCCAAAAGGCTACATTGTCTGTTGCCATAGAATGTCGCAGCAAGGTCATGACCAGAAGAAGATTGCTTGTCTTCTGATTCCACTTTCAGGTGACACTGGTATAGACCAGCACTACACCTCAGAGCATATCAACACTTCATTTTGTATTTTTCTATTGATATTTTACTTTTGTAAAGTTGAGAAGAGACTGAGCACAAATAATTCTATTACTGGTTATAATGTTGCGTTCTTATTTGAAATGTTGAATCATGTGCAGGGGTGAACAATGTGAGCCACAGCGGTTCCATTCTATAACAAACTACAGTCTCTAAGCAACTAAATGTTGAGCCATGTTTAGACAGTTCCTTAATATATACAGGGCTCCAGACTAACATTTTGAATTGGTTGCACTAGTGCGCCTTACTTTTTTTTTTAGGTGCACTGGCACAAAATTTAGGTGCACTCGAATTTTAACGCCATAAGGAGACCTTTCTGGCTCCATAACTTTAATATAACGTGAATGATTTCCAAACAAGATTACGATATTGAGAAATCCTTGTCTTTATTTGAGGGACATTGACATAAGAAAAATAAGGTGTTTGAAGTGTTTCACTGAGCTGAAATTGCAAAATAAAACATTAAGCACAATAAAACATTCCCAAATAAAACAGTGCTTGTGCTTAAAGTGCTACACTGAACTGAAATTGACTATTTCGATCAAACATTTCTGATCAAACATTTCTGATTCCTCAGAGGACCTGATTGCTGCTGCCTGCCGCTGAAATGCAGCTGGCAGAGGGGCAACTTTCTCCACACACCGGTCCCGGCATGTAGTGTGTTTTTTGGACATGCTGTGTTTTTTTAAAGTTTCGATACGAAACGTTGTTGACCCGCTTACAAATGCACTATTACCGGCCATACTCTGACCGCACTCATGACAGTATACACAGTGCATTATATTACGTCCTTTATCGTACCGTAACCAGGGAAACTGTTTCAACCAGTCCTGCCTGAAAGAATACGTTTTCAGCTTCTTACTCTGAGTCTCAGGGCCGGGCTCTTTCTCTGACTCGGTTGTCTCCTCTGGTTCCGCGTCTGATGCCGCCGAAGGACCGGGGCTTGGCATCTCAGCAGGAACCGAGGGAATGGCAGTAGGGTTGGTTGTCGGCTTAGATTGTTTAGTGAAAAAACTTTCAATACTTCTGCCCCTCTTCATTTAGCCTCGTTTTGTCTCTTTTCCCTTCCGCTGCCGTGGCGTTCAGGTCGCTGCGCCGCTCGTATTTTTTTTTTTTATGTTTTGCCGCTTGCAAATTTTAAATACACACAACGGAGAGCAGTGACCACAGCCAATCTAAGGCAAAGTTCCGCCCAAACTCTGTCTCTTATTGGTTTAGACCAAGATAATTATCTACCATGATTGTCAGTTGAGTCACAGGAGAACACAGAGAGATGATGTGCTTGCAAAGTACATTTATATTTTTTAGATGCACCGGTGCGACCTCGAAAAATCCTTAGGTGCACTCTTAAAATTTTTGGTCGCATATGCGACCAAAATGGTCGCACTCTGGAGCCCTGATATAGTATGTGACATTTCATATACCAACAGTCTGCAGAGTAAATCCTCCTGCCCTTGTTTTTTATTATCTACATTAATTATAATGCTAACTTAGGTTGGCACTGGGACTAAAAGTGTCATGACTGGCAATTATGTTGCATTGTTGTCAAGTGTATGATAGTAGAATGTCTTGTATCTTGAATCTCTTGATCATCATTGTCTCTCATTACAGTGTTCCGTGGAAATTCAGTCAGCTTCATCACCAGACTTTAGCACAAACCCTGTCACTTTGTTTTGACATTCATGTGGTTAATTTTCTGTATCAATATCCATCAGTTCCCTGCTACATATCTTGGGCAAGGTTAAAAATAAATATATCAAAAGTTTTATAATCAGCTAGAAAGTGTTAACATAAATGTGATGAAAATGTCAATACATTAAACTTCTGTTTTTTAATTTAATCATGTTGTAGTGTTGACATTTATTTCCATTCTTTGTGTCTCTGTCCAGGTTTGGTCGCAGGTCTAGAGATAACGTCCACAGGGTCGACATCCATAGAGAAGGCCAGTGGTGAGAGCGTGAAGCTGGACTGTCAGTTTACTCTGGCCCCTCAGGACTCTGGACCGCTGGACATTGAATGGAGTTTACTTTCTTCCGACAACCGGAACGAGGACAAAGTGGTAAGTTTAGTTTTTCTCCACAAACAAAGAAAATATTGTTTTTCTTAAAAAAAAAAAAAAAAAAAAAAAAAAGCAAATGAAGCCATTAGCCATATCTTTGTTTGACTGGATGTATTTAACCCAGAACAGTTAAGCCAAGCTTTTTAATTTGTTCCTCTGAATGTAGCTTTATAATTGCTTTATTTTCTTCTTAGTCTTTAATGAGCCTTTATTTGAACTGTGTGTGTGGGGAGTGCATTAATCTGCTCTATTGTGGTAGTATATGATGACGAGTGTGTTGTTCAAGTCATGAAATATAAGACGTTAGGTGTGTATTTCCTCCGGGTGTTGCAATATACATAAGAAGTATAGAGTGTGAAAGTGTGTAAGTGCAATTTGAGCCACATTAGCTCTCTGCAGTGTCCTCACAGGCACACAGTGAGAGCAATGGGAGCTCCCTTTATCCCTGCCAGTGTCTCGCCTTCCCAACATGGCCCTCAGCCATTAAAAGGAAGGACTGCACAACTCCACACTGACTCCTGCTCTTCCACAGGAAGGCGTGTGCACTCATGCCACTGGCCACTGCTTTCGTCACTGTATGGAGTTACTCAATTAATGAGAAAATAATTATATCCATCTATTTGCTACATAGAAATCAGTTTCTGCTTTGAATTATTAATCAGTGTAGTGGAGAAAAGGGAGGTCCCGTCACAATGTGAGTCAATATTGTTTGTTCTGAGCGTATTCATATTTCATCTTGTGACAAACTAGCAATGTCAATACTTAAGGAGAAGCAGCACTTCCATCATTATGTCTGAATTTGGTTTGGGCAGTATCCAACATTCTTTCCCCAAGGTATTTGGTTGTACCATGACTAATTAAAAAAACAGGTGATGCTGCTCAGAGAGTGAGTGCCAAAATAAACCCATCAATACATAAAAATTATCCTTAGAAAAATATAAAAATGAACATTCTCCCTTTCTACTCCTACTCACCCCTCAAGGTGCCACTGCACAAGTTTTCATTGTAGGTTACTGCCATCATTATCACATCAATTTGTGCACAGACTCGTTTTTATATTCTCCCTCCAGCTTGGCAAGAATTCGGTCTTTTATTGTTTTTATTAACAGGATGTCCTCGTCGAACACAGCAACGCGTCAGGTGTTGTGTTTTACTGTGGGACCAAGTCGCTTTGCTTGGTATTTTTTTTGCTTTTGGTATCCTTTGTCTGAGGAGAAATGGTCGCGTGAAAAACATCACATTACCCAAACTTAATTAAATGTAATCTTGTGAATCAGCAGACAAGAAAAACATTCAAATTTGAAAAGTCACCCAGACAGACAGATGTATTGGACAAACTCTTTAGGGCTGCAGCTAACAGTTATGTTCTCAGTAACATCTGGTTCCACTGTTTATTTCTATTATCATATGCAGTTTTGCTGAGCAACCATTAATGTTGCCAAACCTTTGTTTGAACATAAACAGACCAGACATCTCTCTGAACGTATTTATTCTCCATGACTTACCTGATTTTGCTCACTATATACACACACACACACACACTGTCATATAGCCTTTAACCAATATGAAGTCATGCACAGAGTAAATTCTTCATAATTAGCACCATGTTAATTCCAAGGGGCTGCTTTAATATATGTGACAATGTTCAATGGAATTAGGCTGATCTACTTTTTCCAAAGATACCAGGTCAAGCAAGGTCCTTTTGAATGAGGGTTAAATGATATATATTAGGCTCAGGCTCAGGGGCTCAGGGACCATGGATAACCTTTGATCACATGGCTTGACAAAATCCAGGGTGTTCTTAAATGAAGAGTTACTATAACCTGTTTTCCACTGGCCAAAAAACCCCACTAATACACAATTACATAAGGCTTTTTTTCTGCAGTGGAAATAGATACTGCTGGCCTTTCACTCCTAGGGTCAGGTGACTCTGAAACGACACAGGTTTTTGTCAGCTCCTGCTCCCATCGACAGTGATGGAAACATGACACCTGGTCATTGTTAATGTAGACACTTAGTCTGCACCAGTTACAACACAGCATAATGATGCACATTGTTCCAGCAACGATCCAAAATGGTCCAGTTGTTGCTGTATATGAAAGACGAACTGAAGTGAAGGATCCTAATGTCTAACAATTGGGATGATACAGTAGCTTACCTGGTCGATCTGGCACCCCTGAGGCTGCTACCCACCTTTCTCCCTTCCCCTCATGTTTGCTCCGTCCTGTCAGTTAAAAGCGAAAATGCCCCAAAAATTAAAATAAATACTTAATGTGAAACCACCATAAAAATTGTAACTGGTGTTAATTTTCCTGCTTCTGCCACCTTGGTTGTTCACATCATGTTGATGATGCTGAACATGACTCATCGGAAGTCAACATCATCGGTCCCTGTGCTTGGAGCGCTGGGTTCTCAAAGCCCTTTTATCTGATGTGTTTGACATGTGCAACTAATCCTTAATTTAATTGATATTAATGCATATCATAAAGCCATGTATCATTTGCATTGATGCAATCAGGCGTGATGTCAGAACATTATCTCTTCAGTCCTGTGTCTTGTGGGGAGTGATGCTTCCCTTCATCTGGGATATCCACCCATGTCAACAGGGTCTTAATGTGTGTGGTGAAGCATTGCTAATGTGTGATGCTTTGTTGGGCTTGACTGAGAGATGCCAGGCATGCCTACAGTAACATTCATTTGCATTTGTCTCTCCCTCCCTGGCTACAGATTAGCTGGTAGCAGGGTGTAGCCCAACTCTTCACCACAACTGTAAGAACAATGTGGAAAACAATTATGAAAACCAATCTGAACTGTGGTGAATAAGAATGGCCCAGAAAAATACATTACAAACCCCATGTCTTACACACTGCCTCTTTGGTCCTTGAACTCAGTAGCAGAGCGTTTTGTTTATTCAAGTTATTGTAGCAGGAATTCATGTGTTGACAAAGTATTAGAGGATTTGGATGTACACGGCAGTGGCACAGTTTTTTTTCATGACATTACATGTTCCATGTTTGTTCATCACTGAGTGTCACGCCTGCTCGAGGCTGTGGTCTGTAGCCTGAAGGATGAAGGATGCTAATTTCATTTGCAGGTAGTGACTCTGCTTTAACCTTGCAAAAGAGCTTGGAGCAGAGCTGTTCGTGTGAAGCCATGTGGCAGCAGTGGTTGAAGTTAACTCACGATAAAGAAGGCTCTGTGCGAGCACTGAGAGTCACTACCCTACAGTATGCAGATTGTTTGGTGTACACAGGTATCACAATCCTCTGCTTTGCCTCTCAAATGATCCGCTCCTCTTCCTCTTCCCCCCCTGAGCAACAGCATCACATGACAATGAGCTCATCTTTACATGTGTCTGCTGCTGAAACTAAGTCTGGCCAGTAGAGGTCTTTTAGCTCTGCAGCATGATCCATCCACTGAGAATCACTCGAGCAGGTGGCGATTGTATCATTGAGTGACCTGATCTGTTATTAAACACAGCAAACAGACTGTGGTGCTCCTCTGTCCTTTGGAGCACCTGCCAGCTCGTCTAGTCATTTGCCCTTTTCATTTTCATTCCCTGGGCTCTTAATAGGATTGTTTTTTTACAGTGGATCATGATTCTCAAGGTTATTGTGGAGATTATTATTATTATTCGAGTTGTGGTCGTATGTGTGACCAGGGATAAGTATGATTAAGATTTAAACGATACTACTGCTGTTATCGATACTCATCTTTAACAGTACTCTTATGGTTCTTTTTCATTCCCTTTTTAAGGAGGAAATATCTCCTGAAAAAACTCTAAGTCCTAACATTTTTTGGAACATTTTACGAAAACAGCACAAATTCAAAGCAGTTATTTAGAAATTTAATGCTATAATAAAATAAAAAAAAATTTATCAACCCTTGTTGTGTTGGAGAGGTAGGATGGTGTAGGATGATTCACTGTAGCTGTCACATATTTAACCCAAATGTTGCAAGTTTTTAAACAAACAATATGTGAATTCATTTTATTTGTAATAAAATCAATATATTTTTATACAATAAATCAATTAAATGTATTTTCAGAGTCACTGTTTTAATGATTCAACCGTTTCATACAGAATTCATGAACAGATACCTCATCTTTTAACTGACTCGTGGTAACTTTTAACTCACTGACTCATCAGCATCTGTTCTGGTGAATTATAACCAGACTTTTGAACTTTCCCCACTGTGACGCAGTTGAAGCAGGTATGTGTCTCACACGGATCTCTCCCACGATTGGGAACAGTGAAAATCCGTCATAGACACTGATACATGTCCAATACCGTGAGCAGCACTGTTAACGCTAGTGCTAAACGATACAACAATATTTCAAAATGTACCCCCTAGGCCCGTGTTAATACCTGGTGTTGGTACCCATCACTATGTGTGACCACATGTACAAGTGAGATTTTTTGTCTGGTTTTGCTTGAGGCAATTTAATTTCCTCTCCTCTGTTCTCTCATTTCACGTTGCACTGTTATTACTGCTGATGATCTGATCCTCTGTGACCTTAGAGAGATAGGATTCCCTCTCTTGAGACCCAAGAGGAATTTTAACACTGTGTTGCAAGCTGTGTTCGTCTTGAGCATGCCTACCTTGGAGCTCCAGAAACCTGTATTCCATTTTGAAAAGTAGCACCAAGGCAAACTTGGTGTAGACCCACTTGAACCTTACTGAGTCCTTTGTTTCACTCCTCCTGCTTCCTCTGAGTGTGCTTGCCTCCTCTGATGGATTCATTATCCTTTCTCTCCTCCTGCCATGTTTTGTATTTCCTCTCTCCTCTTTACCCTGGGGTATTGCCTGGTGTTGATCGTGGCTGTTGATGACTGTCTCTATAGAAATGTGGTAGGATATGCCGGTGTCTATAAGGGAAAATGAGGATTTTTTTTCTCCCCCCCCCCATTTTTTCTTTTCCCCACCTTGTTCTATTTTCTTTTTCTTCTTTTGTTTTTCCTCATCGCTATCACCCCTGCTACTTGCTATGAAATGTGTTGGCTCCAATCTGGGTTTATCTCTAGGCCTTTATGTAATGCTTTCTTGTGTGTGTGTGTGTGTGTGTGTGTGTGTGTCAGACAGAACTTGGGGCTACTGCTCTTTGTTGACATAGCAGGTGTTGATATGGCTCCACAGCGGTGGCTTTATTTGTTCCACCTTCATTCCTCTTAAGTGTTGAAAGGGCATCGCAGCGCCGGCTGAAGAGCATCTCACAGATAAAAGAGTGGGTAATTTGTCCTCCATATATTTTCAGTTGCTTCAGTGAGCTGCCAGAAAGCACACGACAGTCATTTCAAGGCTTTTTGCTTTTTTTTTTTTTCTTGAAATAACTTTTATTTCCGGAAACAGACGAGTCAGATTCATGACCTCATTCTAAGTAGGCTTAAGTTCCTAATTGAAATAAATTTTCTCTCCTGTGCTTTCTCTCCACGACTAGGTGATCTTATACTCGGGTGACAGGGCGTATGAGAACTACTATGATCCAATGAAAGGCCGAGTCCACTTCAATGCAGCTGACCCAAAAAACGGTGATGCCTCCATCGTCCTGACAGGGCTGAGATCTGCAGACTCTGGTACTTACCAATGTAAGGTGAAGAAGGCTCCCGGTATCCGCAGCAGGAAGATGCTGCTAATCGTCATGGGTGAGTGGACGAGTCACTACAGCAGGACAAACAACTGGTGTTATGCCAGCAGTCTCTTTTTTTCTCTTCTCAGTGGTAGTGCGCTAGATCATGTACCCTTTGCCCTGCTTGGTGGTTTTGATGTAATCCCTTCTAAAATCGAGTGCATAACCTTCCCAGTGGCTGTAAAGCATTGCCCTCTTTGTGATTCAATGCTGTATTCACCCCAGTTACTCTGAGTGTGTATAATTTATAATCTGCAGTTTTGTTGTTTTTTTCCTCTCTAAATGTTGCTATCGTTATTTATGATTCATCATTTATGATCAGGTTTTTACTCCTAAATGACTATACATATTTTTTAGATAGAACAAAAAGTAATGATTTATAATTACATATCATTCATTTTGTATTTAATGTATATTTTATTTATTTGAAAATAATCATGAATATGACAAATCCCATTCAAAGCAAACATATTTTTACAACTGAGGACAAAGCTTATAAATAGACTGTGTGCTCAGATGGCTTTTAATTGCACAGAGTAAAATGGGTGACACATCAGTTGTACAAGTCAGATGATTCACTGCTTATGCAAACATGCACTCACACACTTTAGCCTTGGTGATTGGTCAACTCGAAACTAAATTGCCTCCCGAAACCTGCCTGGTATTTGCATATGGGAAAAACAACCCACATGTACTGCGCTTGTGTGTGTTGTGGGAAAAGCCTGGTATTGTACTTCTATCAGAGTCCTGTTATCAGAATAGTTTCTCCTCTCTAAAGATAAGGCAGCACTCGCAAATGGCTGCTGTGCGTGTTTACACAATATTTTGTGTACAAAAGTAAATGCACTGCACAAACTAGCTCAACCAGAAATGCACAAGCCACTGAAAATGAGCAGGTTTCCCAGCTGTTGTTAGTCTTAGTATCACTACGCAGGAACTGAAAAGTGGTGAATGTCCACATTAACCATTAACTGTAGCTGCAGCTGAGGTCCGGAGAGACTATTTTACATTTAAAAAAAATATATATTATCTGACCATAAGCGACGTGAAAAATTGAAATCACTGCTAAAGGTTGTTGGTACTTGTGCATTTGCTGTGACGGCTTCTCCTCTGAGCTTCAGTTTCACTGAGACAGTAGCAGATCTGCTGATGTTTCGTGTCTATTGTTCAGATTTAGTCTATGCCATTGTTTAAGGTTCCTTTCATTAAAACTGCCAACTTAACCAGTACTGCGTAAAAGACAAACGGTGTTGGAGTGTGGGTCTATGTTATGATTGTGTGTGTTGTCACTGTTCACTAATATTTGTACCACACCCACTCCCCCACTACCCAGCTGCGGTACCCGTCCTGATGGCCAAAATAATTATCATTTATTTTATGTAAATATTGAGATCAAGATTATTTATGAGCATATTCATTAATTATTATGACAAACAAGTACCAATTATTCACTGCTTCTCTCTCCCCCTCCTCACTCACTTGCACATAAGCACACACGCGCACACAGAGAGAGAGAGAGAGAGAGCGCACCTCCTGCACCCTTTGCTTCCTGTTGTGCAAGACATTATATTAGGTCTGTTATGCATTTATAGTTGTCTTTTAACATAATGTGACTTGTCTCGAGCTGGGTGGTGCAGCAACAGCAGCTGTGATTGGCACATGCAGGCATGTAGTCATGCAGTTGTTAAGGGAGCGCTTGATTTGCTTTGTGTTATATCGGTGAGGCACACATTTTCAATATTGGACAATCAGGTGCATTTGATCGTGAGAAGCCAACATAGTGATCATAATTTACATACGGTTGTGCAGCCCCACAGGTTTACATTTAGTAGTTGAATCCCCTTCTTAAACATTTTTTGCACTCACTGGCATTTTCAGCTATGGTACAGCTGTCTGGAGCTGTCTCGCTGTTGTGCTTTCACCTTGCCTCCATCAGTTGTGACGTATAATGCATCACTCCCTGTGTGCAGCATTGGAATGTCACCAGCAACATGACAAACACAGAGAGTCCTGTGGAGCTGATACTTAGTCAGCATTGTGTGTTAAATGTAGCCGACGTGTTTATGTCCATGATGTCACTAAGGGTTTAAAGAAAGTATTTTGTATCACCTGTTAAAATGGTCATAATACAAACTCCTCTTTGTTTAGTGGACTGCATTATGTTGTAGATAAGAGTATCTCTAGCTGAGTCTCTTACAGTAGCAAAGGAGGGAAAGCCCAAGGCTACAGAAGCTGACAGGCTGCTAGCTATTGACCTCAAGGGTAATGCTGTTCTAAGCCAAGACCCAGTGACAAGAAAGGAGTGAGGACATGTTGCCTGCTCTGCATTTTACCTTCACGTCGAACTTGTCACAAGGTGGATGGTCCTCAGAACAAGGGAAGACAGGTATGTTTGTGTATGTTGTGCACACACACAAACATACAGACCTGTTTCTGTGACTTGTTGTTACAGGCTCCATATATAAATGCCATATGCAGGTGTGCAAACATGCAGACACCCTCGGTTTACATGGTATCCAGGTTATACACGACATTGCATGTGTATTCTCCTCTGTTTGCAGATGAACACTCAAGCTTAACAAAAAGAGAGTTACCGCTTTCAGTAAAGTGCTGGAGTGTCTGTCTGCCTGATGTCCAGATAGTCTTAATCATATTCAGGATCTATTGTAAAGCTCAACAGCTTTTTTCCTGTAGTCAGGCTTGATATAGTTATGTATGGTCATTCATATTTCTGTTTGCCATTCAAGAATCAGATGTCACCTTCCAAAGATCTGACTGTAATGGATCCCACAATCCAGCTTTCCTTTCCTGCTTATCTTGTCCTCAAGATTGCCTTGTGCAACTATATATACAGTATACTGTATATATATCAGAGGCAGGTTAGCTGCTTCACTCTGCCCTTAATCAGTCTGTGCTCCGACAGCTTCTGTCACCTTCTTCTTTTGACCTCATCTTTCTAGCAAATCAATCTTTTTGTCTGACAGCCGCACTAATATGAGGTGCCCTGTGTTACAGCCCTCAGATATGTCGAGTTGACTTTCACCTCTAAAAGATGCATTCAAAATGTCATAGCTCTCTGACATTTTCCCGCGTGGAGCGCGAATGTGTTTAGGTGTGACGCAACAGCAACGTAGGTCAGACTAGTGAGTTAGCAGCTTCACAGCCTTGGCCCCCATCACACACCCATCTGTCCATCACCACTTGCTTAATTGTTGCTCTCCAGCTCTCCGTTTCCCCCTCCGTTCTGGTCCTGTGTGTATTTTATTAGATTAGTAGGAGCACACAGCACTGTCTGTCTCCTGAAAACCCTTACATTCATGCCTGCTAGGCCCCCCCCTCTTTCCTGACATCTGTACAGCACCTCATTGTCATGTTTTTACAGAACACATCAACACATCATCACAGACTTGCTGGACTTTCATTTTATAGTCCTGCCATTGTATAACAAGTAAATCAGTAGAATTGGCTTGCTTTGTTTGGATTTGAAACTTCATCTCGTCTGTTGTGACAGTGAATGGCAGAGGGGTTGTTGCTTTAAGACACAAAGTGTTGCCTCCATCCTTTACTCCTAGAGCATTTTGTGTGAAATGGCGCTTATCTCCCACCTTCCTTATGAGTATTGTGATTGGCAGCTCTGTAATGACAACAGCTGTATCAATTACTCAGATTATTGCTCTCATTACACTGATGACTGCTGCTCTGAGCAGAGGAGGAAGTAAACTCAGAATACGCTACATACACAGACACATAATATTCCAGACTGAAAAATACCAGGGTTGTTAACACAAGGGCCGTGTTCTTCTGGGCTAATGTGACCACCTGCTCTTTTTCACCTCTCCCTTCCCTCTACTTCACAGTGAAGCCAACCAAGCCCAGGTGCTACATAGAAGGCCTCACACACGAAGGCAAGGACATTACACTAAAGTGCATATCTCAGGAGGGCACCAACCCCCTACGGTACAACTGGGATAGGATCACTGGCAGCAATATCCTGCCCGCCTCCACTTTTGAAGGTAATGGACCTCTTAACAAGCATTTCCAAACAATGCCAAACAGTTTTTAAGTCCTTCACACGGGTCTGCTTATTGTTTAACACTCTCATCTCTTTTATGCTGTGTTTCCCCGTCACTACAGATCCTGTGACAGGTTCCCTTAATGTGAAGAATGCATCCGCCAGTGCGTCAGGCACCTACCGCTGCACTGCCCGCAATCGCGTTGGCACTGACGAATGTACTCTACAGCTCAAAGTAGCACCTCGTGAGTACCCAGCTAGCCTCATGTTGATGGGCCTGTATTCACCTTTGTCACATTTAGACTCGACAAGCTACTTAATTCACTCATTCACAAATAATGATACTATGAACGCCAGCAGCACTCGGAAGACGTATTTGGTCACAGCAGTGTTTCAGGCCAAATGCTGAAGTTGATACGCTAACATGCATGCTTTTCGTGGAAATAATACTTACCTCATTAGAAATCTTTGTTAATAACTAATAATGTTATCTGACATGTGCAAAGTCCAACATACTATATTCACATTCACTGTCATTTTTAAATATAATGTAGACATATCTGTGACATGTTTACTCGTTAGTATAAAAATATGTCTTGATGATTTAGGAAGCATGTCTACTCTTCTTGTTTTTGGCAAGCAGAAGTTCTGGCAGCACACGCTGTAATAGTTCTGGCAGCTTCAGTGCTGGAACATGATGCTCTTGTCATACTGTCTTGGTTGTATCAGTATTGTTGCACCTCTTTTTATCCACTGGGTATTGTAGTTTGAAAAAAGTTACACCACTCTTCTTGGAAAAAAAATAATTTCAAGTCTGTTGGAAACTGACGCTTAGTTACAGATCAGATCTTTGCCACCTCCTTTTCCAGCTCTTCACACACTTTTCCTTTCTGTGTTGTCCAGCTCCCAATACTGCAGGCATCATTGCAGGATCCATCATTGGTGTTCTCCTGTTCCTCCTTATTATTGCCATCATCCTCTTCTGCTGTTGCCGCGCTCGTAACAGGAAGAAGTACGAGAAGGAGATCTGCAACGAGATAAGGTACGCTCAATAAAACATGAATAGGATTTGTCCCACAGATTCCAAAACCTCAGTTTTGATTGAACATTTTTTTAATACGGTGTTGATTCTGCTTTAGAAGAATGAAGTGATGAACATAATAAGAAATACATCTTGGGTTGTATTCAGGAGCCTCTAAAAACATGGGACCCTGTCACATTTTTAGTAACCAAAACCCGCTGAGATGACTGAAGTTGCTAAAACCTCTCTGTTACTGTACAGTCTGTGTAATGTAGGGTCTGTTTGCAACCCGGAGAATTTCATAGTGGGCTCAGACATAGGATCATTTGGATCTTCTTTTTTGACCCGAGTGACGTTCAAATATTTTATCTCACTGTTGCCCCGAAAAAGAGGCGTGTCCCAGTGGACGGGCATCACTTGCACATTTCCAATTAAAATCATGAATTTCTAAGGCAAAAAAAACCAACAAAAAAATGAATGACCCCTAATGCTAGATTAAAGGTAGCCATCGGAAATGCAAGAGGGTACATGTGATTAATAATCTGAGCTCCTCATCTGACACACAAACACATCTCTAACAACCATGAAAAGGGTTTTTCTCCATCAGCGGTTTCCCTTTTTTTTTTTTTAACCCCTCTTCAAATAAACAGCTGTGGTAATCAGTTTGAAAGCTTTGTTTGTTTTCATGTGTGCCGTTTGCTGCCCCCGCCATCCATCCAACTCTGCATCCGGCCCACAGGCTCTATACAAGCCCTGGGTTTACTATCACTCTGCTGCTGGCTGAATCTGACGACTGTGCGAAACTGCTCACGCTGTTGGACAAAGAGGATTAGACCACTGGTCCCGTCTCTTATACGCACACATTCACTGAAATGCCACAGTACAGCATGAAGCTATGGTCTAAACAAGCTCTGGCCCCTCAGGCTCTGTTTGATTGAGCATTTAACTGGATTATTTCTGCTTATTAGTTGTTAATATGGTGGCAGAGGGAGTAGAGGGCATATCTGTTTGGTTGCTTAGCTCCATATCTACAGGCTATAATAAAGTCAGAGTGGCTGAGCAGCACAGACCACGCTCCAACCAAGCAAACGGGCCGTCTACAATTAGTTTTCCCTCTTTATCAAGTCAAATCGTGTCTCAGCTTTAAAATGATTTATGCAAACTCCTTAAGTATTCATTGTTTTCCTCAAGTACCACTCACTTCCTCACTTTTATACCTGCATGCCATCAAAGTTCATTGTGGTTTATAGCACCTCAGAAAATCATTTTCCATATTCAATGCCTTCAACTTGACACTTGGGTAAGCTCATAAAAGTGAGTGCACAGTCTTCTTTTATTATCTAAATGTCCCCCTGTCCTCTTGTTTCCTCTCAGAGAGGATGTGCCTCCTCCAAAGAGCCGCGTTTCAACAGCACGCAGCTTCACAGTGGGCAGCCAGCGCTCCTCCCTGGGCTCCATGTCGCCCTCTAACCTGCACGAGTACGCGCTGAAGCCCCAGTATGACAAGATTCCGTCGTCGGAAGAGTTCGAGAGGCCACCAAGCCACGCCCCTCTGCCCCCGCCCTCTGGAGCCCGGATGGCTGTCCCCAACCTCAGTCGCATGGGAGCCATCCCCGTCATGATCCCTGCGCAGAACAGGGACGGTTCAATCGTCTAGCGTGTCCTGTTTTTTTGCAAAGGGCTCGTGTAACAAGGGGAGGGAACAGAGGAAGGGAAAAAGGACACAAGCCACTGGAGATGACACAAAAGCTGGGATGAGCTGACTCACCTGCCTTGTTGCTCTTAATTTTTTTTTTTCTTTTTTACAAGTTGGAGTTTACTCCGCCATTGAAGACCGGGCTCTGCTGTGGTGATGAGAAGAGAAATATTACATTGTACTGGAATCACATTAACTTGACAGAGCACATTAACTTTTTATCAAACATAAACACACAAAAATTTACTTCCTGAACATTCAACAAAAAAAAAAAGAATTAGTGTGGATATACAGCAGAATTGTCAATATACAAATTATATTGTACATAAGTGAATGCATGTTTTTTTTAATATAGTTGTCCCTCGCTGTAGAAATAAGATCAAGGCCCCTAATTGGCCAGCTGTACAGCTTTATGCATGCATGTATGTATGAAATAGCCGGAGTGTGAGTGTGTGTGTGTGTGTGTGTGTGAGAGAGAGAATATAGGACAAAGTATGTGAATGGGAGTTGGGGAAATATATAGTTCATTTATTGTCTTTAAGTGCATAAATAACAGTATGGTCCAGTCCTTAATAGATTCTTACTTTTTTTCTTTTTTTTTTTTAAAAGTCCACACATTTATTTTTAAATAGAAATGAGCTCATCTTTCTCAAAACAAAAACAATTACAAGAGCATTCACCCATGCGGATTATTCTTTCTATTTAGGTCAGACGTTTTTTGTGGAATTAGTCGAACCGTTTGAATTGTCCAGTCAGAGTTTAAGTGGAGGCTTACACGGACAAGATTGGCTGGAGGGGAGGGGGAGGTTCGTGCCACACATGTTGTGATTGGGCGGATTACTGCTTCTTGACCAAGCTTAAAAAACAATAAAAGACCAGTGTCCCCCCCCACCCCCAAATCCTTCTTTCAGAGATCTTGGAGAGGAGCTAGTGCTTATGGAAATAACGGGGGCAGCTGGACAACAAGGTTCACTGACCAATCAGCTTTGATTGTGTTTGAATGTCAACAGCCCCAAAACCCTAGACCTCTCCAAAACACACGCACACACCAGGCCAAGAGTACCAGATCTTAACTTACCATATGTCAGTGGTGTCTGCACGTGTAATAATCCTTTTTGTTGGCCACATTACAAGGAGCCAATGTCTTGATTACCCCCCCCCCCCCCCCCCTCTCTGTGGTCAATATGAAGCCTGTCATTGCTCGTGTAGTGTTAATTAAGACATTTTAATGAAGGATGTAACGACTGCCCGCATCAAGGAAATACCCACAGAGAGGAACTAATGTGATCAGCCTCCGAGCTAAATACAGTTCCTCTCTGTCACCGCACACTACAGCCACTGTGGTCTGGAGTCATGTTTGCAGTCAGTCAGAACTGCACAATCTAAATGTTCATTCATGCGGCCCGTCGTAAGTTGCCACAGGCCAGTCCTTGCTGTTAGTGGGTGATTCTACTTCAATTGTTTGGAAGAAATTAACATCTCATCCTGTCTGCTACTTCACAAAAGAAATCACTATGAATACTTGGAATGGGCAAACGTTTTGTTTTGTCTTTGCTCCGACGCCTTATACTCCTCCCGATTTCTCCGCCTATCAGTTCACCTCTGCACAGCCTCGCCGCTGGGTTCTGATGACTTCTATTGTGCCTTTATTGCCCCAGTTGAGTTTTGCCATGGCACACCAGTGTGCTGTGTGCAGTAGCATCATCTTAAACGGCCATTAGAACAGTACAGTAAAAAGTTTGTCTATTGGTTCCTGTTCAGGTCAAATCAACCCACACCCTTTCACCTCATGCAAATGTACCCCTTAACTAAGTGTAGTAAAGCTTTTATTTTGTATTGCAAACCTTTACATCATCTTCTTTCTTTTTTTAAACTTAATGTAAAATGTGGTTATTGATATGATTTTTATGATTATTATTACAAACGGTTCTGGCTCTATGTATAGATATGCTGTCAAAGTAACCCTATCTAATCACAACGCAGGTGAATGATGTAAAGATGACGTGTGTACGATGTTATATGTATCCAAAACAACATGACAGGCTCGTCGGTACAATTTTAATGCTCCCTGGTATGAATGAGAATTTCTTGCAGTGTGTGAGAGAGAAAGACTGTGAGTGTACTGAGAGTTTGTGTATGGTTTATGTCAGTTGTTGAAACAGAGTTCAGATTTTGGCGAATTTGACGCTTCACTTGTTTTCTGTCACCAAGAAAACGGACACCTTCATGATTGTGTGTGTGTGTGAGAGAGAGAGAGAATTAGAGTGTGGTACATAAAGGGAGTTTCCTGTCACAGTGGGCCCTTGTGGAGTTGTAGTTATACTTTCACCTGCTTTGACAGGCTGTACAGAGCTCTGAGGGAGGTAATCCTGTTACCATGACTCCATGTGCTCTACTACATTAACAACTACTGCTACTAACTACGACATATTAACTGTAGCTTTTAAATTTTGCGTACTAATATTGTATGAAGATCTCCGCTCTGGTTTGCACACTGTGTGAAAACCATCTTTTCTTTCCGTGTGTATTTTTTGTGTTGTATTTTTGAATAATAAAAGTCCATGGAAGAAAGAAAAAAAAAAAAAGAAAAAAGGTGGTTTCTTTGTTTACAGAAACAATATCCAGCAGCAGTTGACTTGAGTTTGAGTAAAGCTTAATGTCTCTCCCCTCTGCTGGCGCGTGCTCCCCGGGGAGTTGACCCCTGCAGCTTTTTGACTGTGATTAATGTTAATCAGCCCGTGAATTCCACCTCCTACACCAGGTGAGGTGACTTTCTAACCACTTAATGACTGCAATTAATCAATGACGCCGGCAGGCGCCGTCACCTTCTGCCATCGTCGATACTCGCCGTTCGGCTTCAGTACAAACATACAGAGGTGTGTGACCTTGCCTGGTAAAACCATCCCCATCACCCTGTTGTCCTGACTTATTTGTCATCATTTCCCCGCTGCACTACATTGTCCCTGGCAACAATTCCACTTTTTCCATTTAGATTACGACCAATTTCCCCATTTACTTGATGCGGTGCATAACAACTTTAATTACAAACCAGCACTAATCAAAACTGTACAAAATTAGCTTTCTAATTAAGTATGCTGGGCGAGGAGAAGCGCCCAGTTAATGACTAAGGGACTGTCTTGTCTCTTTATTGTGACCGCTGTTGCTCTTCTCACACTCTTTATACACTTAACGACACGCTGGCAATCTTGACATGTGGATAGATCAATAGCTGATTATCAGCCAATAGCTTCCCTGTGCATAGGCCGCTGACAGATAGTCAATAAAAAGACTAAAGCACTTAGTAGCAGTGCTAAATGGATGACCATTGCTATAATTGGATGTCAGTAATAGATAGGTCCCCGGAGCATTGATCTGTGGCTAGTGGAAGTCACTCGTGGATCCTAATGGCTCCCCCACGCAGCAGCTCTACCTCAGGGCTTCTCTGAGTTTGTTCGGGCTGCACTGACACCAGTGCAACCTCACAGCCACCCTGCAAATAGATGTGGAGAGATGTAATGGCACTTTTATGGCTGTGCATTCAAAACATTCATTAAAAGAACATTAGTGATGTGTGCCAGCCGGGGCACGTGTGCGGATTAGATTTATGGACTAACCGATGTTCTCTCATTGATTTAATGTACAATAAGTCATGCATCATTTCTCAATGTCCCCCGGCTGAATATCCATTTGTAATATTTTTTTTTATATATATACCTCATGTCCTCATTCACATAGCTGAAGGGAGAGAGTGGAGAGTGTGCTAAGTACCTGGGGATTTGTGCCTTCCACCCTCCCCGTCTCCCTCCCTACTGCCTGTGTAAGGTGCCAATTGTTTGCACAGATCAAGCAGGCTGGTATGGCAAAAGGAAAATAAAAAAATAAATCATAGGTTCTCTTGGAGGGGTTTCCTTGGCAACCTTATCTGCTTGTACACAGTCTAAGCTGGCTGCTCGCAGGACGATTTATCTTGTAAAGTGTGAATTGCTCCCTCCCAATAAAAGAGGTCTCTAAAAGCACGGGTCTCATCAAAGTCGCCGCCCCGCAGCGTGACGTCCGCTGTCACACACGTTAAGCTTTCACCATTTTTTTAGACATCTGAGTCAGGGTTAGAGAGGACTGAATGGTGGAAGGAATAGTGGGGAGGACATGCATATGTTGAAAAGAGAAGCTCCATTTGCACGTCAGTGCATTAACATTTTGAGTGCTCTGAGCGCTCATGGACGTAAAATGACGCAGGTTATGATATGAATGTGAGCTTTTACAGCCGCAGAGGTGCATGACTGAGGAGCAACAGCTGTTTTCCTTTCTTTCTTTCTTTCTTTTACAGCTGAACTTCTTCATCTCAGTGTTACATTCTCCTTGGAGCCATTTTTCTGTGCTGGTGACAGCCATCGCCAGAGGCGTTATATTCTCCTTCGGTCCCACTACTGTGAACACAAAATCTCAGAGACGCTCAGAGCGTTTGTAGTGATGATGTTTGAAGTCAAAGGTTTGGGTCATCATTCAGGATTGTAGAAAGAAGAAAGAAACACAAATGTCTAACAGGATAAAATAATAAACAAATGGTCCAGGGTCAGTTTCACTGTGACGTCAATATAATCTGCCAAAACACTTCTTGTTTTTATTCAGGAACAGAGGGATCATATTTCCCGCAACTTCTCTTGCCGGGTTGCTTTATGTTTTCATAACAAAAATGATCAAAGGAAGGAAGGGCAGGTGATTTAAATTGAAAGCAGTCTCAAAAGGCTCTTAACGCCCAGATAGCAATAAGTGAATGAAAAAGCTCTGTCAATGAAAAGAAAGAACTCATTTGTAGAAGCAGTAGGGCCATAAAAGGGTCGTCCAATCATTTTATTCATCTCATGTGAAATGATTGGCTGAACTAACCAACTTATCCTTGTTTGTTCGCTCACCACACATGACTGCAGTCTTCCATCATCTATCTAACGCTAGATAGGAAGGCACGTTATAGCTGAAACTAGCCACCCAGTTGCTCCCATGGTCTTTGTCAGTGTACAGTGAGCAATGGCGTGCTACTGATTCAAAAATAAACAAACAAATCCCAGGCTTTAAATGTATTTTTCAGTAGGAATGTGATTGATTGGCATTCACTCGTGCGGCAAATGACTCTGTAATGCCGGTCGTCATCGGTGGGAACGCAACACCCGAGTGAACATGATAATAACATATTTTTGCCACCAATATTTGTACAACTATTTGTAAACTTGGGACAATTTTCATGAAGAAGATCATCTAAAATGATCAATTTAAAGAGAACGGAGTAAAATATGCTGAATCGTAACCAGTGTCACATTATCCCTGAAAGCTGTTGTTGTTGTTGTTGTTGTTTTCTTCCTCCACAGGGCAGATCAAGGGTGACGGTAGCCCAGTTCTTTCGACCGAAAGGTTGTGGTTTTGATTCCCGGCTCCACTAGTCTACGTGCTGCTGTGTCCTTGGGGAAGACACTTAATCCCTGATGACTGTGCTGGCAGTGTGTGATGAGTATGAAAGATACCAGATAGAAAATGCACATAGATGCGCTGCATGAAAGTGTGAGTGAATGAGTGTAAATGGGTGAATGGCAAACCCGTAAAGCAGCTTTGAGTGGTCATCAAAGTCTAGATAAGCGCTGTATAAACACAGATCATTTATCATTTTGCATCACACACTGGCAACGGGAAGCCTCATTCGGGTTAAAAAAAAAAAATCCTGCGTTAACACATTAGTTTTATTATAAAAGATTTTTCTCTTGGTTGTTTGCCATCAAAATGAAAAGGCATGTTAAAGGTAGAGGGTTAGAGATCCTGGAAACCTCTTGGAGCAACCTACATTTTGAATTCAAAAGTCCAAGCCCCCTTTTCTTCAGACTTCCCGCCGAAGCCACGCCTCCAGAGCACAGGAACGCGCAATGCTCGTTCACGAAGAGCGTTGGTTTCACACGGATTCACGAGCACTGCACAAGTATACACAAAGCACTGTAACTTTGGGTATACTTTTCGGTGACACTAACTTTTTGGATGCTTGTTCAAATGACAACGTGATGCAGAAAAACAACAAATACTCACAAAGACATTAAGTACTGGTCCAGTAGAAACAGTGATGCCACCATGGCATGTGCTAGACAGTTGTCTTTTCCCTATAGTAAAACTTTGAAGGATCTGAGCATGTGTGATAATTCATTTGTTCGGGCCAAGGTGACAATGCATGAATTCATTGGTTACAGTCGGGGTGTCAAATGACACAGAATTGTAAAAGGAACCACGTCTGTTGCCTTGAACGACCTGCACGTTGTGGCTGGAGACGGTGGATATTCTGTGGAGAGGGAGTTGAGTCCAAACCTGAGCCAATCATCCCACTCTGTAGTCTCTGCCTGCAGACAGCCCAGATTTCTCATGAGGTCTGCCCAGCTGCTCTGCACTCATTTGTCAGTCTTCCTCATCTTCCAGTCTGTGAGGATGAGATCTCTGGTACACCATCTGACAGTCCCCCCCCCATCCCCCCACCCCACGTCCTCATCCCCAACCCCTGCCGCTTTCATATTCAGTCGATATGGAGTCATCTGTTACAGGCTGACCTCTAAGCCTGCTGCATCTCAGCATCATCTTAGGTCACATTTTCATGACTAATATGTGACTTTTGATGAATGACCTTCTCCTCTGAGCTCTGGGGAGAAGTGGGACGCAGCAGGAGATGCATGCTGAGATGATGCTCGGTTCATCAGCGTCATGTTATTTCGAGACCCCCCCCCCCCCCCGGGGAGGACTTTGCATGGCGAGCTTCATGGATCAGTGAGGTGAAGCTCATCAGCAGACGTGACATTTTACTCACTGGTGGGAGCATCTCGTGTGGCGTGCGCAAAGAAGAGAGCAGCACTTTGCCGCTCATCACTGCAGATGCCCCTCATGTGCGGGGAAATTAAGTGTTTGCTCGTCAACCTGCTTCCATATGGCACCAGCTGAGGAATGAAGGGGGGAAGAAAATATCCAGAGGTTCGTATCCAGTCACAGAACCCCTGCTTTAATATCCTTTCTCGCGTCTTGCTTTCTCTTATCTTCCTCGAGTCACGCCGGGAGACTGGCACCGGGTGAGCACAGTTGTTTACACCTCTCAGACCTCCGTGGAGGTTACAAAGTGCAGCTCAACTCCGTCGTTCCAAATGTGATTTGTACTTTTAATCTGGACCTCAGCTGGACTCTATTATCGGTGATCAACCCCCAATGCCATGTCATCAAGAGGGCACAAAGGAGGCGAGCAATAAAACATAACCTTGGCAAGGGACTCGGTCTCAGTTTCTCCTTTTCTCTGTCTGATGATTGGGGTCATCTCTGTTATCACCACGGCAATGTCAGTGATATATCGTGTGTGTGCGTGCGTGTGTCTTCCGTTGTCTGTCTATGTGTATGCTCATACCTATTAGCGCTGGTTATGTGCATCCATGTGCACTAGTATCAGTCAGAGAAGCCACCGTGGGGGCAAAGGTCAGGGTGATGATTTAACAGGATGGGGCAATCCCCTTTTTCCTTTTTGCGCCAGTGATGCTAACCCTCCCCGCCCTGCAGGCTATTTCCAGCCAAGCAATTAGACAATGCCTTCTCTCCATGCTGGACACGTACTTCAGACCACCTTCATAGACTGAAACCTCCCCTCCATGCAGCACTCCAGCACAGTCACAGGTGCTAAATGAGACTGAGGCTGTGGAAAGGCTGGAGCAACAGCACTGGAAACTGACATCATCAGAGGGGAGCTCACGTCTTACTGAAGAGAACATCACTGTAATAGTGTAGTCTTTATATACCTTCTATACTATGAGGTGTAGGTGGGGTTTACATAGGTTAGAGATGGGGAGGGAGGGACTTTTACATGAGCTCCTCAGTTTGTTATAATATCCAGTATTTGTTAAAGTGTGCACATTATTACTGAACGATGGGAAGCGGAACAACATTTTGCAGTAGCACGGCCAATGAAAGTGGACTGAAAATGCCAGAAACAGTGTAATCTTGTGTGTACACCGTATGTCGTCTACCTATTACATCTAAATCCCCAGCATGAGGAGCACACACCTTTCCGGTTTGCTCCCACATGTCCAGAAACGTGCAGTTTGGACACTCTAAATTGTCCATAGGTGTAAGTGTGTGTGAATGAACGGTGGTTTGTCTCTATGTTGGCCCTGTGATGGACTGGTGACCTGTTCAGGGTGTACCCCTCCTTTCACCCTATTCTATGTGGAGGACAAAGCAGTAGATGATGAATGAATGAATGAATGAATGAATGACTGACTGAATTAGGCACTATCATAGTCACTCAGGCAGGTGGGAAACAACTATACAGAACAGGTTTTTAATTCCTTAGAAATACAGACAGACCTCTCTCCCTCCCCTCATCTTTTCTGGCATTGTTTAGCAAGACCTCAGCATGTTCATCATTGTGTTGTGGGAAAATGAGGTGTTCTGTTTCTTTAGAAACCAGAGGAATACACATGAGAAAAGCTTCTTTATTATAAATATATTGAATTTATTGGCAAAATAGTTTGTATATAAGTACAAATTTAGCAATAGGAAACCGATATTTGTTTGTTTTTGTAAAAGACATTGAACACTACTCACACACCATATCCAGGGGTGTGGTGGCTCAGTGGTTTAGACCGGTACCCCTGTGTGCAGAGACATCATGGTTCAACTCCACCCCTAGCAGGTTGTACTGAATTCCCTTGTCGCTTTGGATAAAAACGTGTGCTAAATGACATGTAATTTCCAAATCAATCAATCAAAAAGCTTTGAAAACAGTTGGTATTTATTTTAATATTTTTAACGTAAAAATGTGTTATACATTTGTATATTCAATATATGTTATGCACTACCTCTGGTGTCTATATGTTGTACATGACTACTTTTTCAATTATCACACCCACTTCTTTTCTTCTTCTTTTTCTTCTTTGGTGTTTTTGGCATCTGTTATTGTTTATTATTGTTAGTATCTTCCAAACCCTAAATATCACATGATGAGTCTATAAGAGCAGACAGCACAAAAAATACAAATAAAAAGAGAGAATAAATCAATATTAATCCCCTTAGGGAAATTATTTCTCCGCATTTGAACCATCCCAGAATTAGAAGCAGTGGGCTGCCACACAATGGGGGTTGGGTACCTTGCTCAGGGGTACCTCAGGCCTTTTGACCTGGCGGGGACTTGAACCGGCAACTCTCCAATTACAAGCCAAGTTCCCTTTCCACTTGGCCACAGGCTGACAATAACAAACCCAAAGTATTTGCGTGGCCAATGTACAAAGAAAACAAAAGAAAAAAAAACAACAGTTACAACGGTAGCCTTTCAGGGTCACACCTGCGGTCACGTGACACCAACTCCTTGTCGCTGGAAAAAAACGTCACGAAAAAAACGTCACGAAATACTTGTGCGTATGTAACGTTCGCTCGTCGCTCTCCGGGTGTTACACAGGTAAAGAGAAAAGTCTTACTGCGCAATATTACAGGCATATATCGTGTTATATCGTGTCATTAACATTTAATGACGTTATATTTCCTGCCGCGGCCTCCATTATTCCAGCATTATTCCGGCATTATTCCGGCAGTTGGAGGAGGAAAACACACACACACACACACACACACCTGTCACTGATGTGGTGGAGGCTGAGGACAACCTCGTCACACAGGTAAGGCTGCTGCTTGTCTTATATTAATATGTGAATTGGAATGATGGTATTTCGTTAGTTTTTGTGGATGATTTGGTGGTAACTGATGCTGTTATGTGAGGTTAGTCAGAGGCAATGGACCGTGATACATGATATATATATGGACGAAGGTACATGGCAACACCTGTTAAGTTTTGAATTCAGGTATTTCAAAGCACGTCTTTGAACTGGAAAACAGAGTGAAAATCCATTGGAAAATAACGAAAAGCCTCACAGTTATGTGTCTTTGAGCAACTGTGTAAATATAGTTCTCTAAAGGTTCTGAATAAGAATGAAAAAGTTGAGTTCAGCACAATGATTTCTACGAGTGTACTGGAAATTAGTCATTTTTACAGTACAGTTTTAGAGACATTTCAAGATAAATGTCTCATATTTTCACCCTTTTTATCGAAACATTATCAAATTTGAGATGTAATAAAAACTGCATTTTCCATTATTTCTAAATAAGACCGACCAGGTTGTGTTCATCGCATTTATGACTACTAGCATACTGTAATCTGTTTTTGAGCAATTCAAAGTAAAAAATGTATTTAAAAAAAGTGCAGATAACATCAAAAACATCACTTAAACATTACATATCCACCATCATCATCATCGCCCGAAGACACACAATCCCAAGGGCATTGAACTCCCTTGTTGATTTACTTGCAAACTATTTTGTTTGTTATCAGATACTTGTCTCCTTTACAAAAAAATGTAGGTCATTGACATCAAGTCTCTTAACCTTCCTGTTCATGCATGTGAGCCATTATATTCAAAAGCGATTCAGTAAAATGTCTGATATATCTCAAAGTTAATTAAAAAGTGTGAGTATGGAACTTTTTCTAAAAATGTCTCTAAAACTGTACAGTAAAAATATCTGATATCAGAACACTAGTAGATATCTATGTGCTTAACACAACCGTTTCATTCTCATCCAGAACTTTTAGAGAACTTTACAGTTGCTCAATGTTCAGTCTTTGAAACATAGCTGTGAGGATTTTCATTATTTCTCCCATTCAAAAATGTGCTTTCAAACATGCACTCAGAAACATGGTGCTCTTAGTGTTTTATTTAGAAAACCGGATATCAATGTTCTTCTAAATCAGCATTGGTGCATTGGATCACAGACTTTTCGCCGTAAAAGCATTTGTAAGGAGGGCGTTATAATTCAGCGTTGGATAAGGGTACAACCAATTAATACTATATATATATATATATCTATATATACACATATATACATATACATATATACACATATTTACATATATACATATACATATATACATATATATACACACATATATGTATATATGTATATATGTGTATATATAGATATATATATGTATATGTATATATGTGTATATATATATATATATACACACACATATATGTATATATATATATATATATATATATATATATATATATATATATATATATATATATATATATATATATATATATATATATATATATATGGAGAGATTACTTGTGGGGCTAAAATATAAAGAGATAGGTGCTTTATTTCTTTCCTTAATATGTTGTAGTGCTCCTTGATGGATAACACATTTGAAATTTCTGGTCCAGTGTATCTAGTTTGATAAGGTGTGTATGTGACCAGTAGGGCTCCAGTTATTTGGGCTAAATCTGGTGTGATTGCTGTTGTTATGAGAGGAGCTTGTTGACATTTTTGACAAATGGAAAAGCTACAGTATTGTGTATGTCCCCTCCTACCTGACCTCTGACCCAGATAAACAATTTTAAATATAATACATATATTTTTTTTTTAGCAATTGTTATTTTAGAGTTGAAATGGAAAACAATGGCAGTAGTCCATCCATGTCTACAGTCCATTGGTTCCTTACAAGCCCTGTTTTTAGTCTGTCATGCTAAACAATGCTGACTGAAATCTTATCCTATCTTTTCAGTGTTGCACCTCTACAGTGTACATATGCCTTGCTGCCTCTTGATTGATAACTTCCTTAGGAGACGCTGATGTGCTGTAGTTATTGTCCCCAAGTGCGAAACACCCCCATCACTAGAACATGGATTTGTGTTACACATGTAACACTAGCTCTGAGGAAAAGTATCTGCATCTTAACCAACATAAATGTAATTATTGTGTAAGTCCTACCAAAACCTGCTTTTTAAACTACATGTAAACATGTTGGTCTGACTGAAAATTCCTCAGAGTCTTACTAACACACCCAGATAATGTGAGTGGGAGTTGAGCTTCTACTTTGTGTAACTGCTCATTCAGACCAGAGTCACATTAAAGCTGACCTGGGTGCTTTGCAATGCACCACAGTTACTACCACTGGCTTAAACCCAGAAATGATAGAAGACGCCAGTAAAAAGAAGAATGAGGAGGCAAGATATAAAATTTAAGTAGCGTTGAATTTTGTAGGAAGTTATTTTGATTTAATTATTGCACAATTGAAATGTGTTGCTTGTGGGTTTGAGCACATTTTATGGCAGTGATCGTCCCCCCGCCACCTCTCGGGATGGATATGAACAGCGGAGAACTGCCAAAATAGGGTTTTAGTTCAGACTTAAGTCTAGGCTTCTATACTGGGACAAGGAAAGTATTCCAGTTGAACGGCGCCGTTGACTGTGTACTGTGTTTACTGTGTTTATCCGACGAGTAGCTGTGTTTTACTTTGTATTATGTCAGACACAGTGTGGTCCTGGAAGTGCTTGGTAAGCAAGACAGGCCAAACTCATTTAGTGACAGGTGGGTTAGAGGGAGATGCGCAGGAACTTAGACGACTGTTATTTGCTGACATCAAACTTGGAAAGAGCACATAACTATATTGGTGAAGGGCCACCAGCCTCTGTTTTAGACCCTCTTGTGAGCTGAGGTTGTGGCCGCATCGGATCGCAGTGTGATTGGTTGAACACAGTATATCCACAACCATGTCATGGAAGCAAAAGAAAATGGGAACCTATTTGACCCAACTCTTACCCATCATCTGGAATCCTAACCTGAGTCAGAGAGCGTATGTCACTGAGTCTGTGTGGAACCTGATGCTAGTGATGTCAGCTGACTTGTAGTTTGTGTTGCCATGGTCACAGCCTGCCTGTTTACCCCGATTACACGATGTGGCTCTTGTAAATTACAGTCAGAAGGCATTGTTATATTAAGATGCTTTCATACACACTGTTGCTAAAAATAGTAACCTATGAATATTAACCACCTGAAATATCCATGTTTTGTGCTGTTGTAGATAAACAAAAAACAATTTATGCAGAACCGAGCGTAGATGTTGAAGGTTTTTTTCTTTTATTTTCGGGTAAAGCTGCAACATAAGAAAGTGTGAAAATTGATTACCCACTCTCTGAATGTATTCTACAAGGCATTCATGTAAAATTGTGTTCAATTTGAGCTGTGTGACTGAAATGTTCTTGTGCGGGAAAAGCAGCTCCTGGAGTAATTAAAGTACACGGGTCTGCCCTGGTGGAAGTAAATCTCACAGCTAATGAGGCCCTGCCGCATCAGGTGTATAAAGGTCGTTTGAAACCACTGTGGTGGAAATAAATGAAAAGACCTGTAGGATTAAGGAGCATTGTTTTCATGGTCACTTAATATCTGGGTCAACCTGACGAACCTTGAGGATGTTGTCGAGAAGAAAGAATAAAAACGAGATAAAGTAGTCAGAGAGCGCAGGCTGCTCAGTTTCCCACAGTGTCACGACACTCTCCTATCTCTCA
This sequence comes from Solea solea, assembly GCF_958295425.1. NCBI lineage: Eukaryota > Metazoa > Chordata > Actinopteri > Pleuronectiformes > Soleidae > Solea > Solea solea. The sequence goes on along the minus strand of NC_081137.1, from coordinate 15,644,618 downwards.
AGGTTAACGTTTTTTTTTTTATATCCTGAATCTGTAACTTAATAATTCCCTTCTTGGGTTCCTTTATTTTTAAGTTATGCCGCTCACAGACAGACTCACAAAAACATAACCTCCTTGGTTAAGGTGTCAATTAGGACCGGAAAGACTCCACTGGTGTGTATATTATTATTGCCTTACTTGTGATAAAGGGCAGTTGTCTTCTGCTTAATTACAGCAGTACTACAGCACTGAATGTTGTGCAAAAAATTATACTGTGGTAGTTTTATATATAGATATATGTTTCTGCTGAGGTCTTTGTTCCCATATATGTAGTCATCACAAAGCTTACATATTTTCTCTACTTTCTGTGGTTTGGATATTGCACTTGACCACATTGTGAGATTGATACTGCTTTGATAAGTCGTTCAGCTCTATTGTAGCTTGTGTTTGTCTTTGAAGGTCATGGCTGTGTGAGAACATTCCTGTTTCTCCCCCAGTGGTCAGGACGCACGTAGATAACGGCTTGTTACTATATTGAGTGTCATTATAATCTTCAGATACCCTATTGTTACATTATTGCAGCAGGTTAGCATTCACAGGGTCCAAGGCTTTACTCATCCTCTCCATTACGTCAAAGAACATGCACACTGCGCAGTATTAACAGTGGTGTGGGAAGATCAAAAGAATCTATGAAGTCAAGGAGAACAAAAAAGAACGGACTTAAACTATATATTTAACTTGTGGTTCTGGTTCAAACCGCAACTGCAGAGCAGCCAGACCAGTTCATCTCATTCTGACCTCTGTGAACAAACATTATGTTCATTTTCCCTGGGTTCACTCTAGACCAGTACAGAATGTTTTTATTTTTGAGGCTGTTTTTTTTACTCTTTTGATCTCACCCTTTTCAGAAATGTAAGGAATTTAATCCTCCTTCCGCCACTTGGACGTGTTCCCCTCCCCATAAACCACTCATCTGATACTGAACGAGTGAACTGTATTTAGCCCGAGCATCAGCTCAAAATGCTACAGGGAGAGGCAGCAGTGGTAGACGTGTATTTACTGGCCTTTAACGCAGGAGGATGGAAACACCGGGGGAGCATTACCATTGAGAATGGGATGCCTTCCAATTTATAAAGAGGAAAGTATTTTTAGGCGCTCCCAAGCTCGTTTGTTTGGTGGTGATTAAAACTGTTGTCAGCAGGGAGAAAAGACTATAAGCATTCCTGTGTAATAGCCTTTTTTTTTTCCAGTGGAAAAAGGTGTTGCATTAGCCAGAGAGAGTGCTCTGTGCTACATAAGACCAAGGTGGTGGGAAATGTGTAGAATGGATGGTTGGTTCCTCTGCCAGCACTTGATCCTCTGTCTTCTGCAAAACACAGAGACAACTCATTTCCCAGAGACAGGTTTTGTTTACAATAGCCCTGAGGCATCAGATGTTCTTGTTTGCTGATATCATGGGAGCTCAGAGGCACAGAGGTGTGCCACCGGTTATGAGATGAAGACTCTGTGTTTGGATGAATTCCTGACAGGTGTCAGCTGTCTGAAGACTGGGGCTTTATTTGCTTCTTAGCTCAGCTCAAAACACGAGAGGAGAACACACACACACACACACAGTGAGGTTATAGAGTGTAATGTTGCTCTTCCAGTTTGACTCCCTGTGTGTGTGTGTGTGTGTGTGTGTGATGACGCTGTTCATTTCAGTCTGGGCAAATACCAAACACATGCTGCTGGTCAGAGGAAGTCAACCTGCCAGACTGGTTCCCGAGGAGGTGACTGTACAACCTGCTGTACAAGCTCAGCATCCGGAATGCTGGAACGCTGGAGTGTACAATAATGCCACCATGTGTTCAAAGAGCCAAATTACGCGACTAGAGGGAAAGGTTTGCATGTTGGAGGTCGGTTGTTGTTTTACATATTTGTAAAATAAGATTCGTGCGACTAAGGTGCATCATTTTCATGGTCGATTCATATCTGTGTCAAATGAACCTCGAGGATCTTGTTGAGATGTCTGCAGGACTGTTTTTGGCTTCATTGTGGCAAAGTTTTTCTCTGTTTCGCGGCATAATACTATAGCAAAAATCATAGTTTTCGTTTGTACATTTGCTGGATTCAGCCTTAAAAGTTGCCTGATGTTAATCATTTCAGGTCATATTTTAACCTCTATGTCCTCTGTGGCATTTTTCTATTTTCTAAAACATAAGACTAAACAACGAGTTGTGTAGTCGTAGCTCAACAACTTTATGGCTGAGCTGATTAATGTTAGTCAAAGTTGACTCACTCACGCGAGACGTCAGATTAAACAAGGAACAGTAATAATCAGGGTGTGTGCTGTCAGATGTCAGGTGATGTTTGTTTGATGGAGAGGAGTCTGATAGTGAGCAGTTCAGAAATGTGTGATTAAAGACTTTATTCATATAATAACAAAGAAAACATACAGCCACAGCACAGCAGATCCTAATTATTGTATTTTGTACTTTTACTTTTAATTGTTTTGGATATTTTAAGTCGTGGATTAATCGGGTCCAATCAATAATGACTCAGTTAAGGTAAACAATCTGTGTTTTATTGGATCAGTAAGATTTAACCACGTGATACTTCTGTCATGAAAACATCTCAGCGACAGATACACTGACTGGTTCTGTTGTTGTTGTTGATGATGTTGTTGTTGTTGTTGTTGTTGTCAGTATGTTTGATCACATCCTTCCACTGTGACATAATCTTCTGTCAATCATCACAGTTGATAAATTCCCTCTTTCCAAATAAATAGCAAAAAAAAAGAAGCTCTTACATAGTTTATCTGTTGATTGATAACCACTAAATCAGGCTGCACTTATATGCAATTATAATTCTGGCTCTAAATTATATTGAAGTTAATACACTGATTGAAATCTTCAATTTATGCTTGTTTCCCAAACATTCCAAATTGTAGATTTTCCAAGTAGTTTTTTTTATTTATTGCTAATGATTTCATATATTGTTAAATGTTGTCTCTAGATCCAGTCAATTCAAATGGAAGCCCATAACCAACATCTTAGTGGCCCAACCTGTGGTTCCACCAGAAATAACTATAGAAAACCCTTTCAATGTCCTACAGTCTAGTCTTTGATAGCAGTGTTAGTTATTTTGTACTAACACGTTAAAGGCACCTTGAGATGTTTGTGGGTCGTATATGACACGTGTTTATCTTATTTCAAAGAGAAACAAATGCTAATATTGTGCACCTCTTTGATTTTATGCACCTGAGGGGACAAACATGTTTATTTTTTATGTAAATTAGTTACAGATAATATTCTGCACTTTTTTTAATGCACTTTGAGGTGTGCAAAGGACAGTTGTGCCAAAATATTTCTATTTCTAGTTCTTTTATTATTTTAATGTCGGACCCAGCTACATTTCTTGGTTTGAAAATGCGGCCCAACGGAGTTTGTAATTGAAGAGTCCTGCTCTATGAAAAGACAGTGAATGCAAATATGAGTATGAAAAGGGGATATTTTGAATAGACCACAAGAAACTCAGTAATGTAATATTGAAAGAAATGATTAGAAAGAATTAGAATTGTTGTCAGTGTCTACAGTCAGCTGTCCTTCCTACAGAAGAGACAGAAATAAAACATTCTTCTGGCCACAGGTGGGAAACACTCCTTCTGGTGTTGTGTGCTGCTCCTCTGTGACCTCTGTGTGTGATGTGCAGGAGGTGAGAAGCATTAACTGTGTTTGTTAAATCAGTCCCACGCACTCTGTGTCTTGGCAGGAGGAAGCTGCACTGAAGGCTGAACAGTCAGGTTCTGTCCAGTGTAGGAACATGGAAAAACTGCCACCTCAGGGATTTTAGGTTTATTTGATGCTCAGAATATTTTGTTTGATAGAACAGTGTGAGAACAGTGGTGCTTGCATCTGTCTTTACTATAAGCCGTCTCTCAAATGTTTTTTTTGTATATAGTAGAAAACCTTTTTTAAATGTTATTGCTTCTTTTAAATATTTGGGTTTTAAACTCCCAGTTGCACATGATGAAAATGAATACATCATCTTAACTGGGTACATTGTCATCAGCATTTTCACCATTTAATGAAATGATTTTTTTTTACTATTTATCGGTGGCTAATGGACTAGTGCAGTGGTTCTTAAACTTTTTATACCAAGTACCACCTGAGAAAATGTTGAGCAAATGACATAGCGCTTTCATCACCAAAGTTTAAATACAGTGGTATATAAATAGGCCGAGCAAAGTCAGCTGCAGACTTTTCACAGGAGGCAGATTTATTCCCAATAAGATCATTTTCTCTCTCACCATCCTCCTCTTCCTCACATACAGTGGAGGAAATAATGATTTGATCCCTCACTCATTTTGTAAGTTTGCCCACTAACTTTTAATGGTAGGTGTATTTTAACATTAAGAGACAGAATATCAAAACCAAAATCCAGAAAACCATATTTATTATTAAAAAGATACAAATGTATTTGCGTTTCATTGAGTGAAATAAGTATTTGATCCCCTACCAACAATAAAGAATTCTGGCTCCCACAGACTAGTCCTCTCACTTTAATAAAGTACCCTTAATCAACCAGACACCAACCTCTCCCTCAATGATCATGAGAAAGGTGAGGGATCAGCCCAGAACTACACGGGAGAGGCTTGTTAATGATCTCAATGCAGCTGGGACCACAGTCACCAAGAAAAGCATCGATAACACACTACGCCGCAATGGATTAAAATCCAGCAGCTCCCGTAAGGTGCCCCTGCTTATGAAGGCACATGTACAGGCCCGTCAATTGCCAATGAGCACCTGAATGATTCAGAGAATGACTGGGAGAAGGCGATGTGGTCAAGTGAGAACAAAATCGAGCTCTTTGGAATCAATTCGACTCGGTGAATTGCAAAATAATTGAAATGTATTGTTTTATGTGATTTTCTGGATTTTCCTTTTGATATTCTGTCTCTCCCTGTTAAAATAAACCTACAATTAAAAGTATAGACCGTTAATTTGTTTGTCAGTGGGTGAACTTACAAAAACAGTGAGGGATCAAATACTTACAGTATTTCCTCCATTGTATACTTCTCACACTGCTGCAGTGAGAGATAAGGTGACTCTAATTATTATTTCAATCAAGTTAAATGAGTTTATTTTTATTTGTTTTATTTTCAACACACTCTGGTCAAAGTTCCTCAGCTGCACTCTGATCACATAGCCTGGTTTATACAGTAGGAGCAGTATTTCAGATTTTCCACAGTTTGAGAACCATGGGGACTAGAGTAATTGGTTGGTCTGAAAAATTCCCTGAGGTCTTAGTGTCAAAAGTGTGAGAAGCTGTTACTAAATGATTCCATATTTTGTGACTATTAAATGACCGTAGCTGTAATTAAAGTGCATTGTTAGTTTCAGGTTGGGTGAGACTGCAGTCATGGAGAGTCGTGTGTGCTCGGTGCCCTCTGCAGGTCCAAAGCCTGTACTACCACATAGAATTAGTGTTGCGTCTCAGGAGTGGCAGACATTTATTTGATGGTGGAAAACACATTTTCCACAAGTAGTGGATCAGGCCAACATTTTGATTGATACGTGAACATGGTGCTCCGGTGTTAAATATCAGTCATAGAATGTTGCCTGAATGCTGCGCTTGTCCACTGTAATGGAAATGTCAATATTCATTCGTCCTGTGATGAATTCACAAATACTGTGCCACGATTTACCAGCGAGCCCTCGCCGAGCCCTCGCATGTGCAGGTGTTGGCGGATATGATGCATGGACAGGCCATAGATTTAGCTATTTTCTTTGTAATTCAATCAGTCCCGGTTAAGCAGCGACGCAAGATATTTGTTTTCTTGTGGCTCTTTGGTTGATCGATGACCCGATCAGACTGTATCAAGTGGTGAAATCTTTAAAGCTACTTAACTGCACGATCGATAGCACCTAAAAAATGTATGAAGCAGCTGTGAGAAGCTAGTTAATCCTCCTGTGAGTCTAATGTTTAAAGTGATTAAAGTGTGTGTAAATGTGCGGCGTCAGAAAGAAATGGAGCCTGTTTGCTGGGTGCGCGTAGGAGGTGGAATGAAAGCCCACAGACTGAATAAGTACACATTTTTTAATAACATGGCACAATTTACATAACACAAGTTTAAATGAGGAGCATGCTGAAGATTCAGTCGCTTCATATTTTCTCATTTTTGTACATGATCTAGAAAGACTTCATTTTTTTCCCCCTGTACACGGTAAACAGCAAAAAAGTTTCTTTTCTCATTGAACAATCTTTTTGAAATACGCGTCGACTAACCACTATGGCTCTGGTGGACATTTCCGTTGGATTAAAAAAAACACCGCACAACATGATATCACAGAGTTTGAAGCGCACAACTAAACCTTCAGTGGACTACTAAAATAGATCTCTGCTCGTTAGAAACAAACGGCCCTCAGATGAGCTTTTTTTGTCTTTTGATTTTGTAGGTACAACAACTTAGGAAAGCACTTTAATACACTGTTTGACCAACAGAACTGTGTACTCGACACTCCTTCTACAGGGCTAATGTGCTGTCATGGTGTTTCATGTGCTGCATTCTCCCCAGAACAAGACTGGCGGTAACTGAGTAAAGGAGCAATAGGAGAGCAAAGGTTCTGTAACGTTTGTGCTGCTGGCTTTAATTAGAAATGCGATTCTCCGTCAGCCGTCTGTAAGATTGTCAACACAATTTATCGTAGTGGAGAAAGTATTTTTTCAAAGATTAGTTTTTCCCAAATGACGCGTTTCGGTTAAAGCTCGTCTCTGCTCGCAGGGACCTAGCGTTTGTTTAGTCTGAGTTGTGGAGAGAATACAGCTCTCTGTCCGTCAGCGGAACAGTCGGCTGTCGTGACGAGGCCAGCTTTCAGAAAGGGAGCCCAGACGATTGTTGCATAGTTGAATATGGGGTCTCTGGTACAATGCTAATCAGCACAACGAAAAGGAAATAGCAAAAAAGCACATTCTGAATACTCGTGTTTACATTTTGTTCAAAGTAAAGCTTTCAAAACACCCTTTTGCATATTTGTACCACGATTAAGAATCCATACAGAACGAGAACAGCGACTGTACACTTTATCTACACACTTTGCCGTCAGTGCCGAAGTACCTATACGTTCCGAAACTGTTCATTCTTACTCCGTGTCGCTCTGCTGTACAATGAACGCAAAAAAAGCTGGAGCGAAATTGGGGGAAAAAAACGTAAAAATTCCTTTTTTTTGTCCCATGATTATTGTCTCTTTGTAGTTTTATACAAAAACAATTCATTGTGGTGTGGGCGTGTCTCTGCCCACATAAGTTATTCACAGCTATATTACAGTTTTGCTTTGCCCAAAGCTAAGTGCTTGGTGTGAGTTGAGTGTTAGTGAGGCACAGGGCTGAAGGGGCACAGAGTGCAGTGAGACTCAGCTCACCGCGCCTCGATGTCTTTGTGAGCCGGCCTGTCTCTGATATCTGTGGCCAGGGGAGTAGTCCGTCTGGGCGAGCCGGGCCGGGCGCCCAGCGTGGGGATGAGAGGGGGCGGGGCACTCAGCGAGGCGGTGGGCGGCGTTTTGTTAAGGATACCGTTCTGGTGGGCGGTCGCGGCGGCGGCGGCCGAGGGACTGACTCGCGAGAAGTGCATGCCCGGGAGTCCGGCGGCCATGAGGCCCGGGGCGGGGTGGAGGGGGTGTCCGTCGAGGGCGGGATGGTGCATCGCCGGGTGGAGGCGTCCGTGCTCAAAGTCCTCTCTGAGCATGTTGAGGCGCTCGCGCTCTTCCAGGTGAGCGCGCTCGTGCTCCCTCCTCTGCTCCAGGGCCAGAGGGTGAGCGTGATCGCGATTAAAGTCGTGGGGCTCGCGGTCCCTGTAGGAGCGCTCGGCCTCGTAGAGACGCGGCCCCGCCAGCCGGTGCAGGGGGTCATTTCTTAGCAGCAGGTCCCTGGCCAAAGGGTCCCGCCTGTGAATGTCCAGGCCTCTGTACGGGTCCCGCATCGGGTCCCAGTGGAAGGCGGGGTAGGGGAACCTGTCGGCTCCCGGGATGGGGCTGATACCCATGAAGGGTGCCACCATTCTAGTTCTCTCCAGGCCACTGATGCTGTTGATGGGGTGGACGCCGGCCATTCCCATGGGCATAGGCATAGAGGAGGGAGGGTGGAGGTTCGGCGCGGCGGGCGCCTGTGGCGGGTGCTCACTGGGCCTCTCTGTGACCACTTCCTGTTCCTCCTTCCTCTCCTCCTTCACTTTGACTTCACCGCTCTTCTTCTGGTGCTCATACGGGGACTCTACCTTCTTCTCCGGGCCTTCTCTGCCCGGCCCGCCGCCGGGACGTTCTAGGCTGCTCTGCCGAACGTAGGGCGACGCCGTCCCCCTGTTGGGTATTCTGTCCTCTGACACTCTATTGTCGTGGATGACCGGCGCGTCCTTCTCGCCGTGCTGGTTGTCTTTGAGCTTGTGGTCATCCGCGCTGTTGTCCTTCCAGGGCTCCGCGTGGTCCCTCTCTCTGTCTTTCGCCGCCTTGCCCTCTTTGTCCCTCTGAGGTTCTCCGGAGGCGAGGGGCAAGTGGTTCCTGTGGTGCTCGGGAGGCCTGCTGTGGCCGAGGAGGCCGGCAGGGTTGACGGGGACCGGCGACGGATGGCTCAGGTGACGCTTCTCTACAGAGTCCCTAGAAATACAAACAAACAGAGTCCCCCTATCAGTACCAGAAGCTTTGAAGTATTCCACGACATTAGAAAAAGCAAAGGCTACACGTCCAAACGAAGTCACTTTCAGTCGCTACCTCGTGCCTCACTGCACCCACCTGTCCTTGTCGTCTTTACCGACCGGCGGCTCTCGCTTGTCGGAGTCTCTGTCCCTCTCGTGCGAGCTGACTGAGGCGCTCCTCTCGGAGTCTCCAGGTTTTAGCCAGGGCGGCGGCGTGGGGAAGGAGGGCGGCGTGCGGTGCAGGCGGTTCCACGGCTCCTGGTGGCTACTGTTACTGCCGCCGTTGAAGTGCTGCTGTGCGTTTGGGCCGTCTTTATGGCCGAATACAGAGTTGGCCGCTGTTAGGGATTCAACACGTGGAAAAACACGGCAGGACACAAGTTAAATGCGTATCTCGACAATCTGCTTTTGGGCATGTTTAAATTCCGTTCCGCCGATGTTCCGAATGACGGGGAGCGTTGTACTGTAAATGACCATCACGTCAGCAATAGACCAATTACAAACACTATTCATGAGGCTGAAACTCACTTAGTGCTGGATTTCCAAGTCCTCCGAAAGCCGACGAACTCAGAGCTCCCAATCCTCCAAACGACGGCGGTCTAGCGAAGGGTTCTAGTGAGAGAGACCCACCGCGTTAGCACACGTAATCCCCGTCGTCACCGTCTTTCATGTCTTTCTTCAGAATGAAAACGAGAGGAGCCAAAGTGACGAGTTGTCTTACCTAAGTGAGACGCTGGGCCGAGGAAGTTTCCCGGATGGTGTGGCGGATGACCGAAGGGCCCCGCAGACGGGTGAGTAGGACCTGGGGAGGGACATGAAAGAGTTTAATATCTAAAAAATCAATAAATATTACCTCAATGCCTTTGGCTTTTTCTGGAGGTTTCAACCAGAACTCGATCAATATAATAGATACTGTACATTTGTGGTAAACCTTTAACTTAAGAATGATGTCAGCAGAATATCTCTGAGTTTTTGCTGTAATAATCCACAATTTAACAGCCAGCTACAGGAAAGTGATGCTTGGCTCATTACCAATGGTCCTGAGGAGCATGAACATAAAGTGATCATTGCTCTGTTGATTAAACTCAGCCCAGATAACATCAGCAAGGTGTAAAATGAAAATAAACTCTAATATCCTGTTTGCTCAAGTTACTTGACCCATTGATTAGGTGTAATTTCTGAAACATTGAATACGTTTCAATAACACAAAAATAGTTTGATGAATTTGTCATACAAACATGTTACAACTAAGAAACGACAGTAAAAAGAATAAAATGTAAATGATTTTGGTCATAACGGTTTGTCATCTTTTTTTTCCCAACTAGATTTTATTGATTTTTATCAAACCAAGACATAAACAACATACAAGCGCTCTCTGTTTTCACAAGGATATTAACAGGAAGGGAAAAAAAAACAGCATCTCAACCAAAGTGTAGTAAAAAAGTAGCTCACGATTGTCCTCAACCCAAAAATTAAAAAAAGGAACCCGAAAAGGGAAAAGGTCCCACTGCCACCCCCAACTGTCACATCAGTCACCTGGACAGACATACTGTGCCTTCTTTATGGTTTATCATCTTAAAAAAGTGTGTTTTAGTCTGATTAAAGATCAGGTGCGCTGTTGTGTTGTGGAGCATCTGTAGTGGTTTCACAGCACAGGTGGGGAGGCCCTTAGCGGGACGTTGCAGTAGTCAAGGCTGGAGAGAGTAGCCTGTCGAGTTAGGTACGGTCTGATTTTTCTCTAAAGGTAAAGGTCAAGTGGTCATGACACCCAAGTTTCTTGCTATCTTGGAAGGAGCCGGAGCTAAGGAGTCGATATTAATGAAGATGTTGTGATGTATCGTTGGCTTGGGAGACCAGCCAGGAGGTGATGGGCTTACATCCATGCAGATGTGTCAGGTGGGAATGACAGATACAGCAGGGCATCGTCAGCATAGCAGTGATAGGAGAAGCCATTAGAATGGATGATCTGGCCCAGCGAGGTGGTGCATATGGCAAAGAGGAGAGGCCCCAGCACAGAGCTTTGGGGCACCCCTGTGGCAAGGCCAGGACGCGTTGACCGATCGCCCAGTGAGGTAGGATTCGAAACAGGAGCGAGAAGGGACAATAGGATATGGCAATTAGCCACGCGAAATGCTGCCGATCGGTCGAGCAGGATGAGTCCCGAGGACTCAGTTACTGCTGTGACTTCTTTTATGGCTTCTTTGACATACAACAGAGCCGTTTCAGTGGAGTGGCCACTTTTGAAGCCAGATTGATGAGAGTTTGAACGCTGCCTTTTCAACGGTCTTAGAAAGGAACGGGACGAGAGAGACAGGCCGATAGTTTTCCACCCGAGTGGGAGCAAGGGAAGGTTTCTTGAGCAGTGGTGTAACCCGAGCGCGTTTGAACGCATTAGGAAATGTGATGTGCGATTGCTGCTGTGACTGTTGAAGCTATGGATTGCAGGAAGTAGGACGGCTACATGTAGGGCTGGGTACCGCCCAAAATGCTTTGATAGTACCCGGTACCTGGAAACGTGCGTTGCTTTCTGGTCCCAAGTTTAGGTACCTACGGAGTGAGTCGCGTGATGAAGATCTGACAATGCTGTGGGTGATTGGCTGTAACGTTAGATGTGTTTGCGGCGTGTGGGAACAATATAATGTGGTTACGCCCACAGACCGGGTTAGCGCGTATCAGTGTTGTTAACTACACCTAAGTGTGTTGTGATTTGTGACAGAGGGCTTGAAAATGCCAACGAGGTGGAAAGTGTGGCTCCATTTCAACCAAACGAATACTGATCTAGTGTGCGATGCACTATTTATAAAATCGATATCCCCACTAAGGCGGGCAACATGACAAATGTAAGGAAGCACCTGAATGTGCACGGGGTCAACTTGAAAGCAGAAAGCAGCCATCTACCTCCTCTCAACATCACAGGCCTATTGTGGATGGCCTGACTTGAGATCTCCACCACCAGACTCCGCCTCATCCAAGAGGAGTACTGAGTGGGGAATTTCAACAGGCAAGTTTACTTAAATGAATGTCACTGCAGTGTAATATGTGCTTAGACAGTGTGTATCTTAATTTTATGGCTATATAGCCAAGTAATTGAAAAGCTGTGTAAAGATACACAGTAACTGATAAAGCTAGGCTTGACAAAATGTATTCCATTGTGTTGTTGAACAGCTCGCGGTCCTGTCTGTCTTGTCCTCACAGTAGCTCGTGTCCCTGATGTGAGGAGGAGGAGGAGGACGAGGCCAGTCAGTGTGAGAGTGCTGCAGTCACAACTTTGTTTAGCCCTTTTGCAGTGGAGGCTCCATGGCGGAGGTGAAGGTAAAGGCTACATTGTTTGTATTGTTGACCAGGTTTTTGAGTAATAATAATAATAATCCAACCAACCATGTTATGTTTTGTGTTCTAATGTCAAGTAGGGAGATGATAAGACATGGTGATTATTTTTGTTAAGAAACCTCTGTAATGTTCTCCTTAGTGAAAATGACTTGTCTGCAATAGTTGTTTATTTATTGTTGTATGATAAAAAATAAAAATGCCAAAAGTGAAAAAAAAGACACAATGTAATTTTCTTTTCTTTTAAAAGTGGTATTGTGAAAAAAGTGTTGTATAGGTATTGGTATAGAAAAGTTTGGATCAATATCCAGCCCTAGGCTGGACTTATGTGTGTAAGTCTCGCTCCCTGCGAGAGTGGTGAATGAATGAGTAAAAAGATGCAGTAGGACTTGTGCATGCCGAGGATGTAGTTGGACTGGTGAGGCCCTTTACTTGAAGAGTAGTGAAGCGACAGCTGCCACTTTGAAAAAGCAAAATGAAACAAAAGTGTCTGCTGTCAGGTTGGCAGCGGGTGGTAGGTAGAAGGTAGAGAATAGTTTCAGTGGTATTGTTGATGTTGCCTTTGTAGTAGTTAGGGTGAGAGGAATCTTTGTTTAGTCCCATTGTCTTTCTGCGGCTCTGAGGCAGGTGTGCAGTATCACTTAGCCATGGGCGGGGCCGGGAGCAAGCACGGCGGATAGTGGACGCGGGCTATCCAGAGAGAGAGAGACTCTGTGGCATCGTTAACCTCCCAGGGAGGAGAATGTGCTAAACCAGTGTTTCCCAACCCCGGTCCTCAGGGCACACTGCCCTGCTCCAACACGGCCGATTCAAACGGTCAGCTCGTCCCCAAGCTCTGCAGAAGCGTGATGACGAGGTGTGTTGGAGCAGGGCAGTGTTCCCTGAGGACTGGGGTTGGGAAACACTGGTAAACCTTGTGTTGTGACCAGGTGTAGGGGATCAACCTGATTGCAGCATGAGCAACGAGAGTCCCTCTTTCCAACTCCCAAGAAAGCAACAGTGAGAGCAAAGCATATCAAAGGTTTATTCAAAGCAAGTGCAAAACGTCTGCTGTGAGGGGTTCAAGGAAGTCGACCGCAGTAGACATGTGCAGGCCCCTCGTTTGGACTACCTTCCGCGCGGGTTCAGTCGCTGTGGTCATTCAATCCAACATGCACACACGAGGAGCACGCTGCAAGTGACGTAGGGCGCCCCCGGCGTCCCTGCTGGGTGGACATGCGCAGGTAGACATGCCGGTCTTGACTCACGAGGGTCTTCACGCAGGAGGGCTGACGCTGGGGCTGACGCTCCAGCACCTACCCTCTTCTTATACTGCCGCACAGGCACCCGCACGCGGCTGCCCTCGTGTTTGCTGATTGCTAACGCTGACGGCTTGCACCTGCTGACACTCAAGCCCTAGCTGCTGATTGGCTCCACAGTTTTGGAACAGCACACTACAGGTAGCCACGGGGTTGGAGCTACATTCTGGAACTACTTCCCCCCCCCATCCATTCTTTTGTTCCACATGGTCCATTGAGCTGTCGCTCAACAACTCTGGAGCCAATCGGCACGCGGCTTACCAAGGCCCGCCCACTGTCTGGATCTCAAGTTGTCTACAACATTTACAGTTCATTATGCCAAATGTACATGTTTGGACACTACATCTATGCACACAACAATACTACTGCTGCTACGTCTGACACGCGCTCACCTGCGGCGGAAAACAGTGTAGCGGGCCGTGCCAGGTCGCTGGGGTGATGGATGGCACCAAAGATGCCGGGGCCCGGAGGTCGACTCAGGAACTCGGGTTTCAGGCCAAAGTCGAGCTTGTGAGGGTCCACCTGCATCTGCTGCTGGAAAACGTCAGAGCGCCACAGAGGAACACGTGTAAAACCACTTTGCCCACTGGTGTCAAAGTCTCACTATGCATTTCAGAGCGTGGTTCACAGTCACAACTGTAGGTGCTAAGCTCAAACACATGTTAACAGAAACCACACCGAGTCCTCCTGGCTGCCATGTTACACTTACGTTTCAACTGCTTTGACACATCTCAAACAGTTACTGAGTCCCTGCAGCCTTCTGATGTCTTGAATCTTCTCAACAAGTCATTACTCGGGCTAATTCTTTGTCCAGCTACATATTCACAGTACACCAACCTGGGATTATTTTGTTCTTTACTTTCAAAGGTACCACGGACACTTTCGTATCTTTGCCCGCTATGATAGATAAAGGGATCGGAAGATGTGCTGCAAAACATCTACTTTGATGGACGTGTCCATCTTAGAAGCTGTACTAACTTTAGGTGTAACAAGGGTTTTCTAACGTCAGGTCGCTACGTGACATTAGGTTGCGTTGTCTTACTGTTGGAATCTATAGCTCGTCATTCACAACCTGAATATTTCTATGTTGTTGATCCTCGGGAAGCTTGGATGTACGGCGAGTGCAAATAAATGTGCTAACCCTTCACGCGTGATGAATTCTAACAGTACCTAGCCAATTGGAACCTGAGTCAGATGAGTCCTCACCTTCACTTTCTGCTGATGGTGGTAGATCTGCCAGGCAGTATGAACGTGCATGGCGCACCACTTCCCTGGTTTCTGGAAACACAAAAACGATCGCATGTCATCAAAAACCTAGTCTTAAATCAACACACGCTTCATGTTATCACTTCACAGTTCTCAATATTCAATACATATTTTTTTTCCTGAAACCTCTAATGTACCCTGGAACTAATCATAGTAACATGTACACAGAAACACCAATCACCTCAAATGGTTTGTTGACATAAAAAACAACACACACTCATCTAAAATGACACACTGACACTCAAAGGTAACACATTATTTACAATTACAGCTGCTGACATGGCTCGTGACAGCTATACACTAACTGTAGCTGTTTGTTTCCAATCTATCGACATTTCCAAACAGGACATGACTTTGCAATGACAAGGGAGGATGGAAAATAAAAGACAATGGCCGACTACTTTTGCTCACCAGAGCAGGAAGTAAAGGGAGGAGGGAACTAATAAATCACTCACACCTGAGAGCTGACGAGTAGGAGACAACAAACAAAAGAAGGTGGAATGAATGCAGGAGAAGGAGTGCAGACAAATCCTGACATTTTCTCCCATTTCAGACATTATCTCAACTTCCATGAGGTTTTTTGGAGCTACTAAGAAAAGTTAAATGAAAGACAGTAGGAATAAGCCCATCCCTGGAGCAGGACAGCCTGATGATCTTATAAAACCTGCTTGGATGCAGTGGCTGAATTCTCAGTTGGAAGACACCCTACTTGGAGCAGATAAGTTCAACATTTCTGGAACTCTCCTGGCTTCCAACCCCCCTCTTCCCTCTCTCACACTGAACTGAACTACACTGAAATTAGATTCACACTCCCCCGCAAACAAACATACACATACACACACACACACATAATCCTAATCCATTCATATCCCAATGAATTTCGATTAGATCAATGCCCTCCTCCAACCACATCCAAATGAACCGAAAGGACGTTATCATTGCAACATTTTCATGCTTTCTCTGAGTGTTGGTTTTGAGTTTGTTTGTTGGTTGGTCTAATTTACTTATTATTTTGTATATACTATACACAAAAGTAACCTTGCCTTGGTTGGATGTTCATGTCATGTTGGCATCTTCTGTAGCATAGAAATAAGATAACTGGGTAACCTCTGAATAATGATTTTTTTGACTTTTCATTTTTCTCCTGTCGGGCGCCCAACATTACTTTTACAAGTTAGATCCACAGAAATGGTTCTAAACATTCTTGGGAATTTGCCTTTCACATACAGTGAACGCAATGGGACACCGTCTGTGTGAGATGACTTCACAACAGCGGGATAATCTGCAGAGGATCCAGGCAAGTGGTCGGTGTCTGGTTTGAGCCAACAGGGCGCAGAACACACCGCTCGCTCTGTGGATCATCCAGAGTTCCTCCTGCTGAGTTCTCACATAAACATTGTGATTACATTAGGGAGCTGGCAGCACAATCTCTAGAGAAGGTTTGCAGTTAAGGGGCAGAAATATATATACAGTACCATGATATTTAAGGGATATCACTTTTCAACCACAATATACTGACGTGCTGATTTCTTTTTTTAGGTTCATTTCGTCCAGCCCTAATGCAGAGGATGCATCGACATTAAAAAGAGCTTTACTGTAGCGTGTGTGTGTGTGAGTGTGTTTGTGCACAACACTCACCCTGAGAATGGGCCGAAATGGATCTGTTAGCTGCAGGAGAGAAGGGGATAAAACAACAACACAGTGTTATTTCTCGTTTAATTAAGCCAATTCCTCAGTGGGTAACATTCATTACTGTAGTTTACACTTTCCTTTAAATTCACCATTTCATGACTAATGCACTAATGGGACTTAAACAGCAGCTGTGTTTAAATATGGCAGCTGAGTGGAGGCAGAACTGTGCTAAGACTTCTTCTTGGTGACTTCACTTGACACCGAGAACCCTATTGAACACTTATGCAACATATACAGAGTCGAAAGGTTACCTCGACATTATGTGTGTGTGTGTGTGCGCTCTTACCCTTGGGTCCTTCTGTAAGAACGTGTGTGGGACGGCTCCGGGTCTCGTGGACACGTCCAGTGGATTAGAGGTCTACAGAGAAAGAGAGAGCATCAGACACAGATGGAAACAAAACTCCGAGTAAATGGCTACGATTTTCTGTTTGTTTATCTGGAGGTTTGCGTATGTGGGTGTGCGTGTAGGCGTCGATGTGTGTTTACCTTGGGCTGAAAGGCGCCCTGCAGCGAGCCGAAGGGCCCGGTCGGTGGGATGACGGGGGGAAGGCCAGACATGGCCGGTGGGTAAGAGTGGAAGAGCTGAGGAAGAAAATAAAGGACAAAGAGTGAGGATGGTTTTTGAGGGAGGGGCGTCGCATGCACATTACAGTGATGGACAAACATTCAAGAAGAAGGTGAGTTACAAATGATTGCCTCCATGTTTCGCTGCCTGTTTATGAAATATTCCCTGCTCAATCCCTGTGGATTTAACCAAGAAAACTCCCTGCTTTGATATGAAAACTAGAACGTTGTAATACAAGCAACACGCATGTAAACTACACAAGCGCTCAAGGCCTCCATAAAATTATCCAGAAGAGAAACAGATATGTAATGAGCTACTTTGGCATAATTGTTCTCGCCAGTCATATTAACATTTTTCACTTTCGACACGCACACTTGCATTACTTTAATCACGGATGGCGCAGCGGAAATATTTAAAGCCAGAAAGAGTTATTAGAAGCTGAAATTACTGCCGGAGGGTTCAACGCATTTTGTCACTTTGAAAACACCGCGTTTGTGGTGAGAAAATGGCTTCGGGGTCATCGTTGCTACACGACGAGACTGAGGGAATGTGGAAAAATCAAACTGTGTAACATCTGTCAACTGCATACAAATACAATCTTTCTGAAATTAAAATCCTTATCTCAGCTCTGAGGGACAGTTTGAAGAAAAAGCTTTGTTATGCAGGCGCGCGCGCGCACACACACACACACAGCAGGTGTGTGGAAGCTTCATCAAACATGGTAAGAGAGTGGGGAGCAGTGCATTTCCCCTTTAGTGAGTAATAATGAGCAAGCCACTGCTGTTTACAGACACATGCTAATCAAGAATAGGAAGCGAGACAAAGATATAGTATTCCTCCGACGACAGCAAAGGCTTCTCTGTGATGCAGCCGGCGTCTCGTTCTGTATGAATTTCTATGCAGAATAATTCCATCGTTACACGCACAAGAATAAATCTTGTGCTCTGAGCTCTAACAATCCGGCACTGTTTGTCTGATTAATCACAACATTTGCTGAGGCTGCGGGGGAAACGTGGAGGCTTACAGTGACCATTCAGATGTGGAATCCAGCACAAATATTACTACACACATCACTCCAAATGGCATGAACGACGTAATGATCAACAGTGCAACAGAGTGCTCTGCACACACACTGATACACACACACACAGCACGTGGCGCGGGAACTCACGCTGTGTCTGTAGAAGGGGTCCACTTTTGTCGGGTATTTCTCAAACTGTAGGAGAAACGAAAAAGAGCCAAGTATGAGGAGGACACGTCAAACCTACACATGCACACTGACACGGGGTTGAGCGTCGTCATCTGATTTTAACATCTAAAGTCATTAAATCACATTAAACAATATGTCTGCTTGTTGGTGTGTGTGTGTGTGTGTGTGTGTGTGTGCACAAGTGACACAGAGAGAGAGAAGAGACAAGAGGAGCTGAGTGAATCAAAGCTCAGAAAAAATATTACCCATTGGAAAAAGCTAATTATATGGCAATACGAGTTATTGTTTCTAATCCATCCCAAGGGCAGGGTGCAGCTCGGGAACATGGCCGCGGTGTCTGTGATCACATCTGAGGACGCGTTCAGGCCTTAGTCGGATCACTGAGTGCGGATGTTAATGACGGGACTGAACACAGTCTGAGACCAAAGTTCAACTGCTTCCGAGGCTGCAGGTCATTTTGGTCCTGCTCTTTTTGTGATCGTAGCGAGACCTTACAAACAAGGCAATCCGAGTACAAGCCTCTGTCGGCCTCTGCTGGTCATATTGGCAAGTGCAGAAAAAACAAACAGACACAGAGAGCCACTAAAAACAATACTTCACTCCCACTCCGTGGGGTGAAGTAACAAGCATGGGCTCTACGTCTCATTTGGATTCCTTTTAGTGTTGCAGCACAGGCCCAGAGTGAACGTTTCCCCAGTCAAGACTAAACACTGCAGCTATAAAGAGGCTTTTTATGACCTCATTAGCTGTCAGAGGCCTCGCCATGCTGCCTTTGAGGTATCATCAGAGCCAAGCAACCCTTCTGTGGGCCAGCACTTACAAGTGTGTGTGTGTGTGTGTGTGTGTGTGTGCGAGAGAGAGACTTTTAGATCCAGCCATCCGCTGCCTGTGGTCTCCCCCCAACAAACAGCCAGGCTCTTAACACAAGGCATTTGACAGTCATAAAACCCCCCAAACGGACCCAAATGATGTCATTAAATTCTGAATGAATTAAGTGTATTATGTTCTGAGAGCTGGCTCTGAAGTTAACATGCTTTGGGCAAGTTATTGCCAATTTAGAAAATAACAGTGTTCGAGTCTGGAGTCTTCAAGTATGCCAGAGAAAACACTAGAGAGCCTTTCGGGGAGAATAAAGGCATCATTGTGATGTGGACGGACGGACACACATGGTCATCATTGAGCCGCCGCTACAGTGTGGTGTTCACACACAAACTGTGAAATCTTCACTTTCAATCACACAGTGGAAACTAACTCCTCTACACATGTTCATGTCATTATTAGAAGACAAACGGTATAAAAACCTCTTTGGGCAGAAAAAATAAAAACTTTCCCCCCCCCCGGTACAGTTGTGTTCTACTTATCCTCACATTTCTGGTCGGGGTACGCACCATAGGCGGTGCTGGGGTGGGCATGATGGCGTGGGGGAAGGGCGTGAAGGTGTGCTGGTGGGTGTGCTGGTGGGTGTGTTGGTGCTGATGCTGGTGCTGATGCTGGTGCTGGTGGAACTCGGTCCGCAGGTAGGGCGGGGGGCCCAGGGAGGCGCCGCGGTCTGCGTTTTGGGAGGCAAGGAAACGGGTGTTGAGCTCCTGGCGAAGAATGTCTTGCTCTGGAGAGGCAGAAGGAAGAAGAAGGTGGGATTTATCAAACCATTCAAAATTTCTAATCAGTCAATATGAAGAATTCCTGTTTCTGAGAATCATCATTTTAAGCGTCTCTATGGGCAGAAAATGACAAAACAGAAACAGCTCATACATACTTTTACAATCTATGAAAATGTCATTGTTTTATAAGCATTTGGCACATGCTGTTAAACAGAGCAAACCATTTTTAACACAGCGTTGTCAAAACATCCTAGTTTTATTTTGGATGCCTATTTGACTCTGCACACAGAAATTAAATTATTCCACAAAAACCAAAAACTACTGGGGTCAAAATGATTCACTGACCTTTTCATTGAGCCACAGCACAAACCACTGTTGTGCAATGATGTGCTTACATTTGTGATGGTCAAAACTTTTACAATCAAGTTCAAACTGAGCGTTATCTCCCAATTTACACACAGTATCACATCTTCAGTAAGGGTTTGAGCGCTGGCTTGAGAAAGCGTCATGCCAAAAACAAAAGAAATCAGTATATAAATAAATACATAAATAGTCGTTCTTTGCTCTACGCCATTCATTAAAATTGTAATTCAACTTATTATTGCACCTCTTATTGAGACATATATTCTGCTGGATGTAATTATGGTGAATTTAAAGCCCTCAGAAGCGTGGATGCTGTTAACAACTCCATCAGAATTTATTCCCAAATATAAACGTAAGAACCAAGTCATCCAGGAAACGACTGCAACTGTCAGCGTGTCTTTTTAAATCACAGCGAAGCTGCACATGATTAAAACTGACCGACTCCTGGAACTGTCAAATGTTGTGATTTGATACGCCGCGGCTCCTCTGAGGGAACAACATCTGTTGTTCTAATAACCTCTGCGCGGCCTGCGGAGAAAGAATGGATTTCCAGTAATCGCTGGATTTTCTTCTAAATTCAACAAAGCCGGGCTTGAGAGATTACGTCTCCTCCAGAGTAACCTTATCCTTCCTATTCCACAGTGACTCACTATAATATTTTCAGCATCCATTTCAAGCTTTATTGGTCTGGGAGTGGAGGTGGAATTTTCTCTTCATAAAAATTTCATTAGTATCTTTTGAATATAATCCAGCTCGCTCCGCGCCGTATTGACCAAATTGATTTCTCACACATGAACGCCATTGAAGGTCAAAATGGAAGTTCTTGGAATGTCACTGGGTGCGAGCCCACCCCCCATCCTCCCTCTCACTGACCCTGACATTTAATGTAGCACATGTACATGGACATGGAAATGTGCACAGGGATCTGTGATCACTTCTGCTATGTGGCCTGACTTGCTGATGGATTAAACTAAATTAAACTATTACAAAAATAAATCTCTAAGTATTGGGTGAATTCTTAATATAAACCTAGACATGGGCTGTGCTTCTCACTGCAATAAACTCAAAAATAAAAGAAAATATCCACCATAAAAAAACTGTCATTTCTGTACCCATGCTGTTTATCTGTTGTACCTGTATTCCACACTTTGTGCATTCCATGTATTTTTAATCAATATTAAATGTCGCATATCGCTTAATTGCCCAGACTCGGTTGCTTGATTCTTTAATTTTAATTAAATTACCACGGCGACATTCTGTCTGTGCATCGGTCTCCACATCGCCCATGCTTTCTGATCAAAAGCTGCTAATGCATCGACTGACTGAAATAAGAAGCATTCTGTCTCGTGTGCAGTCTTCTGCCACACCACTTGGGGGCAGTGTGGAGACATTTGACAGTTACCTGAGTAGGCACTCCCAGCAGCAGGGTGACCAGGTGCTGGCAGGGTGCTAGACGTCAGTGGTGGTGGTGGAGGCAAGGCCGCTGGAGGAGCGAACATATTGGGGTGATGTGGGTGAGGCGAGGACTGCAAGGCAGGGGGGAAACTGTGGGGGGAGCTCTGGTTCGCTGCCAATGGCAGGGGGAATGTGGAGGCCGCCGCCGCCGCTGTTGCCGCTGCCACCACAGCGGGTGGGGGCTGGTGGTGGGGGAGGAGATAGGAGGGACCAGGCGGGCCGTGAGGCTTGGTGCCCGGGGTGCTGCTTCGGCTGCTGCTGTAAAGTAAAGAGAAAAAAAGGGAAGAATATGGAGAATGAAGTCGTGCTAATTTGGGCGTGATCAGTCAAAAATTAGCACTCGTTCCCGCTCACCCCCTAATCTCCATCTGCTCTGACGTTCACTCCCCAGCACAGTGTTTTCACACCTCGACTGTCCTCCATTTACAAACGCCTCCCTAATTCTCACTTGCACTTCGCGGAATCCGGGGCCAACGCGATTTGTGAAAACACCACTTTCACGGCAGCCTTAAAATGCAAATAAAATAAAACACCACTGGCAAGCGCGGCAACACTGAGCATCTGTCTTTGAACGGCGCCTGTGAAGGCACTTCCTCCACAGGCAGGTAGTGGAAATGTGCATCGGAAATGGGATGCGAAGGAGAGAGGGCGTGTGTGCGTGTGTAAGCAAACAGTCCTTTGTAGTTCGTGTGTGGGTTTTCCCCGGGGCCGGCCGCAGAGCCCGCGTCTCCGCCGCTCCGCGCTCTGAGCCTAAAAGCTCATTTGCAGCGCTCGATCTTTGCTGTGGGCCGTGGCCGTGATTATTCACAGCGGGTGCCAGGCTCTGGTGGGCCGCTGCCAGACTGGCAGGCCTGGCACAGCGAGTGGGAGGCAAGAGCCAAGTCCTGAGAGCCTGTGAGGCAGAGCTGTTGTTGGGACTGAGTGGGATCTGAAGGAGCCACGATGGAGTCCTGGAGTCTTAAAATAATGAAGAGTCTCATAGGTCTCACTTACAGGAGCTTTCAGAGAAAGCTCTATTGTTGTGATTTTCAATGAAATAAAAAATATATCCATGACGGTGAATCTAGAAAGTGGATTCTTAGTCATTATACAAAATGACCAGCTCTCAGTAAACAACTTTGAGACCATTTTCCTTCTGGCTTCAAAACACAAAATAAAATCAGTAAGCTACTGAATCAACGTGATACTGGAATTATATGCAATTGTTTAGTATAACTGATGGAGGCTGCCATCTGAACTGAACACGATGTGGGTGGCTAATGAATCACAGGCACTTGGGGAGCAGTAGCCCTGCTAATAAACTGTGCTACTGTTTGGAAATTTGCATACTGATCGGCACCATTGTACGTTCTTCCCGCTAAAGAGGTGTTCTAGTGTTTTCAAGTGTGTCGGGACGTGGAGGTTTTGTCTGAAATGCACAGTAATGCCGTTTCATTTGCTAATCAGAAAATCTGAATCTCTGTTTGTTTACTGGTATGTTATCATGTAACCTCTTGTTACTGGCATAATACAATGTCATTAAGAATATATATATATATATATATACGTGTATATATATATATAATATTTTATTAATAATAAAAGATGGGGAGACATTATGGAATATTATTTAGGCAATTTTAAAAAGCCATAATAATTGTACTTATTCAGCCAGACTGGACAAACAGCCAGAGTGTGTGTTTCCAAGTGGAACTTTATGATGTAAACACAGGAGAATTCAATCCTCTCTGGTATTTAAAGGCCACCGAAGTTTCCCTGTCGTGTTTTGGAAAGTGAGTGGGGAGTACGCTCGTGCGTTCGTTACAGTCTCACCATTCGATTTCATTCATTCTTACATATTGGTCTTCAAACTGTGGCAACATCACACTTTCAAACAAGTCCCGCGAGTAAACACTCTCTTACCTGTGACCGTTGACGTTGAGGCTGTTGTAGGCAGAGAGGGGCCGGGGGTGGCAGCGCGATGGGGGCCGTTGGGGCCCTGCCTGACTGGGATGCTGTTGGTGGGGGTGGTGGTGAGTTGGGAGGGCGGGCGATGGAGGATGCGGGTGGAGAATGGGCGTCGGCGGTGGCCGGGGATGAGACAGCTGTTCGGGCTGGTGCTGGGGCCGGGGAGGGGGGGGCAGCGAGGGCTCTTGGCCTTGAGCGAGAGGCAGGGCTGCGGGCGCCGGAGGCCTGGGGAGAGCCTCTGAACGTTGGGGCAGGTGTGTTGGGGCTGGAACCTGCGAGGGGCCGTTTGTTTGGCTCCAGTGAGGAGACAGGGGGCGGGGACTGGGCGGCTGAGGCTGTGGCTGGGAAGGGAGGTCTTGAGTAGGCAAAGGCTGAGCCGGGGTGCTCGACGCAGGGGGTTGGGGGTCCCTGCAGTTGTCCTGGCTCCTCTCTTGACTGCGCTCTAAGCCTGACACCTTGAGGAGGCCGGGGCCGTGAGGCTCCTGGCTGCCATTGGTGGAGAGCACATCGACGCCAAAATCTGGACCTGTGCGTAACAAAGAGAAGAGGTGCGTAAGCAAAAACTGTGAATAATAATCTGTTTTCAAGACGGTGGAGCATTTCAACAAATATATTAAGTGAACAATCAAAATTTTATTTTACTGACATAATGGTAATTGTAGTATAAATGGACTCAGGAGAGAAAGATACGTCTTCAGCTCTAAAACAGATGTTCTACGGGCTCTTTTCTTTCTCAACACCATCGTCTCTGCTGTGATCAGTGTGTGCACTTAACAAACTGGCACACACACTTTTTCTTACTCTCCCTTCACATACTGACACATTACCAACGCAAGTACCGGTTCCTCCTCGGGCCCTTTAATGCATCTCTTAGCCCCATCCCTGGGGAGCGGCCAAACAGCTGAAATGTGTTTTTCTCGTCTAAATCAGTTTGCATCGTACACAAGGCGTATTTCCAAGGTCAAGTGGGATTTTTGTCTGTTTATTCACAAGTCAGGTGTTAATTGTACATTTGCGCATGTACCTACAAGTAACAAACAGCAGTACAGATCTGCCACAGATCTAACTGTGTTATATTATGTAGCTTCAGAGTTACTGAATGTTTGTAACAAACACTCTCTTTAATTCTCTACTGCGTGGAGCGTGAACGACGGCCGCGCGGCCTTGCAAGGTGAATAGTTTTTATGGAATTCGAATAATTGCCTACAAAAACGACAATTACCTGCCATTAAAAGCCCTGGTTGGACTCCATTATGTCCAACGAGTGAATTAATCCAAAGAAGGAAAAAGAACTGCTGCTCACTGTTGAAATCACACAGAACAATTGCTAATAGGCTCCATCCATGGTATGTCTCTGCAGGGGGCGGCCTCCCACAGAACAAAGTGCTCAGAAACCCACAGTCAGCCTGGCTGTTCCAGAGGCACAGAGGCTCATGGGAGATGACAGTGCATACATAAACTGTAATTAACTCTCCCAAGGACTCGGGGGGGGGGAGCGAGGGCTCCTCCTACCCTTAGCAAAACCAGCTTAATCCTTCACCTGCCAAGGAGACCCAGTGGTTCCCATGGGCAAAGACAGCAGTCTGCTCCGCAAAGCTGCAGCCTGTCACAGCGGCCTTCCATCTCACTGACACAGTATTCCCACTAGACCAACTGCACTAACAGAGCCTCCATCCATAAGCATTAACATGCTAAGTGAGATATTAGCTGCCGCAGGTGCAGGTGATTTTTTTTGCAAAAGTCAGAGGCGGTAATTGCTCGTCGCGAGATCGCAATCGATATCAACAATCAACAACTATTGACTCCTGTTCTGTGTGGGTGAGTTTACTGGGACACTTGCCAGCCCATCAGAGGAGACAAAACTGTGCTTCGTCAGACTGAAGTGTGTTTGCGACCGTCACGTCTTCAAATCTAACTATCCTTTACAGAGAAACTATAATCTCCTCTCTGGCAGCACGCAGACACATCTCTGCGTCAGTGAGCAACAAAGCCCAGCAGCTCTTAACTCCATCTTCCACATCCATGTCAGTCTACTCCACTTACAAACGCTATTACTGGTCAAGAGAGGCTGCTGCTGGCAAACAGCTCCACCGCAGCAGAGAGACGGGAGACGAGAAATTCCCAATTCACAAATCCTCCTGCTACCGCACCTCTGATTCTCTGAGGTCCAAAGCTTGTTTTGAGAACCAAACGCCAACGTGCTAAAAAGAAGGCGTCTATTCTGGTCATAATGAAGACTCCAGGGCCAGGCGGCGCGGGCAAGAAGAGAAGAGGAGCATGCAGCAGTTTCCCTCCCGTGAGGGTTCATTTGTCAGTCTTCTTCATCCCTGGGAACAAATAAGCGCAATTCCCACTTGGTTCGCTTCAATATTCCAGTAAAACCGTGCGGTTTCTAACAAGCACACGCTGCCTGATGGAGTGTTACAGTAGAGGATACGTGTGAGGCCTGTGGGTGCGTACAGTAGTTAGAGAAACAAAAGCTAGAGGCTAGATTTAAGAATTAAATTGGGGTATGAGAGGATTTTGTTTGGGTCAGCTCTGTGTATGTGCGTGTGTGTGTGTGTGTGTGGAAAGCCAATTATTAAGGGCTAGATGTCAAGGGAACAAGCAAAGGCTTAGGGGGATCACTCATTATCCCTCGGTGAGCCAGCTCCTACTGTTCACTATATTGGCTGCACACACCACACCAGCTACACTGCGGCATATATTTATTAGATTGGTTCCTGTTTTATTCTAGCTGAACACAACCTAACACGATAACCTGAAAATGTAATACAGGAAGAATAATGTAGATAAAACTGCAGGGAAACATCAGACAACAGATAGTGAGTTCTTTGCAGGCTTCTTCCCTGCTGTGTTTTTCACCTCTGTTACTGTTCTGCACTGGAGCACAGCTCATTAGTGCTATACAGCTCTATTCAATGTTTCCCCGACAATGTTTTTCAGCAGCGGTGTCATTTTGCTGGTGTCCGTGAGGACGGCATGGCGGCGCAGCCCATATTCGTTGAAATAAAAAAATGTTTTTAAATTAATTGGCCTAATTATCAAAGTAGATTATACTTTTTTTTTTTACTTTCGTATGTTAATTGGCAGCTTTTGGTGGTCACATGTGCAAGTCATGAGTGTTTGTGTGAAATTGAGCCTGCATGGTTAATAGTAGGACTGCAACAATGTATCAGTTCATTAATTAACAATTGACTCGTAGATTTATCAGCAATTATTTTGTTAGTTTTCTGATTTCAGTCTCAATAATCATGCAGCCTTTGTTTGTCGTTTTGTTCATCATGGCTTATAATATCCAACATTTTTTTACTTTCGTATGTTAATTGGCAGCTTTTGGTGGTCACATGTGCAAGTCATGAGTGTTTGTGTGAAATTGAGCCTGCATGGTTAATAGTAGGACTGCAACAATGTATCAGTTCATTAATTAACAATTGACTCGTAGATTTATCAGCAATTATTTTGTTAGTTTTCTGATTTCAGTCTCAATAATCATGCAGCCTTTGTTTGTCGTTTTGTTCATCATGGCTTATAATATCCAACATAAAAACAGATGTAACATTAAGGTTGTTTAGTATGGTGTTAAATCATTAATGAAGCACATTAGGATTCATTTACCAAATGATGTGTTTCAATATCAACACTAGACACAACCCTGTTCATACAAATGATTAACAAATGAGTGATTGACTCTTTAAAATAGCAGTCCTGCACCTGTTGTTTTCAGTGGCCAACTTTTTTCTCTCCTCTGTGTCATGTGAGTGTGGGTGGACATGATAGGACACATCTGGTCCTGGACACAAACGGCTAATGGACGGCTACAGGCAGGAGGTCACATGGCTCCAATCACACAAAAACAACAACCCAACACTGACAGACGGCCGAGCCCTGACTCCTGTACTGTATGTCACAGTTAAGCACTGAACTGAAATGAAAGAGCTCCAGAGATCAAGCTGCTGCTCGGCCAACTCGCTTGCACAGGTGAAAAGTATAGATGCTTTAGAATGCAATGCAATTATTTGCAAAAAGTGCTAGTATTAAATATGGAAACATTTTAATTTAGATGAAAATCAAAAGCAATATCGTTGCTGCAGACTGTAGCTCTGACCTGGGTTACCCTTATTAAACTGAACTGACGCCCACTGAAATGCCTAAAACAATCATTCACTTAGGGATCTCTATTTACAGCAACCAGGCAGACAAAGGAAAGGTTCACAGTTACTATAATGGAGGCTGCGAGCCTGAGACAGCTGTGCAACTGTTGAGAGCATCGAGGAAACAGGTGCTGATGAGGAGGGAGGAAAGGGAGGGAGAAACAGGTCTGAAGGGACAACAGTCTATTGCAGCTATGCATCATGGACTGTGGGGCAATGGGTGATGCAATGACCAGCAATCTCTAGGTTAGCGATAGCAGATAGGTCCCATACCAGTGACATGCTGCGGCACTAGCTATGACTTTTACTGTATAATGAGGAAAGTGATGCAGTCTCTTGGGCAAAACATCTACAAAGTCATGCAAAACAGTCGACCTCACGGGCATGAATTTCATCAACTGGTTACTGAGGATATCTGCATTAGATTCCCCTTGCAGTCAGTCTAACGGTTGTGGTTGACATGTCACTTTGTAGATGTTTGGATGTTGTCCTAGGTTTCCATCATTTTATACATGCAAATAAAGAAACAAACATATTGAACTGTTGCCTATGAATGCATGAGTGTGTAAAAGGGTAAACACAAATAACTGTGTGCAATGGAAAACAGCACAGCAAAGGAAAATCACCTGATTGAATGTCTAACTTTAGCATTTGACTACACTGGAAAAGACAGCATAGTGCAAAGAGCAAATATTACCACTATAACAGTTGGGAACACAACATTGCTTGTGGCTGTTCATGTCATTAAATAGAACTTCCGCGGTGACCCAGACAAACAGCAGTAGATGGAAAAACATCTTTTTTTGTTTTAATGATGAATTAAAATATTTTAAATGCAAACCATGTTTTAGTGCACATCATTAAGAGTAAGGATCTGCCTCCTCTATGGGCTGAGCATACAGAAAATGGCAGAATACAATATATTCACAGTCCTCGGGTATGGAGGAAGTTTTAAGAGACAAGTTTGCCTCAGGCCTTTCGTCTGGAAACTATTTAACCCTGAAAAAAAGAAAAAAGACAAAAACACTGCTAACCCGCGTCTCTTCTGCCTACATATTTAGTTTGACAACAAAATTAGAGTTGTAATTGAGCAGCAAGTGTTGACAGTGGTCTGACAGTGCAGTGGTTTAGGCACCATATGTTCCCCGATGGGCTTTTTGCTGAGGGAGCGGGTTCTGTTTATTTGTTCTTAATGAAGACTGCAGTCATATTAATGGCAGACATCTTTCCCTCCCACACAGAAGAGAACAATAAACAGCAGGCTGCTCGTTTCTGCTAGTTTCCTTATTGCACGTGGTCATGAGAGCTTTTGTCTCAGCTTTGAGACACACCGAGGTACTATACCTCAGCACTGGCCTTCCTTCTCTCTAGGTGTTTATTGGGTACAGCTACACATTTCGTGCAGGCCATTAGAACTGGCATCCGATGAATATGATGTCTGTGAGACCTCCAATGTTCTCACACTCGGGAGAGTGTGTGCTACTCGGCGGAATACCCTGGGGTTCATATTAGTGGATGACATCTGAGCTGAACTCCCACGTCTGTGGGACTGGGAGGTGTTTTGAGATCCCCAATGTTCCAAAACAAATGCCCAAAGTGGCGTCTGTTCGTGAAGCTCAAGTCTGCACATTAAACAAGGGACTCCTCATCTGCAGAGACATGTCCCCACAATGCACCACTGCGGAGGCCGTAGGAGACTGTCAGATTGAAGTTTCCTGTTCTCCTGCCACGCTAAGGTACAGACTCTGCATGTGTTTACAAAAACAATAGGAAATTGAGAAGCTGTGTGTCGCACACAGGTCCTGTGATATTCACTCAGAAGCTGCAACCCTCCCGTCGGTAAACTCCAGGGAATTTTCTAAGCCTCCAGAGAAGCTCCAATCCTTTAAGCTCCTCATCTCTCCCTTGTTTAGCTCTGAAGACTAAAACAGCATTACTTGCTCTCGCAGCAGCAACGCAACCAGACAGCAACGCAAATCTCACAGCGCGCACGTGTTGGACATGTCCCATACGGGCCTGACAATGATAGAAACCCCCCCCCTGCTGGCCCTCACATATTCTCCGTCATGTCAGCAACTCTCTAAAGCTATAGCTGGAGAGGTGTATCAGTTTACACAGCCGAGACATCCTACTGTGTGGAGGGTCCTGGACTGGAGCTGTTTTATTAGTGCTCGACTCCCAGGGGTGGCTGGAAAATGGGAGTGGGAAGCTAAGCGGAATTGAAGGTGGGGGGTTTGGGTGGACCAACTATTCGGGCTATGAGAGCACGACATGTGTAGTCTTTCAGTGAGAATACCATAGTGTGCTGATATCACCTCACGGTAACACAAACCGCTGCTTTAACAAGCGGTGATTGAGCAAGAGGCCAAGAGCAGGCGGGCGGCAGGGGAGAGTTGTTAAGCCGCCTCTCTTAACATCTATATTTCATGCCTGTCTCGTTTGGTTTATGAATTTTGTATTACAAGTTGTGAAGCCAAAGGAAGTCTGCATGTAAATGTAGTGTGGGCATATGCAGTGGTGCCACGCTGCACCGTGTGCACGCGGTTAACCATTCACTCACACGCCGCACACTTAAACCCCCGAATCCTATTATAAGATAGACTGCCTGTGACTGTGATCTTCTGTGAAATGGTAGCAATCTTGGGTAATTGGTCTGAGAAAGCCACTGAATGTTCTGAGCTCTATTGACAGATGCAAGGCCACAGAAGAGCAGCTGCCAAACCGCAGAGAACAAGCACTTACACATGTTTACAGTACGACAAAGTACAAGAGAAAAACCGAGGAGGGAAATACAAGAGCAGTAAAAAATGCAGAAGGAAAAGGCCACTCGCTCCGTCTTGTCTCCTACCTTTGCTAGTATCCATCCAGGCTCCATTCATACTCTGTCTAAAAGGGTAAAAGTGTTCTATCTCCTCTCTCTCGAGTCATATTGAAGCCGTTTACTATCAGAGAGCTGCAGCGACAACACTCTTCCACCCACAGTAGCTCTGATTACAGATGCTCCTGTAATGGCTCTTAACTTCCTCCGCGTCTCACTCTTCGCTCCCCTCCAGCGGGAGGAAAATGCGCTGCCTGGCGGCTCGGACAGCTCCTGAGGTGTTTAAACGTTTGGCCCGGCTCGCCCCCTCACCAAATTCCCGCACCAAATTCCCGCAAAACACCGTCGCATCTTTACGTGCACATAGTGATGTAGCGGTTGGGTCTATGGCAACAGAGTCTCATTTCCAGCTTCCCTTTAGAGAACAAATCTTTATTTATCCCTGAGGGTGTGAGGTCAGGCGAGAGGGACCGTAACAGGAGATGAGCCGGGTCAGGGACCTGACGACAGGCATTTTGGCACAGGTGACTGTGAGAAGGGCTTGGCAGAAAGATAGCCAAGAGAGCAGGTTTGTCCCGCCAGAGGCCTGCGCAGGGCAGCCCTCGGGGGGACACTTGTTGCCCACGGCTGACGGATCCTCTGCAGGTTTGGCTGTCATGCTCAGGCTCACTGAGGTTTTGAAATAACAGCAGCATGTAACAAGGATCCAGTCCACAGCAATTGGTCAGCAAACACTGTCACAGCGGTGTAAAACTACACTGAGAGACACGGCAGCTGTGAAAGGAGCCACACCATTTGACCTCAAACATGTCACATGTATGTAAGCCAGCTGATGGGACTCTCGGGCCTTGATATCTCTACTAGTGATGGAGAAAGGGATGGAAGGTGGCCAACGGCAGCATACGAATGTACGTGTCTCCTCAGTCGGCCGTGGAACTTATATTTGCACATTGTGTCCACTGACAATAGGAATGCAATGCATAAAATGACACTCAAAGTCATTTACTTTCTATTTATATTCAAGTCATTTCGAGCTTTTGTCACTATGGTGTGAGAGGTAGAGTCACTCTGTCTCATGAAATGTCAGCACCTCATGTCATGAGACCTGACTGCGTATGAAACACAAAGATAGCTTTCAAGAGTCCTCTGGTACGACGTCTCAGAGTGTTGACCAGCAGAAGAGCATGTACCTGGCAGCAAATTGGAGGCTCTCATTAAAGCAATGCTCCGTACTTGAAACTGCCAACTACTGGCCAAAAAAAGACATCTGTGTGCGCAAACATTTACAGCTATAACCCTATAAACTGACTATAAACCTTCAGGGCCTGTTTTTTGACACTTGTTACTAAAGTAGAAAAAATGCATTTAAGGTGTGCAACGGGAATATTAAATATCCAAAGACAAAAGAATAAACACAACCTATTATCTGCACAAAAACCATATCAGCACATACACTACAATTCTTCAGTGTTACAAAGTACAGAATATTTGCCTGCAAACAATATAGAGTCATTTTTAATAAACAACGTCTTCTTAATACTGGAAATTGCACTAATGTGGCAAATCGGTAACCTGAACCCACACAAATGGTTCATGTGTCTACGTCAGTGCAACTATAATTTAGTCTAAAAACAGCATCAGGACCTCAGAATACTGAATGATCAGACTGTGTGTCAACACAACCCAAGCATTTTAAAAACACAATGAGTGGAATTGCAACATGTGTTTCTCGTCAGTCACTGTGGCAGCTTTGGGAAACGACAGACAATCACGTCTTGAATGAGGGGACGTGCTTCAGTCACGACTACAGTCACGTGTTCATAAAAACCCACGTTCAAATCTGTCTCATTCTTCCTTCTCTTTCTCTCTCGTGCACACACACAGAAGACTGCCAGTCAGCGGGTCCAGTGCCACTGAGATGCCTGTACTGCAGCTCTCTGTGTCCCCTGGCTGGAGCTGGTCAGAGTTGGCCTGTCCTCCACGAATGCCCGTCAAGCCCGTCAGCTAAGCCAAGTGGGCTGCACCAAACGAGCCCGCGGGGGTGTCTGTTAATTGCACATTTGGCTCCCGTGAGGTGACGGACAGCATTGGCTCCGTCTCACTCTTTCAAGACTCTCCAATTGCATCAAGGGGTGTTGACACTCGGCTCATCCATTGTGTCTAGGGGGAAAAAGGCCTCCTTTCATTCTCAATTGTTCCTGCTGTTTCCTCTCCCACTTGCTCTATAGCCAGGAGGCCAAGTATGAGAGTGACTGGCTTGCAGCAATAGGAGGAGTGACAGCTCGAGCTGACATACTGACACCAACATGATTTCACCAGGGAGAGATGCAAGGAGGGCTGAAAAGAGAAATCTGTCCCCAGAGAGTCATCACTCTGGGCCTCTTTCACGTTTTTCTTTTTTCAAATGGGGCCAACTGGTTTTGCACACATCAACGCCGCACATTCCAGCTGCTTCTGCAGCTCAGATTCAGGGGAGCCTGTGCCGAGTGTTAAAACTCATTCCGCTGGGGTAACGACTTCACTGCATTGATCAAATTTCTGAAAAACCGGCAAAAGTATCAGTTTTCATGTAGCTCCTCTTTATAAGTCTACATCGGCATTACGGAAGCTGCCAATGAGTCTGCATGCGTGTGTGTGGGAGCGTGTCAAGTGCCGTCTCATTACACCCTTGCTCGGGTTTCACAGCAGTTGGATTAAAGGGACACCCAGAGCAAGATCATAGCTGTTAATGGCCATCGCCCCCTCTCCTGTCCACACACACACACACACACTATTCCTCTTTCCCTCTAGCCTTGAAATACTGTGTGGTCTGCTGATGTGGTGGTGAACCTACATCGCTCACAAAAGAGGAAACGGGGAGGTGTAACCGGGCCCAAGTTCTCACTCCCTTCTGGCATCCCGCTTTCTCACATTAACATGCTTTTCAAAATAACACCACAAATTAGCCGAGGGCCGCTGGCAGGCTTCACAGTGGTGAGCTATGGCAGCGGGACTGCGATACTTGACGAGGGAGGGCTCGAGTAGAGGAGGCTGGTTGGGATTTAAGCTGTTTATTTGAACTGCACTCTTGTCCAAACAGTCAGCTGCCCCTCTGCTCCCTCGTCAAGCTTCGGAGCTTAAGCTAGGATTTTGGTTTTAGTGTGGAGAGTACAACTTGATACCCCCCTTTTGGGCAGCGGCTGCCCCGAGCTTGGGTTACTTTACGGGAACAATGCAGCCTCTGTCCGTGGCCTCCTACTCTGCAAAAGACATGGGCTCAGACAGGCTCGCTAGTGTCAGGCAAGGCCAGGGGATTCATACATCACAACACCACACTGCACACTGACTGAGCACAAGGTTTAGAGAGAAAGCTTCCAAACACAGCTTCCAAGCTTTGTCTCTAAATGGCCCAGCAGAGCCCACTCTAAGCACTCTAAGAGCTAAACCAGACATGTGCAGCCTGTACCAGTGCAACGGCCTGTTTGCTCTTGGCTTGAAGGGCCTGAAAAAATAATCCCTTGTGGGATTTTGGTTTTTGTACAACAGTATTTACAGTAAAACCTGACAGATGTAATAAAGAGGGGATGTTGGAACCTCAAAATCAAATAGCTCCCCCCTGGAGCAGCTTAATCTACAACAGATGGTGACAGACTGATGGACGATGATGGGTTTGGACAGAACTCTAAGAACAGTGGCCAAAAGCCAGGGACGACGAACCACAAGATGGTGATAAAATCAAGCGCTGTGCAGTTCGTTACCCTCTGTTTATATCAAATACACATGCTTTGGAAGTTTCCTTTCCAGAATACACACGTCACATTCACATCACCCAGCACAAATGAACCATGTCCTCTCCTCCCACTCGCTCTACTATGAGGTCATACCCAACACCAGGGGGCAATATTGCCCCCAATAGTCAGATGGCCACATTTAAACTTCCAAACAGTTGCAGTCTCTGACTGTTCATGCAGTCGGTAGCCTATGGAAATATAATCTAATGTGGTTTGAGACAAATGAAAGCCAGGGAATGTGTGTGGAGCAGGAACACATGCAAGGGATCTACAGAGTGCTGCTAATAAACCAGGATCCTGCTCTGTAGTCCTCTTTTAATCTGCCCCGAGGCTCATCAGGATTTTATTCTTGCTCTTGCATATTAATGAGAATCGAAGAGGGTGAGAGAGAGAGAGAGGGAAAATAAGATAACCTCTTCTCTTGTGGGACAAATTAAAGCCAGTGTTTCATCAATCTGATCAGAGTCTTCATGCTCAAGTACTCAGCGCTGTGTGTCTCTAACAAGGCTGTTTACACTGTTGCTTACACAGACGGCACAGGTCTGCCCGACAGAGCTTTCAGTGTGAACTGATCCCTGCAAATGCCTCCACTCTGGACAGCTCATCAAATAGGCCAACAGTTTGTTGTACATTCCTGTTTTTCCTTTTGTATTGTAAAGCAACCTTGTGCCTATACATTTAAGTTATTATTATTATTTTTCCCAAAAAAAACAACAACAATACTGATCAACAAAGTCTGTCTTCGGGGTTTTATTTCCTGGATTCCTGCCGTGACTGTCGTTATTCCAAAGTCTTTTTATTTAATGCAAAAAAATGATTACAATGCCCCACGGTGCCAGAAGAATTCAACTAATCCTTCAGTCCTGAGCAGTTCAAAAACATTAAAGTATGGATGGCCCTCTGGCCTTGTTCTATCTGACAAACTCTCCATGAATATAATTTCTTAAATGTGTGGTTGTACTAACTTTGGATCATGCACGCACTCAATCCCACTTCATTAACATCTTATCCACCGTGTAAAATACGATCTCCCTTTCGCTCCACGTGTCTGCAAAGCTGCGATGCTGCGTTTGTGAGATGGCCGCTCAAGTCGTCTACCTGAGCCAAAGTCAGTTTGAGATAAAATGAGATCATGATGCAACAGCGAGGAAAAACCTAGAGAAGGGCAAAAACTACATGGTGGATGATAATAGAAGGGTCAGATCATTACACACCAGCACTCCTGCCGCTGCACTCACTCACACACACACACACACACACACACACCGCCACCATGAGGCCTCATTAACGTTATATCCTCTCCGTCGCTCTTTGGCAAAGTCACCTCTGCTGCCGGGACCAAAGACACAGACATAATTGGCCTGAACTCACAGGCAGTGCACTGGGAATGCCTTGGTCTTGTTAAGTGGTATATGTGTGTGTGTGTGTGGTACTTTGACCCTGGTAATGCTGCACAGTTGGCAGGAGAGCGGCTGATGTCACACTGGATCAGTGGATGCTGCTGATGATGATGGTGATGGAGGGGAGGAGTCCTCCTGGGAATAGACTGATGCTTTCAACACCTCCAACCTCCCACCCACCAAGGCTCGTCTGTGGCACCACTGTGGAGTCTTTTTTTAAGGGCAGTTCACGTAAAGAAACTGCAGCTTCAGTACAACTCTATGTGTGAAAAAGCTTCATCATAAGAACAACTAATCGGTTAAGTACGTCTGCTTTTTAGAGCATTTGCAGACGTGTACAGCGTACAGTCGCCCATCATTCAACCCTGACTGGCTCTAAACCACCACATACCTGAGTGTGGCAGACACATAGGGGCCAGCAGGAAACTAAGGCCTTTCACTTTGATCTCTGAACTGCAGCCCATTGAAATGTTTGTGTTTGAGATGTAGACCTTTAATTTTGGCCTGATGGGTTCCAGGCTCTTTGGGTTTAGCATGGTATGTCTGATACAGGAGTGTTTACAGAGTCTCCCTGCAGCTCTCCCGGTGCTGAAATAAGTGCATTAAGATGGATGGATTTACTTAGTCTCTAACCTTGGGATTTGGGGAACAAACTCTGAATGACCTCTTTGTGCTACTGGAGGGGAAGGAGGAAGACTGGCTCCCACCAACACGCCCACTCACAACATCCTTAAAGCTGCTCTTCAATCAACAACATTCTACCAAGTTGGCACCAACTAGACCCATCACATACACTGTTTACCCAACTAAGTTACCAACCAGAATCTCCATAAGTGGATTTGACTGCATATGTTGACTTTAGGAAATCACACAAGAATTCTGGTGAAAAACATACATTAACATTGATGCACAGTGGCCTGTTTATTTTACCTCTAATGTGACTGACTTCACTGAGTAAACCCACGTTAAAAGGCACAAAACCTACTCAAGCGGATGAAGTAGAGCTCATTGGAATCTAAAATGAAAGAGAAGCCTCATACAGCTTTCCAAGGTCAACGAGTTATAATCAATACAAACGTTTACGTGTTGTTCGGCAAAATCTACAGTTGGAATAATCACAATATTTGTCTGCCTGCAGGCAGACAGACAAAGTGGATGTGAGCTGCAGACAGGGGCCATTGTTTGCAACAGTGAGGCAGTAAATCAGCCAGAGCTTCCCTTGATTTGTTAACCTTTGTTTGGCTGTGTCAGCAGAAGAAGCATGGCTGGAGCGGCCCCTTTCATGGTCATGAAATACAGCCTCTCCCTGTGTAGTTGCAAACATGGGGGGGGGGGTTCGTCCCTCTGAGCAGCACAGGATATTGGGCTTCCTTTACCCTTTCGAGATACATTAAACTCTACTAGTGGGGGATGAATAACCAATAGAAGCAAAGACCACTGGGAAAATGCTTTGAATTTCCTTTAGTGATGTATCAGTCAGAGATAAGTCCTTCAGATTCCCGTCTTATTTATCAAAACATGCACATTCATTAAATATCAAAAGGGCATTTTGATTTATGTTAAGCTCGCGTTTGAGCCGAAACAACAACAACAATAGCGCGGCTGCCCGTGCTTGACCTCGTAGCCCCAGGCAGGGAAAGAGAGCACGTCCTTGACTGCAGCCGTTCCTCTGAAAAGCACAAAAGGCCAGTGGTAGTCAGGTCATCTTTCCACTGTGCATCAGGTCAAGTTCCACAGGCAGTGCTGATTTCTTGACACGCCAACCCACACAGACGGCAGAGGTCAGCGCGAGGGCAGCGAGCGGAGCCTGGGGCAGTAAACCAACACTGGTGCTGTGAAAGGCCAACCTTCTCTTTCCAGTCCACTGAATGAGTTAAGGACCTGCCTGGGTGATTTGTGGCGTCAGTGTTGCTCTCTATATCACTTGAGATTACAGCAGGTGGCGGCCCAAAGCCTGCAAGTACACACAACTCTACCACCAGTCCCTCCTCTCAGAAAGCTGAGTGAGAATGAGACAAAGAGAGAAAAACAAGTCCTCAGCTCCCTCCCACACAGCAGTAATACACTCACAGGCAATTTTGCTGTCGGCAGAGCTCTCTATGACAATCCAGGGAGCTCTTCAGCTCTGATATCTGCCACAAAAGTTCACCTCCACTTCCCTCTTTCCGCAATTTTTTAAACAATGTCATCAGTGCCGCAAATTACACCTTCCATATCACACAGTATTCTCTCCCTCGGTGACAGACGCACTTAAGCCTGACACACTTCACCGGCAGCACTCTTCACGCTGGTGTCAGCCTAGGGTCTCGCTGTAGCACCGCTTCATTTTCACATTAACTCCAGTAAAGCATGGTGAAATCAGTGTTGTGCTGAGGGGGGAAAAGTGAGAATCACTACACTGTGCACTGCAATTCACCTGCACACTCTCACGTCGTACACAGAGCTGCTGATGGCTCACCGGGGACTGGCTCCTCAAATAAATATGGATATATGCCATGTGCGTTTCCTGCACACCCTTGAAGGGAGAATCACACAATGAAGTTATTTCCAACTCCAACAACATTTCATGTGTGACATCATAAGTGTATGTAAAAGCCAATTAAAATGTTTAAATTACTCTAATTATTATGTTCTGAGCTTTTCTGCCAATTCTGAATTATTACAACTTCAAACTATTAGTGTGTTGGAGAATCTATGAAGCCTTCAGTTAGCATCAAAACTCAATGATGTTTACTTTGTCCACCATAATTCATAGTAACACAATATGAAGTAGGATTATTCTATCTCCTTCAAAGCCACATAGGTGAATCTGTGTTGGTGGTGATCTGCAGCTCTTAAAAGCAACCCGTTCTATTTTAAACAGATTCCGTCTGCACACAGCCGACTCAGCAGTTCACTGATGAAAACATTTTCGTGTCTGCTCTTGATAAATGGCATTGCAGAGGTTCTTAAATGTCATCCAGCATCATCTTAATCTACACAACAAAGACGACACACTGAGGTTTAGCGCCTGCTGTCCAGTGACTTGCAGTAGCTTAGTCTTCACGACGGCTTGAAGACTGACAATAGCTCGAGGGACGGGATTGTAACTGGGTGACGAGATATAACTGCCCCGGGACACGGCTTTAATCATTTGATAGATCTGTCTGCGGGGCTTTGTGATGACACCATTACAGGTGTCTGTATCAACGCAGCACTTAAACCCACTCCCCGGACAACAGTCGCAGCCTTAATGCGACTTGGTTACAGGTTTAAACTGTAGGGCCTGAAAGAAGCTTATTTTCTTACCAATATTTCTTTCTAATTTCCACCCAGTGGGACAGTGAAATTCAACTCACTACAGTGTGGTTTCGGAACAGTTCTCACTGCGGAGTGTGTGGGCCGGAACGCGATAGCCATGTCAGCTATGTAAATAGTGTGACGTCATACCAGCGCCACACAGTGCAGCCTGCCATTAAACTCATCAAAGAAGAAGTTTTGTGTAAGTGATCATTCTCTGTGCAGTGTGTCTAGTTCCAACCTTTAGGGGACGGTCCACTGTGATGGATCAATCATTTTGGTACCCTGCTCAACTGTTTTACAATACAAACTCCAATAATTAACAATCGTTAACATGCCAAACTGACATGTACTGCTTGTTGGAAACGGGGCTCGACAGAGTACACCGCAGCTTTTCGTCTGGAGCCTGTTTTTCCTGCAGAACAAATGAATTAGGATAGCTGGCTGACACCTGCAGGCACATCAACAACCACAATAATTGGAGCTAACATTTAATGACTCCGAGTTAATGAAATCCTTTCCTGGCCAAAGTGAACCCAGGATGGAATAAACAGAGAAAGAAAGGAGAAAAGCGATCATGACTCAAAGCTCTGCATTAGAAAACGACACGCAGCTGACACCGACAGCCCTGAGGTGATGCTGACACAAGAGGGAAAGAAAACAAATCAACATCAGAAATCATGAAAGTTGCATTCACCTAAATTGGATTTTCTTTTAAAAAAGCTGTGTAAGCCTTAGGAGAAAAAATAGTACAATACAACAATTATAGAGCTGGTAACAGAGGCCTTATCCTCATGGAAACAGAACTTTCTCCTTATATGATCTTTTTTGTTCTTAAAAGATTTTCCATAAACACAATTTCCCTTCATCCACATGAAAAACACTAAACACTGATGCCAGGTGCTATAGAATCACACCAAAAAAAGACATTGAGCATGCGCGCTGTGTACAACTCTTATTTTATATAGAAATGTATTTGAATAAGTTCAACAAGTACTTCACAATCATAGAACCAGAATGAACCAAGACTAAGGAAAGAAAATAAAAGTTATCATAATAAAGCAAACACAAGTAATAGGTGAAATGTTTTTTATCTAAACTGTTTGTCAACACTCGATGACTCACATGCAATTTGCACTGGAGCAACAAAATTATAACTTCAGTCACGACTATTCCTTCATGAGGAAAATCCATTGCTTTGTGTGAAACTATGAACTGTCATAGTTTCCTACAGCTTACATTGAAACCTAAAGCTAAATAAACACATAATATGTACCAGCAAGAAAGTGCACAAACTCTCAGACAAATAGATTTTTTTGCACCTGCCTTTGGGCAAATATTGACATTCACTGTTTCACAAACGAACCAATCCCATTGTTTTTGTTGGAGCTGCTGCCCGCCCAGAGTTTAGGTTGCATTATAGCTCTGGTAATCCCCTCCAACAAAAACCCACCTGACTCTTTAATCTGAGCACCAGCCTTCATAAAAATACCAGTGGTCCTCCGCACTCTCCCCGCACCTGGATTCTTTCACCCGCCTTTTGCTATAGCGGCAGGAATTAGAATTTGCATATGGCAGGAGAAAAGGAGGGCACAGAGATGGTAAAAGGAAAGAAAGAGGGGAGATTTAAATGGAAATAGGGGCCAAGAGAGTGGACTATCATGCAGCCAAGAGAAAGCGTATTTTGTGTACTGTTTCTCCACTCAGGTCCTTTCATAGAGGGGGAGAGAGGGCGGCTTTCTGTTGATTTAGGTTTCACAAAGGGAGCCATAATCCTTTCAAGGGAACCAAATAAGTGCACAGAGAAGGACGTTCAAAAGGAAACCTCTCTGTCAAGCACGGCCATTGAGCTCTCCCAATGGACGCCACAAATCAAGCCCTGGAGGGAATCAAAGGCCAGAATGTGGGAAATGTGTTTGGAGGAAAGTGCAGAGAAACGAGGGGAGGTACCGAGAGCTGTCATCAGCAGTCGGCCCTGTTTCTGCCTCAGCCCTGAAGGGGTCATAACCCTCATCTCCGAACCTCCCCCCTGCCCCGCATGCCCACCCCCCCATTACAGAGGAATGTCCATTCACGCGGGGTACCTCCATTATCCCTGAGCCAGAGAAAAGGGGCTGCTTTTAACAGCAAATTAGTGACTTAATAATGAGGTCACATGTGGTGTTGGCACACTGAGGCTCAAGGCAGAAGCCTTTCCTGTCCTCACTTCATTCTCCACTGCATTAGTACGTCTTCCTCCTCTGTCTGCAGCATATGCCTAGATCATATCAGCACCGAATGCAACAAATGCCACAGCAGCTCCACACAGTTTCATACCACACGTTTCATACATGTAAATACAAAAGCCTGCGTCAGACATGTTTTCAAGGTTCCATCGACCTCATGCCACAGTGCAGACAAACAGCTGAGCTCTGTTCATACCCGCGTATCTTGGGCAAGTTTCATCAGGTACATAGATGTGGTGCATCACGCATGAGAATACCATACCATTTTAATTTAAACATCACTTTAACTAGAGCAACAAATAAAATAACATCTTTACCTTTAACTGCAGCTGTGCTGAAAAACTTCTCAGAGGCAGCATCGGAGACCTGGAAAAGAGGAACGTGGAATAAGCAAAAAGAACACAGTAATACACAATTACAAGAGTTCAATTTAACATCATTTCTCTAAAACATTATCAAGCTCCATAGAAGGTTTCACATTCACTAAAAAAAAATATTCAAATCATTAACAAGCTGTCATTTTTTACCTGAATTTCAGACTTCACCTGAAGTCACTCTTTAAATTAAATGTGATTATGATATGGATCTCTAACAATATATGACAGATGCTCGTCTATTACCAACACAAAGGTCAGGCTTAACCTTAATCCCATTGAGACCATGATGTATCCAGTTTCTGCAGACCGTCACATCCAAATTATGTTTAGAATTATTCGGGTAACCCGAGCATCATCCTTGTCATCAACACCATTATCAAATCCAGCACTGGGTATCAAGACTCAAACAAAACAAGCCGCTCTTTATACACAGGCCACTTGGTGGCACTGTTGCTCCGTCACAAATCAGCCCCATCCTTTCTCCAACAACAGCATCACAGCGTTAGAATAAAATGTGCAGGGATGGAAATAAAAGCTGAATGTGATAAATAATAACATTCTTACACTGCTGAGGAAAGTAAAAAATATAAATTATAATTCCAACCAGCACATTTAGGAGAAAAAGATGTGAAATAAAAAATCTCAACAGGTTGCTAGAGGACACCACCCGCACATCTGCACATGGAGGAAAACAGATACATTTCTAATAAGTAAATTTAAGAATTGCTGTCGTTTTGGATTCATCTTGGGCTAAATGATGGTCCACGTGTGATGTTAAGCACTTATAATTTGATAGCGCGCTTCTATTTTCTTGAGGTTTATATAACCTTAATGACAGGGATATTTAAATGATGCGTGCACTGA
The DNA here is from genome assembly GCF_958295425.1 of Solea solea. NCBI lineage: Eukaryota > Metazoa > Chordata > Actinopteri > Pleuronectiformes > Soleidae > Solea > Solea solea. Next base: position 15,602,363 of record NC_081137.1, on the reverse strand, counting down.
CAGCCCAGTGATCTGCACACTCATGTTTTTTAAACCGATGCAGTCAGTCTGTTATTAGAGCTGCAGGAGCAGCAAAGTGTTGTTGACATTATTCAAACAGAACCGAGCGGATGAACAGCAAACCTACACCAGGGTTCAATTATTGTGACAACAAAACGCTGTAATGAATCTGCATCAATTGTCTGGTGAGAAACGTAAACAGTGAAAGCTGCAGAATAAATGACAGCACCAGAGGTGCAATGACAAAGGCCACTCAGAGACTCTGCCATAAATAAATATTACATTAGAAACCAGTCAGAACCAGCGCGCATACCTTTTATGTGGCAAGGTTAGAGAGAAAACAAATAAGTCTGGTTATTACTTTCTCGGTCTGGTAAATATGGCCTCGCTTCACATTCTGCTTTTCAAATCATGTAATCCACACAAGAGTCGGCGAAGTCTACTCCTTTAACATCGAGGACTGCCATGCGGAGGCACGAGAAGCCTTTCTTTCCAAGAAAGAAAAAAAAAATCCAAAGCCGCTCGCAAAGCTACTGCGCCTTTTGGACAAAGGGAACCATGTGTCTCGCCACGGAGACGGAGCTTCTGTAACCTCACTGAAGCGATGGGAAGGGGAAAAAAAATCCACCCTTCTTCCCTCGCTCGAGACACAATATGTTATTAACACGTATATATTCTCCTGTCAGAAATATCCGTGCGAGGAAACAAACGGGATCCGGCAGCGTTTGTGTGTCGGTGCGCAGAAAGGGGCTGCGTCCGACGGAGCAAACCAATCCAACAAAGCGCACAGCCAGTTTCCTCTGTAGAGACAGAGACGAGGGCAGATCACAGAAGCAGTGAGCAAAGAATCACAAGGTAGAAGCCCGGTGTCTGCTGCGCTCTCTCTGACGGATCCTGATCATTGGCACAGAAGAGCCTCTCCCCATCCAGGCTGCGGACAAACTCCCATTCATCCAACGACTGACTGCCTGACTGCCCGAGTGCTCCCGCTGCTGCTGCCTCCACGCGTGGGTCCTCCCACTTCCTGATCCACAGACGGACCTGGAGTCAACCTTCGGCCGTGCTCATTCACAAGACAAACACTGGCGTTTTTGGCCTCCCGAAAAGCTTTGAGGTCACAGGGGCGCACATTAGCGCGTTTACCCTTTGCGTAAATGGCGCGCAAAAGGGAAGAGGGCAGCGCACCAGAGCTAGATAAGGAAGCAGCGCGAGAAAGAGAGAGAGAGGGAGAGAAGAGAACTGATGGAAGGAAGGAGGGAGGGCAGCAGAGGGAGAAAGATATTCTTTCTCTCACTCTACCGAGTGAGGTGATGTCAGCCGCTAATGAATTCCCCAGTAGGGTGCTGCTACCGTGAGGGGAGGAAAAACAAAACGCTCCTTTATAAACAGCAGGCACCTCCTCACAGCCCACAGGCTCTGTCTTCCTGTTGGATCAACTCCCACTGCACTGGCCTGAAGGGAGGTCAGCCGCTAATATAAAAAGCACTTAAAGTCATTCAGCCTTCAGTTAGAGCTCTGAGCTCTGCATGGCCCACCCTGACAGACGTACAACTTAACGAGCTTCCACTCCAACACTACAGACATAAATCACAACGACCAAGTTTCTAATTATGTGTTAAATTTACCAAGCCCTTGGAGGCTTTTTTTTCATAGCTTGCCCGCCCAGGGTCACAACAAAACAGCCTCACTGGAACTGGCAGATTTTCGCATCATGCTTCCAGTCTTTTTTCTTTGTTGGTGCCACAGTGCATCCATTTAGAAGGGATCACACAGATTATAGATGGCACACTATCCTGTTAGGAATCACACTTAATACCTGAAAGTAATATTTACCTGAGAGGCAACAGCACTCAACCCTTTCCCACTTCAATCCCTCATAGTCAGTAGGTTCACATAATGTACTGCACAAACTGCACTTTAATAATACACGCAAACATCAGGAATTTCTCAAAATCGTACTAACACACCCTGATAATGCAGTTGGGGGTCAAATGACTGTACTGCATGTGTGTGCTCAGTCGGCCTGGGTGCTCTGTGCATGCTCCACAGAGAAATCATAGAAGAAGTTGGTACATACAAGAATAAGACAAGAACAACGTGGTGAAATCCTGACTGGTGCATTTCTGGAATGAAAAGGATAGCAGATTTATGTTATCTTAAAGAATGAAACAGGCCACCAGCTATTTGTTTTGGTCTGTGGGTCAACTGTATAAACACCTAATGCTGACAAGCTGAAAGGAGGCAAAGACACATGGTGCTGCAGTGGCTGGCATCGTTGCCTCACAGAAAGAGGGTTGCTGAGATTGGGTTAACTGAACACGCAGGGGTGTCAAACTCAAATGACCTGGGGGCCAATGAGCATCAAGTCTGGTCAAGCAGGGGCCGACATAGAGGAAAAAAAGTGCTATTTAGTAGCCGGTGGGCAATATAAGATATTCATTATGATATTAGACAGAATTGCAAATTAAAAGTGCTTGTTTTGATATAAAATGATTCACAATAAACACATATTTATGATGCACAAAAATGGTGAATTAAATAGAAAATTTTGCAAATAATGACGAGGATAATTGTGATTAAAACAGCTTAAATATATTTAATTTCATGTTGAGTGTAATACATTTAATAAAGCAATGATTACAACCAAATGTCTTATTACGATTATAAAAATATTGCCAGCAAATACATTTAGTCTTATATTCTGTCACTATTCCATCACCTCGCACAGTGGTGGGCCGGCCGCATGTAATTGATTGGAGGGCCACATGTGGTCCCCGGGCCACCAGTTTGACACATGTGCTCTAAAGTGACCATAGGTGTAAAATCCCTTTTCCACTAGAGTGACACGCCTCGCCTCGCCTCGCCTCGCCTCGCCTCGCCTCACCTCGGTACATGGTTATTTTGCGTTTCTATTAGCGATAGTACCTGGTACCTTTTATTAGTACCTGCTCTGACGAGGTTGATATACTGATATACTGCGTGACAGTTTCATGCAGCCGTGCAGTAATGACCACGCCCACATTGTAATGAAAAACCAACAAAACGGTGTAGAGGTGAGTTGAGGCGAGCTTAGACCATGCAGTGGGAACACGGCATAAGTGTCAGAGTGAATGGTTATTCGTCTCTATATGTTGGCCCTGTGATGAACCGGCAGCTTGTCCAGGGTGTACCCTGCCTTTCGCCTTTCTATGTCATCAAGGATTGGCTCCTCCCCTCCTCCCCTGCAACCCCCTGCATGCATGAAAAGAGGCATAATGCCACCTAGCGTAGTGGAGGCGGACAAACTTTATTCAATTAATCGAATCCCCGCTGGTGCTTGTATAGGAGAAGTAGTCCAATTAAATGGCCCAGTCAACCACAGCTTGACTTAACTGTGCATGAAAACGTAGTGACTGAGTGAATCCTGATGCTGGACCTTCCCGGAGAATCCTCTTAAAAGTGCAAACTCTTGCATTCTGTGGCTTGTCTAATGAGCATTAACCCACTGGCTGGGAGGTCAATGGATCTACAATGGACTCACACTGCAAAGTATTTCCTCACCAGCTCAGCCCAAACAACCACAGAGCAGAAAACAGACTTAGCTCATAGCTGAGATACTAATCCATCCCTTGGTAACGGAGAGACAGAGGGTTTGTCAGCCGGTTGCGACCGGGCCGTACAAACATGAAGTCATGGAAAATGGGATATACAGTCGAGAGTGGCAAAGTAAATCCTTGCAGATTAGAGTGGACACAACGTCCCACGTCCCACCAAACTGCAGTCACATGCTCAGTCTGGGCTAAGTTGCCAAAGATGATTTATCCATATATACCACAAAGCTGTTCATGATGGCAAAAAGAACTAAGAATGTGAAGGACCATCAGGGGGTGGCAAGGACTGGCCTCACATGGCTGGTTGAAGTCCAACCACTTGGTTCAGCTGCAGAGGATAAAGGCTGTGGTCACAAAGGGCCTGGGAGAAAGAGCAGCCTACTCGACCACGTGTTCACCATGCCGGAGGCTCCCGCTATGCGTCTTTGCGTGTTTCCCAGATGTACGCATTGTGCACCGAACCACTTCAGCTAATGAAATAATTAACCTCTCCCTTACAGTTCTGCATAGGCTGTGGGAAAACATCTTTGATAACGACAGTGAAATGATTCAGCTGTACACCACCACAGTTCAGTGTGACAGAAACAGAAAATCATGTCTTAAATTAGTTGCAAATGTACTAAGTGTGGGAACATGTAATTAGATCACAAGAATTCCTATGTTTGAAGCGGTGATTGTGATGAAACATCAAGAGCTTATTGTGGTTTGGCTTCAAACGCATGACATGGCGGGCTTCAAGATATGTATTTATACAACTCCCACTGACAGAAAATGGCTACCAGTCATTTTCACAGGCCTGTGCAGCAGCAGCAGCAGCAGCAGCAGCAGCAGCAGCAGCAGCAGCAGCAGTGTCGCTGCTCTCTATTTTAAATGGCCATTATCAGATTTGAGAGGGACCACAAGTCTGTGATTACAGCCACACTGCCAAACAATCAGCGTCCGGATCTCTCACCGCACATTATTTTTAATTCAAATGAAACGCTGACAGAGACGAACATGCACGTACAAAATGAGAACCCTGCACAGTTTCACGGTGGAAATAACATCATCCTTGCTGGTGAATGAAGCACTGAGATCAAACACAATGTCTGCATGTATGCTATGTATCTCAGTAATTGCTGTCTGGGCACGTAAGTTCTGTCTAAAGAGCATCAGCTTCACACTGACATTGTTTCATCTTTTCTTCTTCTTTTTTTTGGACACTGATTTTCTACTTCAAAGAGACCAGAGGCATGTTTGCCCCCCCCCCCCCCCCCCCCCCAACCCACAAGCATGGTTTAATTTGACAGGAACTCTCTCCTAGATTACAATCACAGGGGACCGGCTCGCCTTTTTGAGCCTTCCTGCCATTATGCCAAATCTACCCTCATTTAAAATATTACTGATAAGTGTAACATGAGTGCTGGCAATGGAACAGGTTAAAAGCTTGTATTACATTTGCCTGCTGACTACAATAATCTCTACCTTTGCGTTACAGTGGTTAAAAACCTTTCATGTATTCAAACCAGGACTGGATAAGGAGGTGCAGAGAAATATTTAGACTTTTCTTAATGGCATTCAGTGCTGTTTTTGTCAGCTACAAACAGCAGTCATCTCAGGTGAGGGGCATTTTGCAGATTCACTACACAATGACGCCTTGATACAGGGTAACCAAATAAAACTAGACTGTACTTTTTGACCTGTCATTACAGGAGAAACGGCACAACGGTCAGACATTGACAGTCTGACACTCACTTCATGCAGCAGGTGGCCAGGTGTGTTTTCTTACCCAGCTGCAGGTGTAAACAGGGAGCAGCTGTTCCACGTGTTTGTTTAGGTTGAACACACATGAGGATATTTTCAATCATAACATGTTTTTAAGTGGAACGCTACGGACCTGATAAAAGATGTAACGACACACTAAGTGTTTAAACAGTTTTTTAGTTGTGATGGGGACTTGTGATGTCACAGAATCTCCTGGGATCAAGCATGACTTCAGAGTGGAAGCAAACATGGAGGCAGACTGTCAGCATCACCAGCTGGTGAGACAGTTACAGCACCTGATCAGCTCGCTGTCATTGGCGAGTGTGGCTTTCTGCTTACGTTAACACTCGCCTGTTCAAACTACACCACTGGAACCAAGACGACCTGATTCAAAACTGGGCAACCACATAATAAATGTGTCGGAAGTTATTTTACTGCACTGACGAGGCGAAGAAACAACACTTTTCATTCAAAGTTGGCAGTGGAGACGCAAAAGGTGTAGTGGTGCCTTAGGTTAAAGTTGATAGACCTTTTTTAAATAAGATAAAACAGAGGAAGACCATTCTTACTTTGTTAATTGTTAAAATTGTTTTAGCTGTGGTTAAAATGTAATAATCTTGTTGGAATTTAAATAATGTTGGATTAAAAACACAACCGTTATTCCTAGTGTTGAAAACGAAGGGGCGGGAACTAGATCCGACCAGCCTTGTTGCTTTGGATCTGAATTGTTTAAATGCTGCAGTGCACATCTTAGAACCGTGAAAAAATTTTAATTACAGTCACATAAACCCTTATGCTTGGATTTGCCTAAATCTCTTTTCCCAGCCTTTTGAGGGATTCCCCCCCCTCTTCTTTTAAAATTAGTTTTATTATTTTTTGTCTGCAGTCATTACATCCGACCTTATCTCTCTGAGTCCTGCACTGGGTTGTCAATGACAACTGACTCTAATCTCTACCGCCCCCCCCCCCCCCCAACAAGAAGCACTGACAAGCTCTTTCTTCCCAATTCCTCAGACATGTAGCCAGACATAAATTAATCTGTCACTCATTGCTAGTATTAATGTGGAGATGACACACGGCTATGCAGGCAAACACACACTCATGGACAAAGACAAACATTACTACAAACTGGGACGACATAGCAAGTATAAAAAGCCTTTGCAAAAGCTGACTGTCTGCAACAATTATATACCCTGACAGAAAATGTAAGGATTTGGCTATTGTGTTAAACCTGTACATAACAACGCCCCCCAAAATAATCTGGATTTTGCATTGTAACACACTTATTTCAGCTAGTGCTTGACATAGTGAATATATAAAAGTCAAACTGGCGTTCTGGGAACATTTAGGAAGACTGATGGATGCAGGGTGCAAATGTCTATCTGATCCGGTGATGATAGCTTTGTAGATTCTTTGTGATATAATAAAACGTCTTGAGCCAAGAGATAGGGAGCTCACATCATATGTCAGCTGGGGAAGCAGCAGAAAAAGTATTTCCTCTGGTTGTTAAAAGCCTGTAGAGTCTTGCGTTATCTGCTTAAGTGTATCTGCTTATCTCCCTGTGGTCTCTGAAAGCAGGCCGAGGCTGTACAAGTTCAAGATAAACAACCTGATCGATGGCAGACATTATCTGTATCTGGTAGGCAATAATCAGATCCAGTTGACATTGCCGACACAGAAAGGACTGGCCTGTCAACGGGAAGAAACCTACTTCACTGGCCATCAGTGTAATGTCACTGCCATGGGACACACTCTGGAAAACAATGCAGAAAAGAAAATTGGTTTAACCTTCCCTGTATCGCAAGCTTTGGTTACCTCCCTAATGCATCCCCCACCTCCAGCACACGCGCACACACACACACACACACACACACACACACCCTTACCGCTACTCTGTGCTCAGTCACAAGAGAAATAGGAGACCCTTTTGCCTAAATTACAGACATTGCCGTGGAATGTGGGCTGTGGGCTGCGATGCCATGGATAATTTCAGACCAGTCAATCACTCCCTCCCTCTCTAACTGAAAGGAGCATATGCTGCCCGCCTCAAAACACACGTGCACGCACATACGCATACATATATAGAGCGAGGGAAAAACATCATGCATCATTTACCTTTAACATTTTCATTGAATGTCAGAAAAATTACTCATTCTCAAATGCAAGCTAAATCATTGTAAAGGACAAATCTGCGTCCATATTTATAAACCGTTTACATCGTGGTTTAATGGACGGAAAAATGAAATGCCTCAGTTTTGCAAACAACAGAATGAGCATTTGAAAGAGGAATCTGAATTCTAACGCCTCAATGCTGGAGTACGGAACTTTTATAGAGAAATGAACATCCGTTACATTCAAGCCCGTGCCAAATGAGTTCAAACAATGGTGATTAAGCCTGTGAGCAAGTAAATCCCTCAACAAATAATAGTGGTGCCGTTTTAATTCTGGTGACTGAGGTGACATTCTTGCACAGCACACTGGTTTGCCATAGCTAAAGAGCTGAGCAACCAAATAACAAAAAATAGGTTACAGTATCTATGTTAAAGGATTACAAAAACAGGGACTGAGGGTGAGGACAAACATGGATTAGTGTGGGCTTTACTGGTTGGAAATCACTGAAAGTAGAGAAGGAACTGAGAGAAGATAGCTATGGCGTTTGTTTTTCACATTAAACAAATGTAGCAGAATATTGTCTGGTCATTCACTCACTGTGGATTATTTCTCCCTCTACGTTCTCACATGAGCTCGTTCAGGCATCATTCAGAGATTAGACTACGTTCCTGGCTGAAAAATCTCCACAGAATGTCCAGAGTGACAGAGGGACATATACAGTCTCCCTGGAGAATCCCCATAGCTCAATGCACGTCTGACAATGTCACCATACTGCTCTATGTCGCTGTATTTAACAGTGTTTGTGTAAATAAGGCCTCATACTTTCTGTTTTAAGTATCCACATTAAGTTGTGTACAAACTTTGGTCACATATTCATGTCATGCTAAAATCTGGGTGTGCCATGCATGCATACCTGATCCAAGATTCTTTTCTATTCCAATTCACTGACCTTGAGTCTGCGTCTTTGTAAGTTTAGACCGCCTGCTTACTCTGTGTAGGAGATTCTGTGTAACATAGTTCCTCTTCCTGCGACAGCCCTCAAATTCTGCACTGCACTTCTCAAAGGCTGTGATGTCAACAAGATATCAGCATGTATTTCTATAGCACTACTTGCTGCTCGTCACACAAAGTCATAGAGTTTCGATTATCATCATTATACATATGACTTATTCAGTGAAACGTCATTTGACGAGAGTGACAGTCAAGGGAAAAGACTCCTTTATTTGAAGCCAGTGTTTTCTCTGAAGCTCTACAGTGGAGCCACGTTCCAGACAGAACTATTCCTCACAGATAACTCGCTGCATGATGAACCTCTGCTTTTCATTTTTCTCCCTCATCTGCATGTCTTTATATTTGTGCAGACCCACTAGACCTCTATACAAAAAAGTGGCGCTGGAGCCCCCTCAGACGCATCAACTTAATACCAACCAAGAGTAACTGCACAAGGGGGGATATTTTCCCTTTTTCTCTCTTTCTTTCTTCTTAGCAGTGCAATGGGAGCAAGGAAACAAGGGGAGGTGGGGGAATAAAGGAGGAGGAACCTAAAGAGGAAGGGAGCATATCAGGAAATGAAACAGAATGACATGACGAGAGACAGATACTGATAGATGGAGGGGAAGAAGGAGCTGAACAGGGAGGTAAATATGAAGAGGGTAGGTGGTGAGAAACGCCGTGCTGTGTTTCAAAAGGAAACAACTACAGAAAAGCACTGAGGAAGTCACTACTAAGGTGATGTATTAAAACCTGTCTGACCCTCTGTGGACCCCTTGAGCAATTTAGCCAGCTAATACGGTCTGAGGGATTACCTCTAACACGCCTCGTCAACACCATTCTGTCAGGCACCGACGGAGACAGCCCCAGTCAACCCCCACACACTCCCACCCAAACACACACCCTCTACACTCCACTTCAACAAACCTCTCCAAGGCTCTTTCTCTGCTCAACAGCTCCAGAGTGGGGGCCTGATGATAGGCTCTCTAGGGGGACGCAAGTTGGACCACGGACATCAAAAGGCAGCAGAGTGACAGACAGCGGGGAGGTCTCTGCCATTCCTCCACCGACCTTTACTCTTTTCTCTTTCTGTCTCTGTCCTTCCCTCGCTCCATCTTATCCCAGGCCCCCACTGGCCATTGAGGGGTTTGTCATTGCATTTTTCAAATCCTGAGCTAAATACAGTTGTTGTTCTGTCTTTAGTTGTCTCCCTGCAGGGGGTGAATTATGGTAAGGAAAGACATGGGAAGTTCGGGCCCCTTTGAGGAGGGAAAAAATAGAGGGAGATGAGCTGTGACCTGTCTTAATGAAGTTGGAGCCAGAATTCTGATGGTGTTTTTTTTTGTATTTTAGTCTTTCATTAGTTTGCAGGTCACGTGGATAGTTTACAGGTGGTCCATATTGTGTTCCCTCAACAGAATGGCACTTTTTATGTGTCCGAATGAGCATTTCAGCTCTGATGGAATCTATATCCATACTATTCTGCACCTGAATAGAGCTGCATCATTCCATACTTTGTGTTAATGAGAGTAAACGGGGGACGTTCGGATCAAAGAAGGTTCTGTGTGTGTGACGTGACAGTGTTTCTAACATGTGAGAGTCCTGTGTAGAACTTGGGAACTGCGTATGTATCTATGCGAGTGTGTGTTTGCAGACAGTTTCATCTGTGAATCCCTTCGTTTTCCCTGGTGGCAATATTATAGTGGAAAAGTGAGCTGGTGGTTTATGACCTACATGTGGAGCTGGTTGTGGGCCACAGACTGGGGCCATGACTGGACTGCAGGGGGTCTGTCTGTTGATAGGAATGGCGGGCCTCTTCTACTTTGAAGCCCTGTATATTTAAATATTTCATGACCCCTTCATCTACAGCCCCTTTTATCGGATTTATGCTCTGGCTTGTGGCTGCCTTTCATTAATAGCACAGTGCGAGGAGTTAGTGTTGATCTAATGCCCCCATCAGCGAGACAGATGTGAGGGAGCCTCTCCTGTACCCGAGTTCTTTTGGCATATCTGGAAGAAGATCTTGTTAAACGCTAGTAACAATTACAGCAATTACTGATAAGCCTAAGTGTGTCAAAGCCACAACATGATGTTTACAATGATTAGCATGCAGCATTATCAGCAGTGATGGTAATCAACGTTAGTGCCTGCTGCTTCACAGGAACACAGGCCTCTTAATCCGTCATTATTGATAAAAAGGTCACTGGCTGAAAACAGACCTGAGCGGAGCTGTCATGTTTGACACCAGCTCAAGCTGCTGCTGCTTATCTTCCTTTGAAGTAAACCGGGTTTGACAGTATCATTTGCAAAATGAACTGCACAATGACACCAAATGAAAGAGCATCGCAGCTTGCCACACGTGTTCGTTCTTGTCAAAGACATCATAGAGTCACACTAAGCCCACAAAGCATTCATGATGCGGCACTTACAGGAAATCATTCCGGGGATCGGATCTGCATACTGTATAACCAGAGTCTGTTTCAGTCAGTGAAGTGCAGCACAATGTGAGCTAGTAGATTTCCACAAGGGCGCGTGCTGTCATGGCACAAGGCACTAGTCTGGAAATGTCTCTGAGGCTGCTAACCGGGACATAAGGCCCCACTTGTCTGCTCGCAATAGAGATGCCTTTGAGAGCGGCCTGTATCTGCCTGTGGGACACATTCCACGCTTTCCTCCACAAACTCCGTGCCGCCGTCAGGCTCTGGGTCCTAAATGTGCACATTGTGAGGCTGCCCCACTGGCAGCCTGACAGCAGCACATTCACCAAGGGGTTATTTGAGTGGACCCAAGCTCTCAGGGCACAAATAGAGTGTGTTCTCTCTCTCTGAAAGTGTGTATGACGCTATGTAAATGATTTTGTTGTCCGTGTTAATGTAATTGTGTTCACTGATCCACCTTCAAGTTTGCTTTTGCTATTAAAGTGATACCAGGAAAGTGTCTGTGATCGTTTAAATATCCAGTTTTTTACAGTGTTAGTAGCCTGGTGTCAGTCGGTCCCACAGGGGATCAATTAGTGTCACAGTCCAGCCCGGCAACAGCGAGTGCTAAACCCAGTCATCAGTGTCTGTGTCAAACCCGGGCTTACCACGTTCTGTGTTTACTAACACTGAGCTTCATCTGGATGATCTGGGACAGGCTGCTGTCTGATTCTTCCTCACTGACACACACACTCACACATACATACTGTACATTAACAATACTTCAAAGTCCACAGTGATCACAGTTTTATTTGAACACACGTTTAACACCAACATGACATTGATGTAACTATACCCTTCAGTTTGTAAGTGAAATTGTGTTTGTACACACATTTCTCAGATTATTATTTTAATTCAATCGAGCTACTAAATAAGTGAAATCTTGAAAGTAAGATTTAAAATGTGTTTGTATAATATAATATATATTTAAGTCAGTTGAAAGGTGAAATAGTAAGGCTTAAAACAGATTTGTTGGCTTTGTTTTCCTTTACTGTCTCTGATAAGTCTCCTCTGATGCCCACATTGTAATGTCATAACAGAGGGCGGTGGGTCGGCTGGCCCTGAGGAAGTCATTAAGAGTAAGGTCAAGTCAAGTCAATTTTATTTATATCGCTGAACATCACAACACAGTTTGCCTCGAAAGGCTTTACAGTCTGTACCCTCAAATCCAATGAGTAAAAACTCTCTGGATATTAGTGTAACATCTTTCAGGCATGTTCAATGGAGTCCAGGCCCTCACTTCACTGAAGCCTCCGGTGAGCAGGGGAATCTAACAGGTCCACGGAAGCCTGCAAACACCTGTCATCCACGAATGCTCCAGGGCAGGACAGGAACAACTGACACTGGCCATGAATTCACACATGGAAAGGCTCACATATTCAGCACATAACTTTAAAATGTAAAATACTGTTTTAAATTGTACTATTTTAAGCTGAAGTGAGCATATTTTAGATTATAATAACAACACAGTTAACATGTGATTACTGTAACAAAGGTGATTGCACCTGTCATTTTCAGTTAAGGCTACTTAGATGAACAACTTTGTAAAGTAAAAACTATGCTGAATATTATATATATGATATACTGTATGTGTGCCTTTGGTAAATGCAATTCCCAGTTTCATAATGCAACATTTTTAAACATTTTCTTAAAATGTGTACTTCATTCAACTGTGTGCACTGTTCTTTGAAATGCTGTCACTCTTCCACTCTCTCTCTTTGTCATACAAAGACACTGACCCGCTGCCGTGCACCAGGTGAAGTCCAGTTACAATGTCCACAAAGGTTTCACTGTCTTTAGATTTCTCAGCAGGCAGGGAGACATTGGTTTAACATTGGACCCTGTTCTGTGCAGCACATGTGCAGGAGAGTCTAATAATAATCTGGAGACACCCCAAAGTAAATTTCCCACCAAGTTTGGTAAGAATGTATCCATGAGTAATTGTGCAGCAGTAGGAACACAACAGCCTATCCAAAAACAGTATTTGCTGAAAACAATCGTCTGTGAACATCTGTCCACAGATTTGTGCAAATGGCATCACCCGATCCCAGGAGGATTTAATCTGTCATCAAGAGCTATACCCCACTAATGAGGTGAGAACGGATTTTTGTTGCTGCTAGTTCTTAAAAATTAACATGTCATTATAATAATATCAATCAAATGTTTCTTTTTACCAAATGAATCTGCCTTGTTCTTCTCTGCTTTAAAAAAAAAACCCGATACTGACTGGAATGTGTAATTACATAAAACGTTAGTGGTATTGACCAAGGGTACACGTGTATATATATATATATATATATATATATGTGTGTGTGTTGTGTATTATATGGGATGTATTGACTAGCATGTTTACATGTAGAGCCATATACAATAGTGATCAGCATAATGTGTAGCATGGAATTGATACACAACCACTATGTGTGAAAACAGACATGCAATTAATCACACCATTGGCAGCACACAAACACACACATCATCACTGCCTGCAGGGGGTGTCCTCCTGAGACCCCCGGGGTGACAGATGTGTCAAAACAACATATTGGTTTCACTCGCTCTGCTGTGGTGTTGCTTTGTTCCTTATTTAGCCTAAAAAAAACACAGCGAAACATTGGACCAGATTTGCTCTGCATATTGCTGATACATTTTTCACGAGTTACTCCGAAAACACCATGTTCCTCGACATTAAAAAGCAATTTAGCACTCCCAGGATTTAAAGCGCATGTTAAATTGAAGGCTTCAGTTGGCGCAGGCATGAAAAATTGAGTGGCTCCTTATATTAACCAGACTGAACGCTACACACGACATTTAGATATACGAAATGGAATCTTTTAGCATTACTAATTCATCCGAGGGAAAGCTGTGGTTGTGCACAACTCCGACGTTACCCTGCTGAATATAAACGTAGAACTGGATGGCAACTGAAGCGTGCGCTTTGTCTTGTAAAATGCATGAATGCCAGGTGGACGTCTATCAGCAGAGATTGTTAAATCGAACCAAAATTCATCAGTTTTCTCCAATTTCAGTTAAGCACTGCTTCTCCTCTTCCCTGAGATGAGCTGCGAACTGTCCTTCAACCCTAATTTTATAAAAATGTACATACCTTTCATACTTGCTGACACAAAAAGGAAATGTAAACCAGCATCTAATGTGAAAATCAGTGATCTCTTTTCAGCCTGATTTAAAACCACAGCAGGGTGAGACCTTTGTACAAACTGGTTAAAAATGAATGAGGGGCCTGTGGGAAAATGCAGACTAGACACACTCGTTTGAGTTGGCACTGATTCCAAAGTGCCTTCTAGTGTTTCCTCTCACTACACCGAGAAAACCATGGAAGGGAGCAGATAAAAAGAGCTGGATGAACAGTCATTTCCTGGACCGTGGCCCCACTTAAACATAATGATGGATGCTAATGATGCCCATAATTACCATTTCTAAAATGGTGATAATTACAATTCTTTTATAGCTCTTTATCTGCAACCAATCTTGATAATGACTGTTGGAGGTCAAACACTAACAATCAGTCAGTGTTTGACCTTTGAAAGCTCCAGCATAACAAATAAAGGTCTCCAGGACGAGATGAGCATCTTACTTCAGATTACTCTTCACCATTTTTCTAAAACCAAGAACATTTGCTTATGTCTGTCCATAAACACATTAAACAGAGCAAAACTATTTTTTTTTAACATACTGTTAAACCTACATGAACAGTGTTTGGTGGCATAAAAGCTAAAACACATCTGACTTCAGTAGTTAGCTGGAAGCAACTTGCTTGAGTTAAGTTTGACTTTTTGGCATTTTGGCTTATTTACAGACACAGAACAACAGTAGCATACATATGCATTAGTTGTATTGTGGCCATCACATGAAATTAAGTCAACAATGATTTGACCACAGCCTTTTCAATGAGACTGAATTCAAAACTAAACTAAACAGAAAGATGCTACCATTCCCTGAAGGTTTGCTAGTATTAACTAACATTAAAACACTTCTACAACATAACAGAACTGATTTTAGAAATAGACTGCCCATATGTTCAAGACTTGAATTAGAATGACAGTGTCTTTTCATCCATGAGACCATGTGATAAATTAAAAAAGAATTGACGCTAGTTATAATATCGAACTGCTGTGATGGCGGCCTGGTTCCCCTGTCACATGGCATAGATTATGCTTGTGTTACACCAAATGCCTGATAATGTAATCAAGCAGCTTTGAATCTTAATGATTCTCCAGTATCTGATGTAATGAGGGAAAAATGAAACCATTCCCTCACTGTCTGACTAAACCCCTTTTGATGAGACCTTTATTGCAGACACACAGGCAAAGAGCATTTAAAATAAACTCAATCACCTTTAGCCATGAGCCAAACAGCTTTTGTTTGGACTTGTGGCACCACGTATGGGTGTTTAAGCCTAGGTTTGATCAAACACCTTACAAGATGTCCATTGGTGTCACCTGAGAAAGATGATAAAGTGATTTTGCTGGCAGCAACAGCGGTAAGATGAGCATTTGAAATATAGTGACTTCCTTATGAGAATATTCTTCACCCACAAAATCCTAATTATCTATAAAAGAAGTATGTCTACTTTGTGCACTGAAGAAATGGTAAATAACCAGTATGTCAACTCATCTAATATTCCACACTCAAGTGTTGATCTTTCTCAGCAAATCACTGGAGATGTACCTCAAACGACCAGCTCCAGTCTTAAATAATAATAATAATAATGATCATGACACAGATCTGTGCATCCAACCAACATCACTATATTTGTCAAGTTCCAGTATTCTTCCCCTTATTAGTTCAACATTTTCTGTTGCAGGAGTGCACTGTCCTTCCAAAGCAAACACACACTTAATTACATCAACCACAGATAAAAATAATTGACCTGATCTCTCGTTTGCACCACTCTGGAAATACATATGTGCACATTATGGACAGAAATTGGCAGAGCAGATGTTACTCATTAGACCATCTTTGTCCCTGAAACTCCATATTTCAGCAGTGATGGCTCCTCTCTTCAGTTAAAGAGACAAAACTTACACACGCACACATTTAATATACAATAACAATAGTTCAGACTTGTATAGTGCCTTTCAAGTTACTCTGTAGGTTGCTGTACAGAGTAAAGAAAAATAAAACAAAGAAGATAAGCTAAATAAATGAATCAGTTTGACTGCAAATGCTATAAAGCAGGGGTGTCAAACATATGGCCCGGGGGCCAGAACCGGCCCGCCAGAGGGTCCAATCCGGCCCACAGGATGAATTTGTTAAAATTTCACACTACGATTACAATCTAAACGTAATGTCAAATACAATATTTTTCTCTTCCAGATACCTGTGACTAAATGTTTGTGCCTTTTTAGATCCAGTGTGATAAGTAAATAGTACATTTATGCATGATATTGTTGAAATTGCACTTATATTTCTCAAGAAATTTCATGTTTTGTAAAAATATCCTCCATTAAATGTAAAACAAAGGAGAAAAAAAGCAAGAAGTTCTTGTTGTTCATAGGTTATTATGCTATTATTTTACTATTTTTACTGGTCCGGCCCACTTGAGATCAAATTGTGCTGTATGTGGCCCCTAAACAAAAATTAGTTTGACACCCCTGCTATAAAGCAATAGCAAATGAACTTAGAGGTCCTTTAATACGAGCAGAGTATTCAAACATATAAGCTCTAAATGGCTCGACAGTAAAGCTAGAGGTTTAATCAATCTGTCAATCTGTGTGGCTAAATCACAAAATAGAGACAAAGCAAAATAGAGCTTTCAAATACAATAGTTTTAATAGCCTCGGTCTCCACAGAAGTCCTCAAGAGACGTGCTCATTCTGAAACATCTAAGCCACTACTGTTCATTTAACAGCGTTCCTCTTTGCCACTGTTGAGTACCACTGGAGTGGTACTCAACAGTGGCCAAAAGCATCAAGAGGCGAGAGCTTATATCAGCCACAGAAAAAAACTGCAAATAAATAAAAGCCCAGACAAGGACGAGGTGATGAAGACAACAAGAAGCACAGCGAAAGGTGCTTTTGCTTATACACAAAATGCAATCAATTTTCCATTTGAAGGGATGACAAAATGATTGGAGCAGAGACGTCAACGCTTACAATAAATCAGCAACTAAACACAGCTATTGTGATATTTCCAACTTCCACATATCCTTTACTGACACACAGACACTTATTTACACCGACGGTCTGTGTAGAAAACCCATGTGCACAAGAGGAGAACATGCAAACTCCACACAGACAGGCTCTCACTTAGTCTGGGTCCTGGAACCTGGGTCTTTTTGCTGTAGGGCAACAGTGCTAGCCACTACATCGCCGTGTGGTCCTAAAAAGCACAATATTTTACACCATTATTCCCAATTACCAGCACTGGGGAAGGTGTGGCTTTGCATTGCTTTGCATGCAGCTGTTGGGGATAGGGGAGATAAAGAGGTGGGAGTCTCACATTGTTAGAGCTTGAAATAATGATGACAAAATCCAGGAAGAAATTAATTGATTAGCACTTTCAGGTATAAGAAGGAACCTGGATGCATACCAAACGACTGTGGAGAGGGAAGGTGCGACAGAGCTCTTAATTGCAGGAACTGCACCTAGAGATTTGATGATTTGTGACATCTTATCCGGTACTCTCTGTTAACACTAATACCTGTTAATTAACTGTAGCAAGGATGCCGGAGAGGAGAGAGCAACGGAGGGAAAACACACAAACACACACACACACACACACACACAGGCACGTCCTTGCATGTTCTCAGATTAAAAGGAAAAAGCATCTCTAGGGATGTATACGATGGAGTGAAGATGTTGTGAAGGTCAGAGTGCTTGATGTTGCTGTAATACTAATGTGCACAATGGAGCCAATAGAGCCCGCTCATAAGTGCAAGAAATAACAGTGATGCTGTTATTGTTTTCAGATTCTGACTGTGTAAATCTGTTAGCCCTAATTGGTCCATGAAGACAGAAAACAAAGTCAATGTTCCGTTCCAAGGCCAGCTTCAATTTCCAAAGCAGATGTTCACAGATGTTGTTTTTGTCATCGGAAGCGTCAGCATCTGCAGTCGAGCTCTTTAGTAAAATGACAAGGGAACGCCTGTGTTCAGTGCTACGCTCATTAAAAGCCTGGTGTGGCCTCTCTCCCCTGTGTGACTGCAGGTAGAGGGTTTTGGGAGACATCCACACCTGGGAACATCACTGACAAGCACAGACCCGGTGCAATGTCATTTTGAAAGCTAGGTGGTGATTAATGATAAAACAAACAGCCTTATAATAAACAGCCTTTTGAGAGTGAGTGCTTGATGATTTGATCTCATGTTGGTGAATAAACACAAATCCGTTGGTATTTTCACAAAAATCTAATGAAGTCTGCAACAGTCGACACGTGGGCAGCTGTTATGCCAGTGAGCTGCTCTAAATTCCACCAACGTAATGTATCATCACCGCCAGACACAAGTGTATCATGATTTATTCCCCACTGTTAATTAACTATTGAAATTAATCTTCGCCGATCGTATTTCCTGTTAATACAACAGTAACAAATAGCATTATTCGACTATTTTGGCTGAAAGATTAATAAAGGTTAATGGTATACTGTCTTCTTTCATTCTCACTCCACACCTCAAACAACAGTTCTCGTAACAGTAAAGGCCTCTCAATTCTGTCTGCACTCCGTTCACATAGGACATTTAGAAGAAATCAATGTAGTCTTCCAAAACTTCTGTTTTGAAGCCAGCAGATTTGTTCATATTCGACAACACTAGCTCTGAATCAAACTGGTGTCCACTCATATTTGCTATGCTTTATCATCCATTTTTTTTGTAAAGACATAATTTACAAAACTGACATCATGTTCTATTGAAAAAGCCATGAAACTAGTCATTGATTAGGGGTTAATAGTTGTTAAAATAACAAATTAAATGAATAGTGGGCTCATTTTTCCATGGACTTCCACTCAAACCAGCAGAGTCGCCCCCCCAGTGAATAATTGCGACTTCCGTTCTACTTCCACTGTCAATAGGAATTTGAACATAAATCCATCCAGGTTAAAAAAGATCCCACATAATATCCACTCATTTTAGTGTGAAAGAGGCTTTATAATATACAAATCTTGCTACATTAGTTTTACTTATTTTCCTCCATCTGACTGAAACTTGTGAAGCAAGTCAGAATGTGTAGTGATGTTGTTTAAGGCGGATTCTCGCCATATCTGAACAGCTGTCATGTTTCATGAACCCAGAGATGCCCTCGCCTGGAGAGTCAGAGCTGTCTTGACAAACAAACACGGCTCCACTGTTATTACTGTGTTTCCATCCCTCCTTCAGTGCTTAAAGCTCTGGTGACAGCTACACAAAGAGACATGAAGAGTGTGGCCCTGGGAGTAGATAAACAAAGAATGCCATCGCATGTCACTCCTGCTTGGAATGATGCACTGGCTGGAAATTGAGGGATTGCTGGGAGGTGCACAAGCGCACACACACACGCGAGTCTCCAGTAATAGCATTTAATTTGTCCCTGACATGTCCCGGTCAAGCCATCGCCTTGAGATGTCCTGCGTTAAATACCTCGGGCCAACAAGGTTATACATTTTGATGTGCACATTGGCATTTTCTTCGAGTTCTCTACAGTCTATTAAGCTCTGGGATACAGTGTGGCCGAGAGAGAGAGAGAGAGAGAGGGAGAATGCTGTCAGACAGGAAATGGAGCAAACAGACAGACAAGCTGGCAAGTCGCTCATTGTTATTTTAGCGGGGCCTCAGAGTGTGCTTGTCACTGCAAAAAGCCTCAGTGAAGGACATGGAAGATCACACTGCTGTCTGCTCATCAGAGAAGGGAACACTGTTTGTTTTGTTTGGTCCTGTGGTACCGCACTTCTCTCATACTTCAAGGCAAGACCCTGGAGCAGTGTTTGAGCTGCACAGGTGGGCAGCAATTTTGCTTCCCATGTTTCAATTTGACAACGCACGCACTCCAGGGCCTTCAAAATTTGCAAATACTGTCAGTATTTCACCGACAAAAGCAGATAGGCCACGTGATGAATGGAAACACGTCTATATTCAGAACGCAAGGTCCTTAAAGTTTACAACTCACAGAAGAAAAAAAAACTTTTCAAAGGAATGCTGCATGTGACAGTTGTGTTTACCGAAACTATAATATCCTTAAAACAAGATTATGACAGGCCTTTCTACTGGAGTGTGATCTGGAGTGTTTGTACACAGAGCGGAACGACTTGCTGGCATGTGTCGCTTTCATTTTTGAGATCCAGCTGTCGTTTTGACAGATGAGCGCTACTGTTAAAGTGCCTGTCTACCAACCAAGGAGCTCAGAGAGATGGGAAGATTACGCCTTACAGTAGCAATTAAACAATGTTTAATGAAGATAGGCTACAGCTATCCGCCTCTCTGGGCTTTTGACAAGGTGCTCTAATTTGAAAAGGGAGTTGTCGAGTCTAACAAAAACAACTGGTGCGTAAAAATACTCAATTTTATACACCTAAAAAGATGTTAACTTCTTGACACCTGATTTTTTTGTCTTATCATTTGTAACTAATAGCAAATTTGTGAGAAAGTTATCGGTTTAAACATTTCAGTGCTTCTGCCAATGTAATGTTATATTGATCTACACAACATCGCCTCTAGCTGCACTCCAGGAAACATTCCAAAGACACCTCTTTTGAGAGACTCCAAAGCACGTGAAGAACAACACTGGCTGTCTCTCCCCGGTTTTTCTCCCAGGCTATGTCTTTCAAGAGTGAAGGACAACTGTGACAAAACCAAAGCGAAGGGCCAGATGTGCTCTCATTGTTCAAAATCTGAAAAAAGTCCAAGGTAAGAAATCTGAAGAGGGCCTGTGTCTGAGGCGAGGGCTTTTCAAGTCAGCCTCGCTCTGTCATCTGTAGCCCTTCTCTTCCTTTCATAATGTGCATGGTGTGACCTCTCAGTGAGGAGAGTGACCCGAGTTTTACTTATAGGCCTGACACCCACTGATAGACGACTAACCCTTGAAAGGTCAGGGCAGGCGAGACAGGGAACACCTGCTACCCAACAGAACTAACACTTCCCCGGGTGCATGGATCAAGTTATTGTGGATGGGAAGGAACACCGGTGAGCAAAACAAAGTTGTTGTCAATCAAAAAAAAAGTTGAAAGCAGCAGTTTGGAAGGAAAGCACAAAGATGGAAATTCCTTTACTGAGCCAGGAGGAGATAAACCTGGGCGGGGTCACTGAGGTTAACTGAGCAGCACAGTCTGGTACACTTCCAGTAGTTTTTGTGATCTAATCTTGCTGTATTAATATTTATGTTGGAAAGGTTAAATAGGAAGGCAGAAATATTTGTGAAGCTCTTACATGCAAATCTAGAAATCCATTTGTTGATTCAGCTACGATAAGTCAAATTGTTTTTATGAACTGAAGAAGCTAATGTTGACCTACATTAGCTCCTTAAGCCAGGCTGGATCATCACATCACTCAGCAGTATCTGGTCACCCATGGTTCAGTGCTCTACCCATGTCACTGGAGCATACAGGCTGCAGGCTTTGAAACATTCTTTGGTTTAAGTGCAACAATGTCCAAATGTTGGCGACACACAAAGCCAGCAAGACCCAACTAAAACTACAAACAAAATGAATGGATGATGTACTACACCAGTAATAATCTGTGTTCCTGTTTGAACAAAAGGGAACTCAGGAAAACACCACAAGCTTAAAAGGAAAAGCCACACATTCCATGATAACATGCCAGCTTATATCTGGCTCAGTGCAGGCACAAGTTTCTAATCTTCAAAAAGCCAGTGTATAATGAGTGAGACCACAATAGAAAAACAAACCATTTATCTTTCTCCCCTGGAGAGTAAGTAGAACCATATGGGCAGTGTGGAGCCAGATCCCAACATCTGGGCAACATGGGAGAATCAAAGCCAAGTGGTGCTATGGATCCCAGTGAACCACAGCAACCTTTGCCTGCCCTCTCAGAACTTAACTCAATGGAAAAACAGGTTGGAACCATGTTTCGTGAGTGTCTGAGTTTCCCCTCGCTTTTTTTCCAGGATAATTGCTAATCAAAAGGGGACCGTCAGCAAAGCTCCGAGCGCGGTCCACAGCCGTAATCACTGGCAGCTGGGAGTTTGACTTACATAAAACCAGCTGAAACGGGCCACAGCAGACACTTTTTTAATATTAGGTGGAGGTCAAGTACAGTGTCATCATTACAGTATGATTTACCTCTACACAGCTACAGTGGGACGTAATATTGTAACGTGAGTGCACAAGTAAAAATGTGTTCATGGGAGAGACACGGTTATATTTTACAGAACACAGTGATGAAATCTCTTGATTCATAATAGGTAAATCTCAATTTAATGGCCTTTTGCTGGTCTACATTATCCATCCAACAACAAAGAGACATTCTTATCAGACTGAACAGGCTGAATTATTTTACATGGGGATTGAACGTTTAAGCCACTCTCCTCGCTCTCATGCTTGTTCCTCCCTTGGATCACATTCAGCCACCAAACAACCGTGAGGAAAGTTGCTAAGGGGATAGTAAAAAATAAAAATAAAAACAATTATTAAAACAACTTTCACAAGATCACCTCGTATGCTTATTAACTTACAAACACTACCTTGCCATGGAAAGGTTCAGGTGCAGTTTATGATCCATGATTACTGGGTAGATAGTGAGATGAATGGGCACAAAGGAGAGACTGTGCATGCCCCGGAGGTACAATCATGTATTTTAATGCTCAACAAAGATGAGGTTGAGCACTGAGTATACTTGTCCTCTGGAAGGCATGAGGGGTGGGGCCACCTCCCTCATGTCCAATCACATTAGGCCAGAAGGGTTGTGGCCATGCTAATTTATTCCTGAGTGGTCCTTGGGGAGATTGTCTAGTCATAAAGACCCTGTCAACCCCTCCCTTCAGTGGGCACAGCAGTCTGTAGGCAGGGACTCCCTGGAGGTGTCAGCCCTACAGGCATATTCTAGAATTCGAGAGAGCAATAATGCCACTGTCAGCTGTCTGGGCACCTTATGGGCTTGAGCCCACTGCAGAGAGGGTAGGAAAAGCAGTGTGACATGATTTGGCACATGACATAATCCATGTTCAGGTGGGGATAAACCTGCAAATGGAGGATGGATACCCTGCTCTGCCCTTCCATTTCTGCTTTTCTCTATGCTGACTGTGTAGTAGCCCCTACACAATTGTAGGTCCCCATCCTGGGAAAGAGATGGTTCCTCATTAGAGTAGCCCTAGGAGGGAGCTGCCGGCTTGTCAATATGGAGCCATGAAGCAGGCAGCCAGCTACCTCCATTCAGCTGCACTAGAGTAATGCCAAATAAACTGACTGCTGAGAGCCTATGAGACACACAAGCAACCACTTTATCTTCTTCATTAAAACCAGTTTAGAGAGGAAGTGGGGAAGAAAAAAAAATCCATTTTCCTTGAAAGTCTCGAGAACAGACGGAACAAAATTAATTGCACCATTAGGTCCCCAATAGACAATACTGGTGTGGTTTTCCTTCACAGATGCATGTGCCTACACATTGCTCTTAAAAAGGCAATTATGGAACCATTTTCTATAAAAATAAAGCTTGATTTAATGGGCAATAAACACATTACTCCAGAGGACCAGACGTGTTTTTTTCCCCCCCACAATTTTATATTGTGTGGGCTTTTGTGTCTCTGAACATGGCTAATGTTCTCTGAGAATAGAACTGACAAAAAATGATTTATAGTTAAAGAAAACAACGATAGCAAAATGATGTGCTTGGTTTGAAACCAATTGTTAATGAACAAGACGTCATCGGAACAGAAGCCAACATGTGCACAACAACTAAGTCAGCAGATTGGCTTATGAAAGCAATGACTTTGCCTGTTATATTTCACTTCACAATCATTTAACTTGTTTGCCTTTTGGCGAGTAATTAATTGGATTTCATCTAATGACTAATTGGTACTAATGTATCTCATATGAGATCTATACATGAGATCTGTGCTGTATGTCTGCATGATGCCCTGCACAATACTGAATCTACTCCACCCTGAGTGAGCCGTTTTAATTAGGTGCTTACTAATGGGAGAGGCCAAAGTTAAGGCATTTTTTAAAGTGCCCATACAAGGAATTTGACTCTGTTTTTCTCCACTCTGCGTAATTACACTTAAAACGGATAAAGAAGACACAATAAGGACAATGAACGGATAATTACAGTGACATAGGAATGAGACAGGGGCTAATTCAATGACTGTAGTAGATTTTTTTTAACCACTTTGTTCAATGCTGAGCAAAAATGGAGTGGCAGAGAACTGACTATATATATATATATATATACATACACACACATATATATATATATATGCTCATTTTTATCCACATATATCCACATGGCTTTGTTTTCATTTTAAAAAGCATCAACTCTGCTCTGGATATGCCTGCCAAAGTTGTGTATAATGACCTTCAGCATGTCATTATACACAAGATAACAGGTGGGGTGTATGGAGGGTATTGCATCACTCGCAAAGGAAACCTATGAATTATGTTGATGAACGGACGCCTCTGATTGGAGCTTAGTGTCCTGATGCCATGCCAAAAATACAGCTTATCTTCTTCCCCAATCCTACATATCCACATATAAGCCATACACACCCTGACCAGAATCCCAGCATGTTATCTGAGGGGAACTGAGTCATACTGAAAGATTAAGGAGACGTGGGTTGGGGAGGGTGCCTCCGGTTGTGTATGTGCATGGGGGGTGGGCCTGCTGGGCACAGTGGTATTGTAAGCCCCTGCAGAGGAGAGCTCAGCTTGAGCTCTACATCTCACTGCCTCACACCAACCCCCACCGCCTTTTGAGAGTGGATATGGTTTGTAACACAACGTGTGTGCGCACACACACACACACACACACACAAAATCACGTTTAAATGTATGTGTAAGACACCCAGAGAAGAGCCAGGAGTCACAGGGGAAGCTGCAGACACACTACAGTATCTGTGCCTGTTGTGGTTGTTGTGTCAACAATTTCACTTTCTTTGAGAGCACTGTTTGTGATTTATAGCCAACAGCACAACAGAAATATAAAACACAGCTGTATTGATTTTTTTTACTGTCTATGTGCGTCATAACTTTTTCCCAGTTCCACACAAAACGTGAAAATTAATACAAACTGTAAAGTGACTTCGATTTGAACCCTACTGTCCCTTGTTATTGCTTGCTGTTTTTGTCATGAGCAACCCCACTGGCAGCCTAAACTAAAAAAGCATTTGGGGAATCATAAAAGACGCCATTGTAATGGATTTTGGCCACAGATTTGTCCCCCCCCCCCCCCCCTGCTTAAGCCAGACTTGAGGGAATAGAACAATTATGAAAATATTTCAAGGGCTTTTCTTTGGCTGTTTTGGAAAGGTAGTTTCACGAGACAGTATGTCTTTGGGAGTAAAATAGCTGCATTCCTCATTTGTGTTTGTTGTCCCTCTATCCCTCCCTCTTTCTCTTCCTCTCCTCTCCTCTCCACTCTGAATCCCTCCAATGGCCTGGTGCTCTCCTTTAATGAGAAGCTGGAAATGACAGCTTTAATCACCGCCTGTGGCCACAGCAAAGGGCCTGTTAATGATAGAAAAGAACAGAGGGCCATTTGCATCAATCAGTTCTAAATCACTTTTTATGATAATGCAGTAGAGAGGGAGGAGAGGCTACCCAGATGACTCCTGCATGATGATGATGATGATGATGATGAGACATGGAGCTTTCTTAAAGGGATAGAACAAGCCAAGACTGCTCCAACAGTGTAACCTGACATGGCTATGGTACATGCATTCCGACAAATGACACATATTTATGTTTAGATAATGATTATTAAAAAGATCAATACAATAATGCATTTGCACAATTATTTGCCCACTATTTTCCTGCCAGGTCAGCATGTTCTTAATGTCTAAATGCTGCCAAAAATGACTGTATGCACTGAAAGCTTTAACTGTGCACAGTGTACATACAGCATTCTGCATCAAGTGCATCTCTTTGACATTATCTTGTTGTTCAGTCTAACAAAGGGACTCGTCCTCCTTTTGTCTGAATGGCCACACAAATGATTGTTCTGGTGTGCGTGTGCAAAATATGCATGTACACATACCCTTGTTTGTAGTATGTGTAGAAGAATATGTGTATCCATAGTCTACAACTGCATTTGAGTAACACATCAACACTTTAGGATGTAGCCCTGCTGTAAGTTTAGAGATTCAAATCAATTTTGTCTGGCAAAATGATTGTGTCAGGGAAACATTAGTAATTTACAGCTTAAACTCTGGTAGACGATCTAAAAGCCAAAAGAAACAACATCTAATCTTTTTTGGAAGGGGAAATCCTTTGTAGTCATCAAGTTGGATTATTCTAATGCTTACATGTACATTTATTTGTTGTGATTTCTGTTATCCACTTGGTCTTTTATTTGACTTAATCGTAATGGAATTTTTTCTCTGGTTGAAAAGTCTAAATAAAAAAACTTAGCTAAGAAGAAAAATATTGAGGTTTTTGGAAAAAAAGGTGTACAGGAATGTTTTTTTCCATGTTGACATATATATCTATTATTTAAGTGCGTGCAGTAAATTATGAAATGTCTTATTCAAGAAAATCAGACTTAAAATTCTCTATTGACATACTATTACAATAAGTAAAATACCCGTTGCATTTTATTTTTCATTAAGTCAAGAAGCTATCTACTGTTTAATTACGAGTGATGTGACATTCTCTGTTGCCATAATTAATTCAGAAGTGCTCTGATTAAATGCAATCAATTCAATTGTTAACACAGCAGGGGTTCCTGTACAAAAATCATCTGAGGAAGTGTAATGAACGCAATCAGATGACATCATGTCTCATTTGCATACAAGTACAATTAAAAAAAAAGAAGCCTAATTAAACCATATGTTTCTTCTGTATGTGCAAATAGACATTCAAATGTTAACATTGATCTTTGTGTCATTAAGCACGGGATTCACAAATCCATCCAGGAAGTTTGTGCAACTACACACTACAGTATTTCCACTGGGTCCAGGCAAAACAAGCAAGAAAGAACATGCACACTTACCTCAGACACAACAAAGCCCTTCCAGTAAAACAAATATAATCCTCACTTCTGTACCAAAGGAAAGGTGAAATTAATATTATGGTGATATTCCAGTAAGAGACTCCCATTTGAAAAAAAAGGCAAAAATAATTCAAATGTCCATGAATGCTTGACTAATGGGCTGAAGGGATTGCCAAAGCCTGGCACTTTAAAATGGCAGAACAAAACATAACAATTTGTCACAAAAGGAGACTCTGACAAGTGCAGAATCCTCACCAACACACAGACAGACAGGCATGACAATGCCCCTCCAGGCTATTGCGCACTTCTTCTCACTCCCACTCTCTCTCCCTCTCTCACCTACTCTCTCTCCACCACAGATGGCTTCTTGTGAGTGCAAGGGAGGGCATGGCTGTTTCATAGTAATCCCCAGCCACACAGACGGAAAAGCTTGTTAGAACACTTGCTGATCACCACAAAAAGTCAAACCAGAGCCAGGGAAAGGTCACTAGGAATTAGGCTCTGCTCAAACTCCAAAGGCTTCCCTAATTCCCCTGATAAGCCCCTTTGAAACTCAACCTGCACTGGCTGTGCCATGGGCTCAGCCTTGCCTAGAAATAAAACCCTCCACTAAATCTTGCTGGAACTCATTTACACAGAGGAACACACACATAAGCTCATACGCTCACAGCTGCACACAGCACTGATGGAACAGACACAGCTTTTCCCATTGACTAGACTAGAACAATCGACTAAACTATCATTGATTCCCAACGTGTGTGAAATGAGTTGAAGCTGCCTAGAAGCAGAGCAAGAGCTCTCAGCTTGTGTTTCCATCGTCTGTGTATATGTGCATTTTTCTGATGTGTGCATAAAAACACCTGAATGGAAACAGAAAAATCGAGAAAGTCTTGAAATATTTTATGACACTCGAATAAGTGCAATGGAAACAGATCCAGTGACTTGAACCAGAAATCACGAGACTGAAGCGTCCCTCGAGATTCCGTGTTTGGCTGCATTTTAAAAAAGGATACAGTGAGGATACAGTGGATGAGAGAAGTTCTGTGTGGACTGATGAGGAAACCACACTTCTCAACTTAGTACAAAAAGTAAATATTACAGTATTTATGGATGAAGGCAGTGACAGGATACCACCAGGTGACAGCAGCTGGTATGTTATTTATGTCATTAAGATATGCCTTCTTATTCTTCTGTGTTGACCCATTCATTTCCACCCATTCGACGGCAACGCAGTGGCTGAATGAGTCGTCTTCAACTCAAAGGTTGTGGGTTTGATTCCTGGCTCTGCTATTAGTCTACATGCTGATGTGTCCTTGGGCACTTAAACCCACGTTGCTCCTGATGGCTGTGCCGGCACTGTGTGAATGTGATAGAAAAATGCACTGTATGGAAGTGTGAGTTCTGATTAATTGCGTGATATGAGATATTAGGTAAGTAAAAAATCCTCCTGGGGAAAAATATAATAATCTAACTAAAGCAGTATTATATATATGATATTTATATTCAGGAATGCAGCTGCCTTTATTCTCAAAAACAGCTCTTAACAAAAAAATGTGAAAAGGCCTTGACGGTCCAGACTGTAAACATTTTCAGCCAATGAAAAGTGCCCATGCAGCACAGAGTTTGAACACACGCTGCAGGTCTTGCCCTCCTTATGAAAGATACGGCGATAAGTGCACAGTGATAACAAGAATCCAAGAATCTATGACCTAGTGGTATTGTTATTTTCACGTTTTTACATTTCTAGTTCCCTGCACTCTGAGATTAAAGTGAGCTGAAGAGCAAAGAGGAAAAAGAAAGCTCCATTCCCTTTCAGTTCATGACTGAAACTAACACGACAAGTACTAATTTATGTTAACATCTTAATTATATGCTGCAATCTCAACACTTTACACAAGTGTGGAGTTCACTGAGACAGCTATGGCACCCACAGTTAATAATCTGGCTGTTGTGATCATGTGATGTGCAAGCTGTTTGGCCCTGGGAGCCTGTCTGCAGTGGAATGATGAAAACACTTGTTTTACTGTCACTGCAGTGAAGTCTCTCTCCCCCCGTTGTGCCAGGCTTTATATTAATCACCACCATGGTAAAATCAGCTTTGCCACCAACTGAAATAACAGCTGTGACAGAATGCTGCATGCAGCCTGTACATGATGGGCACACACAAGCTTTAATTACTTATTCGCCTGTTTCGAAGCCTAGCTGTAGGGCTTCCAGGTTTATTTTCCAAGAAGAGAACATTTTCTTACTTAAAATCCATGTTTGGATGTTCTGTTTCTACCGTTTTTTTGGAAAAACAAAATAACTCATGCATTGTAATGTTGCAACGGAAATGGAGCATCTCTGGCAAAAATAGAGCAGATAAATAAGAACTTAGCATGTTTACCTAGGTCTTATGTCCCCACTGATGCTGATTAGAAGAGTCATAAAAACCTGCAATTGACCCAGGAGTGAATACACATTAAAACATTCCCAATGGTAAAAAAAAACTTTATTCAAACCTGGGATTAAGTGGGTTCTTTGACCACTGGGAAGGGGGTATAGGGGTATCACCTACCATTCTTTCCACTGATTTTACAATGGGATTCATTCTCAGAGGTTAACTTGATGTCGGAAAACATTTTCAGGCTTTGTTTGATCAGAGACTACAGAGATACGACAGGATAACAATACAGATCCTTCACTGGACATGACAGGGAACCATGTGGTTCAACAGACTACCAGGGCATCCTAGGTTCAGGATTTTTGAGAATTTCTGACATTTTGTACTTCAAAATCATGTCAAAGTGCCTCATAGCAGTCTATGTTATTGTACAGTTTGGTTGAAATCTTAGTGTACTGGCACTGTAGGAGCTTTGTCAATGTTCGCATTGTTGACATAAAAGCATAGACCCTAGACTAAACTAGAGAAGTCTAAACATGACAGACACATCTGTGCTAAAAGAGAGAAAACCCTGAATCAATTACCTTAAAATCGAAAAACAAATGGAGTCAAGGATTTTAATAATCACCCCTATTCTCTATATTAACATGTCTAAAATCCTCTATACAACTTTATTTCATACTGTACTGCAAAATCAAAGCATCGTTCTGGATACAACATAATTGTGCAGTGCACTGAAAATAAACTCAGACTCTGAACATATTGCAACACAGTTTGCTTTCTCAACCAGTATAAAAAAGTAAGTGTGAACTCAGCTCATCGTGTGCAACACGATTGTTAATAACCTGAGATGCTGCTAAAACTATTGCCATTTTTTTCCCTGCACTGCAAAGAGCAAGCTCTTCAAGCATTTAAACAGCTTCGAGTGCTGCCATACTTCACCACCACACAAATGAAGTGACAGCAACCAAGTGAGAGTCACACTCACTCTCCAAGTTGTATTTCAGATGTACATGTTAAAAGGTGAGGCAACGGGGAAGAAGAGAACATGTCGTCGAGAGGTAAACAAGACAACAAAGCTGACAGTGACGCATAAATGCACAAAAGTGATGTTTGACTGGATGTTTGAGTGAGTGAAGAAGACAAACCCTATCCAAACAAATATGTCACTTAAAGCGGTAGCGCATAACTTTTAAATACCACTGTCACATTAGTTCACACAGTCAACTCCACACAACTCCTTAGATCTTGAGTCACCCAATGACATTCCTGCGGTGAACACAGGAAGACATTTGTTTAATGTCAAGACAGACGGAGGCCACAACAACAACAACAACAGTTGAAGAATGACTGAAAACACAAAGAAACACCCACCAAAAGTTTCAAGTTCAAAAACCACTGCTTCTTGCTACCGTCTGCTCCTACACTGCTGGTGTATACACAAAAATGCTCCCTCAGCCAGGTCTGATAGTATTGCTTGACAGAGCCGGATGAAGGATGCAGCATACAAATAATGTTATATCATTTCTGTTCATGAAGACCAAACAGAGGCAGAATAATAACATCAAACCACCAAAAGTTACACATTATAGCTATAAGATTGAAAAATACACCTTTATGGCTTCAAGTTGCCGTTGTGGTGTTCAAACTGATCATATCTTCATTCATATTAGCCTCTTATTAGCCTTGCTAATGGCTAATGTGTTTTTCCTCTTGGCCAACAAGATGTAGTTTTCATGGGAAAAGTATGACTTGACCAGTATGTGAGATTTGCAGTGCTATGCCGACAGTTTGCCTTACTGTGTCCCCTCAGCTGCTTCACATGTTTGTGTTCCTGTAGAAAGTCGCCTCTGGAAGTTACAGTTTACTTTTACAGTTAGCCACTAGGGCAGAGTAAGGCTTCAGGCATCTGTGCCAAACTTGAAAGAGAGAATGTGCTTACAGCATTGCTTCTACATGCCAACAACAGGTTCTTTCCAGGCCAAGAGCAGGTGAAGCGCACAGCAATGGCTGACAGGAGGTTGGCCCGGTGAAATGAACGAGATGTGAAGGCTATTATGGCAATAGGTGAGAAGTCTGCCAGGAATGTGTCAATAGCATAGAGCAGAGGACTACTGCATGAGGTGGTGTGAGGTTAACCAACCAAACACAAGCACATCACCTGGGAAATAGGTCATTAAAATATGCTGCTTTGTGCCGCGACGAGAGGTGTGTAAACACACAGTCTCCAGGGAAGTGAAAAACAGCCAATTTCATTGCCACAAATGTGATTCCATTGTTAGTAGATGGCATGTTTGCAGTTATAACGACATTTGACGGCATGTTTGTATATGTACAGTATGTATGTGTGTGTGTAAGAGATAAAGGCTGCAGTGGCTGATGGTGGCAGGCCTGGGCCAGGGCCTTTCTCAAATGCTCCTCATTAACAGCTCATAATGGCTGGCAACGTCCTCACGCCACCCTGGCTCACTCTCATTAGCAGCTGGCAGCGAGGTTTGGAGATGAGTGGAGGTTGGCATCAACCCACCTGCACTACAGCATGGGAGCAAGGCGGGGAGCAGGGAAAGAGTCTGAGATGGGTGGCACGAGAGGGAAAAAATCTTCATCTCAGTAGATTTAATTAAAACTGGGGTGAACAGATGGGGAAGATGGAGCGAAGTCCAACAGGAAGCAGCTAATCTGTCTGGGTTTCCACTTTTCTCTTTCCATCCCTCTATATCTAACTCTCTCAAGTCTTTTAAAAATATTTTCCAGATAAATTCTTGGCTACACAAGCATCCCGAATCAAAGCTTCCACACTGGCAGAGTGACAGGCGACAACAACAAGAGTATGAAAAAAAATCAGGCACACACTCACAGGGGCTCTTGAGGGAACATGGGCCTTTGGTTTGCTGTGGATAATTATGGGCTGGGCTACTGCCGGCCAGCCCAGCACTGTGTCTGGGATGTTGTGCTGGATAGTGGCTAAGCCCTCATTAAAAGGTAATCTAAGCAATCCCTGTGTAAAATAAAAGAGCTATTTGTTCAAAATAGAGAACCGCCGACTACAGATCTAGCCACACAGAAGGGAAGGTCACTCAATGTAGGGTTTTAGATGAGAAAAAAGATCAAGCCTGCCTGTGGCTCTGTTTTCTCCTCTTTCCCAGAAGAAGTCGCTTTTCATTCAAATGTAATCATCACCACGCAGTAATATGACCTTCATGGTTGCATGTTTAAAGGAGCAAAAGCAAAGCATTCAGCTCTTTCTGTCCCTGTGGCCATCCCAGAGTATACAAAGGGATCAGAGAGACAAGTGAAATCCACTAAATGAATTCACAGCATCGTAGAAAAATGGCCATTTCGCTTTGAAATGGAATTATACAAGCACATGCAGAGCATACCGGTTGATAAACGCCAATACAACTCCTGGTATTTTTACACTGTGTCTCTTTGATTGACATTTGTTGCATAAAATCATAATCTCCTAGCAACAACAGGAGAAATCACAAAAACATAACTCATACAAGGGAAAGAAATTCTCATATCCACCTAATGCAACAAAGCCTCTAGTTTTGCATTTTCTTCTGGATTTTCTATCTGCCTTAGCTCAATTCCCTGTTACATTAATCTCATTATCCTTTGAACCTTTTCACTGTTAATGCCAAATGCAATTTGTATTCTGAGTCCAGGCAAAAAGCTCTAAACTGATTATCCCAGTTGGAACCGTGGCAGTCCTAGATATTGTTGAGTCTGAAAGGGCCATCTATCTGCTGAATGGGCTTCTCATATGCCTTCTGAGTTTCATGACACAATGTTGCGTCTGCTTTGCAGGGGATAAATTAAGCGTGTGAAAGTCTAAGCAAAGCCCTCATTTTCCAGTTAATCAAATCTTCCCCTAATCAAATTAGTGCACATAATTCCTCTGGATGCGTGGTACAAAAACAGCATTATCCCTCTCTCCGGAGCTGAAAGGCAGGGAATCAGCGTGGTGCCTCTCTCTCCTCTGCATGAGCAGCCCTCAATGGATGAAGAGGGCCGGGGTGAGGTGGGGGGGGGGATGGTGGCGGAGGAGACGAGGGCCGAAGGGGGAGGGCACGGCTCTTCCCTGTGGCCTAACAGAGAAAGGCAGGGCTGGGGTAAACTTTGGCAGCATTTAAGTTCCCAGCTCATTAAAAAACCCGGCTCAGTGGCCACCTCCAGGGAGCACTGGAGCATTGGCTAATGAGGTACTTGTTTAATTTTCTTTCAAAGGGCTGGACATCTGTGACACCCACCCCAACCTCCCCCCACACAACCCCCAGTCCCCAACCTACCTCCCATTTCTTCCCTCAGCCCTCAACCCCCATGCCACATCTTTTTCCTTTAAACCCCACACAAAGCCCATCTATCAATAGGCCGCTGGGCTCTCTCCGGTTTGATGAAGTGTCTCTCATTGAGTAAGGCAGATAATACATTTGGAGGAGTGCAGAACAATCGCCATTAACTCTGATCTCTCCCTCCGAACAATCAAAGCCCATCATAGAAATTCAATAGTGGTCAAGCTAAATGGATAAATGTTCACAGTCCACCATAACGTTCTAATTGATTTCCCTTCATGAGATAATCCACTCTTCTCAATAGTGGTCCTTGCCACTCCCTTTCACCCTGCCAACCCTCTGTGGAAATACTATGGATGGGAAAAAAATGGGGTAGAGTTCAATAGATGATTTGGATTCATCTATTTGAGGAGTGGCAGGTTTTTCTCCCCATTTTGATGTAGTGGAGAGCCGTGAGTCTATCTTCTGTGACCTACCAGCCTCTGCCACACTGACCTTTATGTGAGGTTTCAGTCTCCACATCCGAGCCCCATAATACCTCAAGAGACATTTAAAAAGGCACCTCGCTCTCTATCCGTCGCTGTAATTGGAATTCAAAGCAGCTAGTGCCACGTCTCTCTTCATTGGTCACTTCCACTTATTTCATAATGTGTCTCGATTCTTTCATTATGAGAGCTGTCTGACTCATATTTGCACCTTGATGCCCTTCTAATGTCAGCACATGTGCAGAATTCTAATGTGCTCCTTCTGTCACCTACATTTCCCATCCAAGCAAGTCCTCAGCTAACATCACATCTTAACCGTGGATATGAACTAGTCACCGGGGAAGTGAGACACGCAGAGGAAGATGATGAAGCGGACATGTCAGGAACACGTTGGGAGCCACTTAAAAGGCCTCATGGAAACATTTGTCAATTTGCACAATGTAAACAGGCTGCAACAATGTGTCTTGGGGTCAGCAGGTCAAACCCATGGATCATGCATCAGCTGGCGCGTGGTTATTGTTCCGCTCAGCCTGTCAAAGCAGGGGCGGAGGGTGTGAGCATGAGTGTGTGTGACAGTGGGAGCGAGGCAGAGGCCTTTGGGGGTGATCATAACTAAAACATTGAGATATTATTAGAATGATATAAGAAAGCACCATCTGGGTTGTTTAATGAGCCTTTAGCGCAGTGTTAAAAAGGGCTGCAAGTTAATTTCTTGAAACAATATGCTTTTAAAAGACTAGAGCAGGTTGCAAACCAAATACCATGAGCATTAATAAAGCATAATTAAGTTCAATTAAAAAAAAATTCACATTGTAATTTGCTAGTTAGAATTGTGACTTCATGGATATGTCGCTCCTCGATCGATGTGAATGTACTATGTAAAGCATTGTCAATGAACTTAATATAAAAGCAACATGTTTGCCACCATCAAATCGAGGATTTAAAGCTTACAAAATTAGGATTTAAGAATGTTCTAATTTCAAAAGAAGGACAGAGAAATAAACAAAAATCTGGCCATAATATGTGATATGTCATAATAGTGAATAGTGCTATTAGGGCTGCATAGTAGGAAGCATTAGATTATGATAATATTGTTCAATACTGCACTGACAATGTGACTTGTAAATAAACAAATCACATGTATACAGTACATATTAACATGGGTTTTCCATAGACCCAGACAGTGAGTAACTTACAGAGGTTCAGCTGCATTCATTTTTACAAAAAGAGAGATTTAGTTTCCAAGAGATCATCAACTTGCTATTTTTGTTTTTCTTAAAATGAATCATGGTATAAATTGAATGCTTTCACTAACATACAGAAAACCCCCCAAAACAAATTATTATCCAACGTCCCTTGCAGCCAACACAACCTATGTTTACACATGCAAATGTTCGTCAATCTGATTATAATCATACTGATTAGAACTTACAATTTCCCTGTTTACATGGATAGAATGCATTAGTAATCTGACTATGACGACAAGTGTTTAATCAGAATAAACCATTCTAATTTGCAGGGAGTAGTCAGATTGTCTGGAAACAGAAGTAGAATAACAAGCTTTACGTCTTTACGTGCATTGTAAACAAGCGCCGCTGTCAGTGCTCGCCAATATTTCTCCTCTGCTCATCCTCTCCCTGTGAACCACAGATTTTATTTCCCTACTCTCTCGCTTCTGTGACTTTCATTTCTATATATTAGTCTTTTTTTTAATTTATTTTAAATTGACCTACATTGTATTTAAAAAAAAAACATTTTTTATTTAATTTCTTCTGTTCTCCGTAATATACAACTCAGCAATTCATACTGCGGCTGCATTTGATAAAAAGGGAAAGCCGGCAATCCAAGCACATTTAATTTACTGCCCTTCAATCTGGAGTTCTTTTACAATCTTTCATAAGAAAACGCTGTTGGCTTCTGCTCATGCCATGTTTCTATCCATTTTTTTAATAATGACAAAAGTGGAAATAGGCCATGTTTAAGTAGGACAGACATGTGATAGCCCAAACTGTTAACATCAACACTGATTGGAATGACCACCTCTCTCAATTGGAATTACATTTCTTTCAGAATGGGCCGTATCAGTTCAGATTGGCGTGTTTAAATAAATTCAAATCAGGCATTTATTCTGATTGCGTC
Organism: Solea solea; assembly: GCF_958295425.1. Lineage (NCBI taxonomy): Eukaryota > Metazoa > Chordata > Actinopteri > Pleuronectiformes > Soleidae > Solea > Solea solea. The sequence continues at coordinate 15,566,065 of NC_081137.1, read as the reverse complement.
CATGTAAATATAGCTAATCCTGAATACTAACAACACTGCAATAGAAGAAAGGCCTTCTATTGCAGTATGACTCCTCAGCCAGTGGTCAGAGCTGGTGCAAACTAAATGCTGGAGGGTCTTGTGGGTGTAAATCTTTACCGCACTGGCTCACAGCGACCCTGAGCCTCAGGTTTAGTGTGGCCCTGCCTGCAGCAGTGAGCAGCAGCAGACAGCCAGGCTGAGATGTTGGCTGTGGAGGCAAAGGTCAGCACTGAGGTGATGACATTAGGGCAGAAGTGAGGGGTATGTTATCTCTCTTTCTCTGACAGCCTGTGGGCTTTCTATGTGTGAAGTGTGTGGGTCCATCAGGTCAGACTGTAGGGGAATGAGAAAGTGAATATTGTGTATCAGCTTCTCCTTAAAAATGTTTGTGAGGCTGCAAGACATTAACACTCATGAAGTATTATTTCTAAGAAACACAAAGTTACACACCCCATCCATGATTGAGAATAGAGCTAGAGTCAATTTGATCACACCGCCATGTTGGCAGGAAAGTCTTCTAAAAAATGAAACTTTGAGAGTTAACAGCATACTTTAAATCCACAGAACCCATCAGACTGAATATATCTGATCCAGTTGCTATAGTATGGAAACAGCCAGAGTGGATTATTCCAGACCTGCACTATTACATCTTCCCATTTGTGATAAACGTACCCTCATTCTACTCCTGAGAACACTTAGACATCACGATAAAAGCATGTAAAATAAACAAGATATTTAAGTTTCCCCTGCCAACTGCCAACTGGGAAGCTGATATGAAGTGATCGCTTTACAAGTGGAATCTGCTGACTGTGGGTTCCCATCACTTTGTCTTCTATGCTTGCTTTGAGTGTGTTTTATAGCAGTGATCAACTCCATCCTCTGCTGTCCTCGGGTGATCTGGTAAACGGCTACGGATCTAAACCACCTGAAATATTGCCTGATATATATATATGCTGTTGATTATATGTGTATGCATGTGAACAGCACCTCTTCCTACCAAAATGGAATTATTACATGATGTCAGCTACTGGAGCTCTTTTCAGTTTAACCCACAGGGACAAAAATCTATGACTGATCAATGTCTGTAAAACTACATTACTATAATTGTCAGTGAGTTTACCCTAAAGGTAACCTGAAGCAAGAAAAACACTAGTATACCATGAATCTGAGTATGTACAATAAAGCTGTCAGCAACAATATTCCAAAAATATCATCAGAAAAACACTGAAAGTCAAGTGAACAATCATTCAGTGGCTCATAACCTGCAGAGCACAGTATCTCTGTATAACTGGGGTATGCTAGTTCACTGCCATATGAGGCTTAGCCTTCAGCAAGACTCCAACCAAGAGCCAACTTTAGAGATGGGAGTGTGTGTTTTTTGGGGCTGGAGGGTCAGTACAACTGGCTCCTGAAAAACTGCCAACCCTTTCATCAGACAGAGCATTTTCATTCTCATGCCTCACATCTACCTAATCTTCCCAGATTGATGTGGTGTGTTTTGATGCCAAACTCCTATAAGTATCATGTAAGCAACCATGCATTACATGAAGCACAGACATGTGGGTCCAGTGTTGGCCTATAAGCTCTCACAAGTCTGCATTGAAGTAGACGTTATTGGACAAGACAGGACAGCAAAGTCTTGTCTGATACATGAGGAAAAAACTGATTCCACATGAACTCCAGCACAGTTCAAAACAAAGCTAACCACATTTTAATGCACAGATATGCATTAAAATGCATTGCAGTAACAATGTGGCTAAGAAGCTGGCAAAGAAATAACCAAAGTTGCAATGTTGAATTTTACTCACTCATGTCTAACAAGGCCAATAATCAAAAACCTTAAATACATAACTTAATTTTGTCTTTTTACTTGCAGAGCGACTGGCGGACAAAAAAAAGAGGCACATTCCACTCAGCAAACCCACAAGTGCAATATGCACAAAGCAGGAACAAATGAACACAAACAGTGCAGTTGTAGAGACACACAGTAGTTTCTGTGGTCAAAGAGAATGGAACTTCATAGACTATGACAAAAACAGATAATTGTCGTTTCCTCTGCCATGTTCAATTTGTAATTTTACAAACAGATCCAAATAGATTATTAAAAAAGAAAGCAGTCATGGTTTCTATAGTGATTAGAAAGTGATACTTTCATTTAGGGACACTTTGATTCCTATTTTCTCATATCTCATCTGTATTTTTGGTTCTGTGCTATAACGTCATGATACACATGAAAATAATGAAAAGGCGTTTTTGTTTGACAGATGAATTTATTATTATTATTATTATTATTATTATTAATAATAATAATAATAATAATAGTAATACTAATCATAATAATAATAATAATAATTCATATATATATTTATATATATATATTTATATATATATATTTATATATAGATATAAAAAACCTAATGTTTTCAGAAGGGGAGTTGTCTTTATTGTGTCATTGATAGATTTGATTCTTATACAGTAAGTGATTAGATTATGTACTGATAAATGATGCCAAATTTCATTAGCAGTACTCAAACAACAACAAATCATGTAGAAAATCACTGGATAAACATTGGCAGTGACTGGAACCACGTCAATAAATACGCCGTGAAACTATGGGGAGGTAATGTGTCACTGTACACAAATTTTAGGTCATTGCTTTTGAAATGACTGCCCACAATGTGTACCCAACAGACACGGGGGGGTTTCAGTAGCTAGTCAGCAGGATAATTTGCCATCTGTACAGGGATTCAATGTTTAACTGTGGTGCTCCTGCCATTTAACAACTGCCACTAATTGCAATGACACTGGGAACTTCAGGTACAGAGAAGACGATCTCCTGAATGTTATTTAAATTAGCTGAAAGTAAAATTGCTGCACACTGTCTGTTGTTGTGACAGACGCCTGAGAGCATGTGTTAGAAACACAGCTGTATTTAGTATAAACTCTGCATGCTAATTTTTAGGCCTCCAAACACAACACAAGTAGCTGATTCTGGAGGCATCATGAGAACAAGACACTCTTCTATGTAAAAGGTGTATGATTTTAGACTCCTTTTTAGATTATGTGTACATTAAACTGATCTCTGGTTCAGTCCAAACTGTTTATCCAGATGATATAATTGCCATTTATTACTGTCTCACCTTGTGTAAAGTAGCCACAATGACAAACAGGGAAATGATGTGATGAATCAACCTGCGGGTGCGATCATTTGAAAATTCCCCTGGCAGATGTGGTTGTGTGCACGTCTTTGATTAACTTCATTAATATACATGCCTCGCTCTGATACACAGGCAGTGGCATATGGTAAAAACCAGGAACAGGAAAGAAGTGATTTGCTGTTTGCTCTGGAAAACAAACAAGCCAACAGGTCCTAGCAGATGGCACTGTTCGCGATGCTGGTGGGAGTCAGCGTGCTGCATCGGCACTGCCTCTATGCAGGAGCTCTCCTGTGGATGAAAAGGAGACTGACTATCGCCCTCGGCCTGCCGCACGGTAAACAAATAAAGCCTCCTTCTGTTTTCTTGTGCGTTGAGCTTTTTATCCCATGTTGATCTTACCTCCTGATTTCAAAGCACTAAAAGAACTTGTATTTGGCAAGTAAAAGTGCTCGAGGCTTGATGCTCTTCAGAAAGCAGCTTAAAGAAGAAACATGCTTAATAACGGCTCATTTGTGTGCAGTTCTCATTTCCCACTTTGCTCCAGTCGTCTTCCCTCAGCGTGCCTGCGAGCGCATACCACTTTGTTCCCATTTAAATAGGAAAGTTGGCAGCTCATTTACATTGATAATAAATGTTGCCTATACACCAGCAAGACATCACAGTTTAAACTGCTGTATCTTTTACCATTTGTCAGGAATGCCACATGTGTCAGAGAGGGAACTACCAAAACTACAATTATACAGCAATTTACCAAAAAGTAATAATGCACGCAAGGAACAAAAGAAAGGTGCAGTCAATTTATCAATAAGTTACATCTATGAAACCTGAAATCTACTCTAAAAAAACACTTTTACTTCACATCCAGCCCAACAAATGCTAGATTAATGTCACTTTTCTATAAGGATTCTTTCATCCAAAGACCTATGACTTTATCGTCTCAGGCAGGACACAGAGAGGCTCAACAATCTATACGGATTTGTAAAAGAATCACATATTGTAAAGCCTTTGCTCAGTTTGAATTTCTACATCGAGATTCTGAGCTTAAGGCTTGAGTTCATTTGCATGTATTTTGATTCGGCTACATTTCATCTTTGTTATCCTAAGCAGAGGCTAGGCCAGGTGTGTAAAATGATCAGAGGGAGAAGGGGGGAGAAGAAAGAATAAAGTGCTTAGCTGGCCGCTTGTTCAAGGGTGACTATTATCATTAGTCCCTAGTCTGCAGAGCCGGAGGCCCCAGTCCACTAATGCTCTTTTCTGCTTGCCAACTTGCATATACCTTGCCCCAAGCCAACCCGCTCCTATAGAGCACAGGCTGAAAGTACTTTTGTGCTTCAATTATTCAAAGAACAAAGCAGATGGTCAGATGTACAGAGAGTAGTCTTCACATGAGTGCATCATAACGGCGGATAAAGGTAATACAAGACATCAGGTAGACAAAATAGACTTTTGTTTTTTTACATACTGTCCTCCTCATGTATGATGATATCGCAGCTGTTTTTTATTTGGCATTTAAACTCATGTTACTCATGCAACCAAGTACCTTCATGAGAGATGTTTGCGTTGTCCTGTGACATTATTATTGTTTGAATATTGCTTCAGTTGGTCAGTGCATATTTTAAATGGAACGTGAATAAAGAATTATTGTATGTATTTGCACATGCATGACTTACTGAGCATGTGTGTAAACAAGCAGATGTTGTGGATGTTAGGCTGAATCATTTTCACTTTAGTGTTTCTATAATGGAGAATGTGGAAAGTTTAATAGCATGATGTAATGCAGCTCCTTCATGGTATATGTACAGTATATTAAAGGTTAAGAAGTGGATATTCTCTCCTAGAAAACATATTTAGATTGCTACCTTCATTTTCTTCAGGGCTATACTAACATTGAAATCAGATGAATGTGGGACCAACCACAGAACTTCACATCTTTTGCCTCCGCATGATTTCCACTTTTGGGCTCAAGCATGCATGAAATAAGGTTCTTTTGAAGGTAATTGTGTTGAGGACGTGTAAACCACAGTGATTTCTGATTCTATTTAAGTCATGCTGATGAACACAGCGCATGTTTATACTGTACGTATCGTTTTTTTGTCTGAGAAACAGAAGCGAAGATTACGCACATACAACATATGGGACTGATAAGAACAATGGGAAGTTGTTAAGTTGTTACCCCCTCCTGAGCGAGCCCACACTCCACATGTACGTACAATGGAAATACAGTCGATTTACCAGCTGTGATGAGGAAAACATGTTTGTGTCTGTTACTGCCTGATTCCCAGCTCAACAAAAACATTCCATCTATTGTTTTGGTAATCTCTATATATAGTATATTGCAAATGACAATTTGTGAGCGATTCACAGATATATCTTATATCCTTAGTTTTATAAAATGGGGCGGCTTTCTTGCTCTGAATTTCATTTCAAGTATTACACAGATACATTAAGAATGATCCAACGCTGAGAAGGATGAATGTGACCATCTGCACCATCTCATATTTTTTGCTTTAAACTGCCTTGTTTTCATGGGTTGTAAGTGCCTTTTGTTTTATGGAGTGGGGTGGAATTCATGCATAAGAAATAGACTTCAAAGGCTTTTGTGTTTCCTGCACGTTTGATTTCCAAGGCTGCAATTCTCTCGTCTAGAACCTTGGTATTGTGGTAATTTCATCATTTGCACTTAAGACTGACTATCATCACCTTGCACTATATATATATATATCAATTAACATACATCATTTGCTCATGTTAATGATTAAGAAAGTTGTAGGCACTGATTAAAATATTTCCCCATGATTAGTGAATAGTAAACAACTCGGTGCGAACGACTGCTGATGATCGAGTCGCTGTAATCAGTTGCCGACAGAGGAGGAGCAAGAGAAATGGGGAAAAAAACAGAAGGGAGGAAAAAAAAAAGAGCAGGAGCCAAAAAACTGGAGGTTTGGAGTCCATAATTAGGCAGCAGGTTTTCCTTTCTAACCATTTCCCAAAAGAAAAGAAGCCTGACTACTTAATTGGAGGAATCAAATTTAGTCAAGCGCCCTGTCGGCTCAAACCTACATCATTAAAGTTGCCAGCTAACAAACATCAAACACGAGGCAGCATTAATGAAGCAGATGTATTAATTTCCCATTTATGAGCAGCTAAGCAACCCACTGCCGCTCCCTGTTCTCCCCGCTCGTCGCTCCCTTTCTCGCTCTCTTTCTCTGACAGCACTATTAATGATCTTTAATGCCCAACAGGCAGTAATAGGCCCCACTGGGAGAGCTGAAACACTGTGATTTGTATTGAGGATTTAGACATAACGGGGAAAAGGCAAAAGAGTGAAATCTTGGGGACAGCTCTGAGGCGCTTGATCAGGCTGAGGCCTCACAGGGGCGGCTGCCACTCCAGAATAATAAATGACAGCCTCACGATTAAATCAAACCTTCTGCTCAAAAGGGCCAGAGCGGCTGATTGTCACTAACAATTGAGCTGCTTTTTTAAACACCTCTGGGAAAAGAAATCAAAAGCAGACACCATGGAAAAAAGGCCTCAGTGGCAGTCTGGTTTCTCAACATCTGACAGTTTACACACTTTGGGAGAGACAGACCAGAACCAAGACCAGGGAATGAGGAGCTGTCACTGGCAACTCTCACTCCATACTCATTATGCCACCAGCCCAATGACAATGATAGAACATCATGCATCGTTAGTGCCAGCAATACCCAAATGACAGGTACATATACATTAAACAGTTACTGTATATTGAAGATTTGAGGCACACGTTTGCCTTAATTACAGTAGCTTCAAGCTAAGCTCTGTCCGGGGGGGAAACCCCCTATGAAACATCGGAGAGAAGAAGAAAGTATTTGGTTCTAATACTAAGCCAGAGTGTTGTCTTTTAATATTTAATTGTGTTCATTTGTCACGACTGGATCATACGTACTTAGTGCTAGATAACAATTCCCATGATTCCACGCTGTTTGCTAATGTCTTCAGACTCTTTTGATATAGTTTTGAATGAGATACTCCAAGTGGAAGATTCTATATAATGCTTTTAAGGAGTTTGATGATGGGCTACACGGTAGAGCATTTGGCTATAGCACTGTTGCCTTTCTGTGTGGATGTTTGCGTGTTCTCCCTCTGTGTGTGTGGATGTTTGCGTGTTTCCTCTCACATGTTCACAAAAACATGCAGAGGTCTAAATGTTTGTACTTTTGGCCATGCAATGGCAACATGTCCATGGTGTACCCCGCCTTTCGTCCTATGTCAGTTGGAACTGGCACAAGCAGCCCAGTTGTCAAACAACACATAGCACATTATCAGACCTAAACAGTAAGTTGTAACAGTTTTTGACCCTAAAAATGTCACAGAAAACGGTAACAGTTTATTCTACAGACTGAAAGGCACCTGAAAAGCAGCTGTGCCAAAAAACCCTGCCACACAGTAAAACACTTGCGATGCCAAAACACTGACATCAACATAGGTGCTTCAGGGTCTGCTCTTTTCCTCTCACACTCTCAGCAGCATCATCATTTCCTCCCTGCTTCACTGTGGCAGGCAGCAGTGGGGTTAAGCTGCCAGTGATTCGTGGATAGCACAGGGGGGACTGCAGCTGGGGGTTGCAGATAGCACATTCTGTCAAATAGCGTCAGGCTGCCTGCATAATGAAGTGAAGAGAATGACGGTGAGAGGGGAAAAAATAGGGAAAGGGGGATGGCTCCATTTGTTATTACTGTAAGTGATACGTCTCCGGCACAGTCTGGAAAACAGCAGGAGATGCAGCTTAGGAGGCAGGAGGATATGAAACATTAAGTTGTGCATTGATTAATTATAACAACAACATACACAACTTGTTTTTCTGCCTATGTGTACATTAGTCATGATCTCTTCATAATCTCTACTATTCACAACCACGGTGCAAATAAAGATGTTTACGTTTGTAAATGTATTGTCTAAAGACACTTTTGATGCAAAGAACAAAACCTGAAAAAACTGAATAAAACAGGTCAAGCAGATCTAGAAAATATATAATTCATGGCTAAAACATTGAAAACATTACAATACAGTGTATGATGAAGCAAAATTACAGCACAAATTACACCATCAACGTCATCATGAGACATCCTGTCTAAGTCCCATGACTGTTGGTTTGGACTGTGGTATTTATCATCAATGGACTCTTCTTCTTTACCATAATATGTTTCCAAAGTGACTGCTACCCCCATCCACCCTTCCACCACACCACACCACACCACACATGCACAAAGGCCTGTACACACGCCTACACTTCTGCCCTTAACACCCAATGATTTCATTAGATTCATATTAGGATTAATGGGGCTCTTCTGAAGGACATAAATCAATTTGAGAACACTTTCTTAACCTCAGGCTCAACCTGCAATGGAGCCATCAAGCAAAGGGGTGGCTGAGGGGCACATGGCTGGAACAGCCACATCATTGGTTTGCTTTTGCTGGGGAGGGGAGGGGAGGGTGGGAGCTGAAGTAATTTTGCCTTCAGGGTTTATGATCGAAACAGTTCCCCCTTCATGCTCTATCTATTAAACCCCAGAAAGCTCCCACTCTACCCATTCTCCTCTTCCACAACCAGCTTCTCCTTTCATCCCCAGAGCCTTCCATCCATCGTTCCATGGCACCATGATTTACAACTAGTACTCATGCGCTTCCTGGGAATTGATTTCCAGGGAACTGTGCCTTGTGCCCATCCTTTCTGTGAGGGCCATAACGATCAGGCTGTGGATCATTAGTCCGGACCACTGTTTTCCACTGCTCTGCTGGCTGAGTGCCATACATCTCCCCACAACTCCCGAGTCACAGCCGCTATTAAATTGCCTGTCCCCTTTCCCCCTCTGCCTTCGCTTCTACCCCCACCTTCCTGGTCCCAGTCACACCTCATGATCCTCATCTGTTCTCTTTTGCACCACAGCATTTATTGAAAAACAAGACACTGTGTTGAAGCCAACACCAGTGGTGAGTTGTTTATATGTGAGTGAGGACTGAGAAAACCTGACTGTTGTGCTTCTCCCAGACAGACAGACAGACAGACAGACAGACAGACGGAGAACACATCCCACATGCTATTTGTGAAGGAAGTCATCAAACGACAAACATGGCCCCTCATGATGCAATGCTGACTTGGGAAATATGAATAAGAAAGTGATGGAGTCAGTTTATCATCAAGAGTTTATGACCAGAGCAGTGCAGCTCATGGTTCAAAAGCTATCATTACGCTCCCAGAGGAACAATATGTTCTGATTTGTTGGATGTGCATCTTGAATATGTGCCAGAAATGAAAGCATAATTAAGCATCCAGGGTTATTTTGAAAGACTAAAGCTGGTATTTTTCCTTGAGTGTTCAGTGAGATGCCAGAGTTCCCTCTTTTATTTCATTCTACAATCTCACAATTGCAAACAATGGAATAACACTTGTGTGGTGGTCAAGTGCTAATCACACTTGTTCAGTCTCGGGGTTACAATCATGCAGACAATGATCGGCCGCATTCACAATGAAAACTTTGATTGTTTCTTAAGTGACAGATGTGGATTGGCTGAACAACGTCTGAGTACAAATGTTTCCGTTGCTTGAAGTTGAAGTCATCGCTACTCATGTCTGAGCAAATTACAGCTTTAAGACAGAAATCATACCCAGCTGCTATCTGGTGGTTTCAAATGTGCTTCAACAGGAACAGCTTTGTCAGACTCACCTATGTTTCACATCAACTTAAAAATGAATTGCAATCATTTCATTCATTTTGGGAAATAAATCAAAGAATTGATTTGCTGAATTAAGAGGCCAAGCTAAAACAAACAGCAGTATAAAGCAACAGCCTCAGCGGCATGGAAGGGCTCTACACTGTGCTCTGGCATTAGCAGTGGAAGCTTCTCGAACTAGAGCCCAGGCCTGGCTGCATGCACTGGCAGTGATGATTTACAACAGCATTTAAGTGAATCTAATAAGCAGAGTGAATGCTTCCCGTCGCTTTGGCATGGCCCGTGCCTGGGCCCTAATCATTCAAATATTTTGGCAAAAGGTAATGCCCCGCTCCACTCCAAAGAGAATAATGAGACACAGAGCTCTTAATCACAGCAGATCAGTTCAAATAAATGAAAAGAGAATCAAAAGCATTCTTTGCAGAGGCAGCTCCTCTCTCCGTCCAAATGAGCTGACAGCGGGCCAGATCTGTAAGATGGAGATTTACCCAGGAGATAGAGCAGATTTTCCATGAAGCAGTGTTTCACTCTGGCAGACGACAAAGTAGTTCTAAAACAAAGCACAGCATTTGTACCACTTTCCTGATCTTAGATGTTAAAAGTAATTATATGCAGTACTTGCACATATAAAAATATGCAAACACAAATATTCTGACCAGCCCAGGAAAAAAAACGATGTGCCACCAACTTCACAGCTTTTTAATTAAGCACTCCTCCATGCTTGTTCTCCCATCACACTTCAGATGCTTTCTGGAAACCCACGCAGAGCAACGCAGTAGCTCTGACACCTCATCCAAACGCAATAATTCACCATGCTTTCACTTGCCAATTCTTCTCTCTGCCAATCTGAAAGCCTTCCACACACTCCCTTGCTGAGACAGCGCTCTAACAAACGATGCTGTCAGTTAACAAGATGGAAAAACATTCTGTTAATTTTTTCTCTCCCTCCTTCCCTCCCCTCCTCAGCGAGAAGTCTTGATGTGCAGAGACAAGGACTGGATCACAGCTTGCCTGGGGGAAGCCTGACACAAGACAGGCTGCCGCTGACATGATGAGCCTCAAGACTGTTGGCAAATTCTTGTGATGTCACTTCCCGCTCTCGACAGCTCTGACACCCTGGTGTGGGGTAGTGCGTAGACATGGAGTAGAAAGAGCTGTTAGAGCACCAGTGGTAGTGGTTGGGTAGGGGAAGGGGCGGGCGGGGGCTTGATGAGAAGAACCACGGGTGTGTTGACTGCACGGCTCTTCTGTTTTCTTTAATGTTCCCGCTTTTATCAGCAGTCGGAGCTGTCAGCAATAATCACGCTTGTACTGAGGAGCTGCAGAGACGATAAGCTCCGCCTGTCAGTGGCACATCCACGGCACTGACATATGTTACGGCCGCTCTCTGTGTCTGTCTTAATGTGCGATGGCATTCTCCCCAGAGAGAGGAGAGAACAGGCACCGAGAAGAAAGAAGGAACTATCGTTTCACCAGCAACCAAGGGTGTGTTGAGTGTCATTCATCACAATAAAGTGATCCTATGATCAAAGTAGGATATTTCGACAAAATGAACCTCGGGGCTGTCTAACTACACTGAATAGTGATTAAACAGCAGGTTACGCATCATTAAGCACAATAAGTTAAACTCATCACAGGTAAACTACGGATTATTAGGGCTGAGCGATTAATCATTTTGGTAACAATGAAACAATGAAATTAACAAATTGAAAAGGCTGGAATTTATTACAAATTGTGCCATAATTATTGTAATTCTTTACACCAAGGTCCAATCATTTTTATTAGTGGAATATGTATTTATTATTTATTGACCAGTCACAGCTTTTGTGACAACTGTTCTATTTTTGATCACCAGTTGAAATAAAGTGAATTCATACATGTTGAAATGTTGCATCATGTCCCGAATCTATTGACACAGTGAATATTGAACAGAAACTTGATTCCAAATCGCAATAACATATATTCCCTGATTGCACAGCCCTACTGGTTATTGTTATTATCTCCATCTTTATCTTTATGCAACAAGCCACATGTTCTCTGCTTGTTTGCAGACAAAAAAGTGTTTTTGAAAACATGAAGGAAAAAAGCTGCAAGGCACAGAACAGAAACCAGTGCGATGATGATGCTTTTCTTCCAGTAGCAGCTTTACATAAGGAGACTAGTGTGCAATAAGCAGCCCTGTGTCAAAGCTGACACCATCAATGTTATGGGCACATGTCATCATCATTTGAATAGTAATTAGATGGGACACTATAGTAGCGTCATATGCATGACAGGTGGTGAGCGACATATAAATAAAGAAGCACGTGGCAGTGAAAAGTTGCCCAGCATTCAGTTACCAATTATCATTCTCTTGTGAGCATTAAAGCGCTGAGCACTGTTTACTGTTAACAGACGCAATTGAATAATAATGCCCTGGCCCCCCCTGTTCACTTTGTGGGGGAGATAGCACTTTCGTTGGAATAAATGAGTTGTTGTCTCCCTCTTCATCCCTCCTCCTCTCCCCCTCTCACTCTGGCAATGTGGCTGAGCGTCCTGCCCTCGCAATGGCCATTAAATAATGTGGACTAACCTGATCAGGGGTTAACCAGCTAATGTCCACAGTACTGCTCCTCTGTGCACATGAATAATGCAGATCAGGTTCCTAAACAAGCACACAAATGAATCTATAAATCACCCAGGTCAGGGGAGTCTTATTAGACACCCTCCAACACAAACACACACCCACACACACGCACACACAAACCCACACACACCCTCCTCCCTGTCTGTCTGTTTGTCTGATTCGTCCCTGTCGGCTTCATGCTGAGGGACCCTCCTTTTATAAACATGTAGTTAAATGTCCTGTTGGTTTAATAGATTGTGGACTAACAACACAATAATAGTATAGTACCCTGCAAAATGTGCATTTGCTCTATATGCAACGACAAGCAGCACAATAATAAATGATTTCTGTAATTTATCAAAATGTTTTGCAAAAATAATTCTTTGCATTAATGTGAACACAAAGACATTTGCTCAAGCATTTATCATTATTTTCGTAAACACATGCTGAGCTGATGTTTTACCACAATGGCAACTGGTTATTCTAATCCTTTCTGGAATTGGGGCATAACAAGCAAATCACAACAAATGTGTTGAGCCACACTGCAGGGACAATGCAAACAGAAAACAAGGAATCTATGCTAATTAAAAATGAGAAAAAGCAAATAAACTTCAGCAGCTTACATCCCAGATGTTGCTAAAATAAACTCTGAGGGGAGAAGATAAGTTATGGAGTTAAGGATGCTTTGTCTCTATAAAGAGTGAGAGTGGATCAATATGGATTTCATGTATAGTCGCAGACGAATTACCGAAACAAGCAAAACCAACAGGACACCAACGAATCCTTACACTTAAATCTTCCTGAAGCCTGCACTTGTGGTCACGACTGAATAAGCTGCTGAGGGATCAGCATGGGTTTTATCATTAATCCTAAGATTTAGGAGGTGACATCTCCCCCACCCAACCCCAACCAGTCAATTTCCACACTATTATTGCCACTGAGAAATGTATGCGCTTTAATAACTCTTCCTACACCTCCCGTGGGCCCCAAAGAGACATAGTCAAGCCTTGCAGCTCAGCCCTCCCTGTCAAATAGAACACGAACAGGCTCCTGGGAAAGAATGGATGATGTTTTTATGTGTGTGTGGGAATGTGTGCAGTGATCAAAGAAGCACAGGAGTTTAGTTCACATAGACAACTAAGTCTGTTTCATTTGTCAAATCTAGTATGCGATCCTCCATACTCCATCAAACAAAGCCACTGCTAGCTCTCAGAGTCATTTCCCTCTCTCCCAATTACAAATGAGTCCATTAGTGTGTCTGCAATGAGCTCTGTGCTGTCTCCCAGTAATGGCTTGTGAGATTTCCATCATAATCATAATGGCTCCCAGAGCAGCCATGAGTGCAGATGGAAGGTCGCTCATTGGTAATGAGCTATCTCACCACCCAAAGGGCACATGTCTTTTGGTTTGTTATTTAGAACTGTATGCCTAGAACTTTGTGAGTTGACACACACTTGTGATCACATGTATGCTCACAATCTCATGTTTCTACTCACAAGATGAGGAGGCAGATTTAGGAAAGCCACGATAAGCCGAGATAGGCAAAATGCTCATTACTAATTTGCTTCACACAAATTTGTGTTTGGGTTGCGAGTATAAACGCTAAATCACACAATTTAAGCAGACATAATAACAGCCCACGCCAAAATCCCTCCTCATACTAGTTTGCGTGCTGACACTATTGCTCTCTTTCTCCCCCGGATTTGTAACTTAGCCAAGCAGAAATATCATTACAGCCAGCAGTGTCAGTATGACTCACCTCCCCTTGCCATTCAAAACACATTACATTCTCTTCTCTGGCATTTGAGTGCAATAGCCAGCACATCTGCATCTTTTGCCAATTATTCTCTGAAGGCCGGTGTTCATAACATTTTCCGAGAGTGAGTCTGTGCTCACTGTACTATGGTGATGGAGCATGTGGGACTGGGAAGGACCGGGCTGAAACGGGCATCGTTCCTCCCGTTCTTAATTGACCGGGGAGCTTTGTGCGGTTGTGATGTGGGTCATGTCAGTGAGGTGACCTGACATTTTCACGCGCGAGTCTGATTTCATAAAGGCCCGTGTTTGTCTGGGGCTTTGGTATCTGCTTGTGCAAACTTTTACATGAGCGATCAATGAAGGGTAATCACTGTGGGCAATACTGGTCTCCAGATTGAGGAGCATCTGACCTAACTGTGTCCCGTCTGCTGGAGCCATGTATAGAGTGAATTAGCAATATTAATGGTACCCAATAATCCACTTTGTACCCAAGTAAGGTTTTTGAGGAGTAATAATCAATAGTTACTGTTTAACAGGCTATTAAAATGAAAATGTTCACCTGCATATCTCAGTTACACAGTTACTGAGATATGCACGTACACCGACCACTGAGATAGCATTGATTTGGCATGAAGTTTATATTATAATTACTTACGACAAAGCACTGCTGTTGCCATGGTGGTGCAGCTTAGCTTGCTCCATGTATCTGGGGCTACATTAGCACAGGTTTGTCCTCAGACACGGCAAAAGAGTGAATCACAGCAACATACACTTATTAGATCTAAAGATAATAGGTTTCACCAAAGTAGTCGTCGATAATCCACCGTTTTACAACATAACGTGTTCAATTATTAATGGTGGTAGAAATGAGCTGGGGGGAGACCTCTGGGATTTGACCTGCCCCCACTGTCTGGCAATTTAAAGTCAGCGAACATCCCACCATGCTAAATCAAAAAGAATTAAGTATTTACTGCTTATGCAGCTTTTTTCTCGGCCATTTAAATGTTTTAATGATAGAGAAATATTCATAAGGGTCAGCCACGTTCTGTATTGAAGTTCACCTGCTCCCGAGAGGTCTGCCATCTCCTGCGGCTTTAATTTGAAATTATTCGAAGGCAAAATGGTGGCTGTTTGATTTATCCCTTATTACATTGCTTCTTAGGATTCGGTCAGGCTGCCTCATGAATTCATTCATCTCCATAAGCTTTCTCAGCATCACTTAGTCTTTGTGTAATCTGGGTGAGACCCCTTATCACTTCATTTGTACAAGCCGGAGACCATCAATTCCTGTCTTGTATCTGGGCCAGGCGAATTAGAGCAGAGGTGTGTGGATGTGTCCCGACCAGGCGGCAGTGACAAGGAACTGATTACACAATGAAACACCATGCAGGTGTTCCATTTCACACCCTATATTTACAATATTAGTGAGCATTAGTTAAATATAGTCGCCGCTTTATTGCTCACGCTCTTTTTT
Source organism: Solea solea (assembly GCF_958295425.1). Taxonomy (NCBI): domain Eukaryota; kingdom Metazoa; phylum Chordata; class Actinopteri; order Pleuronectiformes; family Soleidae; genus Solea; species Solea solea. The sequence continues at coordinate 15,550,335 of NC_081137.1, read as the reverse complement.
AATACAGACCACAATCGATGGACAATTTTCCACCAGGAGTCACTGATGTATTGCCACTGTGAAAAGAGACACTTAAAAGCATTTAGCTGGTGCCTGGCTGCACGCAGTAGCCTCATAAAAACAGACAATGGCTGAGCTTAATAAGAAACAGAATGGATCCCATGAGTGTAGAGGACCCATCAAGCTGGGGAATTTCATTTAATTTCCCCTGGGCCATCTATGTCTTGTACACATAATTAGAGCCCAACATGCAATGATCCTTGTGTTTTGTCAATAATTCCCCGAGGAGCAATCAGGACAAGGGTTGGACATGCCTCTGTGACCTGGGCTACTTGCAACAAGCTCAGCCACCTAATTACACTGCCTCTAACAAGCAGTTTGGTGGCGGCGGCGGCGGCAAGAGAAGCATGTGGGGGGAGGGGACTGGCCTGAGCCCGAGAACCAATAGTGTACACCTCTTCCTCAAAGCCCCTGATGTCATTAGGATTGTTTGTGGCTGCTGCTATGCATGCTGGGACAGCGCCTTCATCCTGACAGACCTGCTCTCTGTTTCTCTCATTTGGGATCATTTGCTGTAGTTATTCACTGCCAGAGATTAGGGATGTGGTCCAGCAGGTCTTTACTTCTGAGATTTCTGCAGTGTATTATAAACAATCATATGTCCACAATAAGAAATAGATCCATCTGAATGATATTTACTGCTAGACAATTCTAAACTTGTTTGTCCTCAGTTTTCACACTATTTTCAAATATAGTTAATAGAAATTGTTGTACTCAACATAAAAATCAGCGGGCGTACCTCGCATCTCATGACTTGTTACTCACGTACAGTGTTAACTAGGAGCAGGGCGGCGGTAAATATCAGTGAATTTCAAATAATAAATAAAGCAAAAACAAACAGTGGATTAACAAAGGCAGAGATTTGAACTTGAAGACAGCAATCATTTATCATCTCTGCTATAGACTTAGTTTCAGTTTGCAAAAACATTTGACTTAATTCACACACTTTTGTTTTGACTACACTGGGTTAGATTTTGTCTACTGACAAATAACAGATCGAGAAATCCTGCCTCAGCTGCAGGGATAAAGCCATTTTCTGTGGGTGAGCTGAGGTTGCTGTGGAGAGTGGGAAGACAGAGCCAGCAACCAGTCAATTCTGAGGCAGGATGCCTGCAGAAATCATTGGCTTGACAAAAGGGCAATGAAGGGGCACAAGGTTTGTGTGAGAGTCACTGGCCCAGTTGCTGGGGGGGATTATGTGCAGGTGAACCAGGCCTTGACTGACATCCGGTGAGCGCAGTGAGAAAGTTTAACCTTGGCGTGTCAGAGAACTCACTCTCAGCAGGGAGAGAGGGCAGATAGAGAGACAGTGAGGGATGAAGAGAGTAGGTGAGATAAGAGAGATATGCACTGCAAACGGCTCCCTGCATAACAACAACCATTTTTTTTTTTCCATAAGCAGCCTGTTTCCAGAGACACTGGTTTGAACCCAAGGTCTTCCTCCATGCATTATTAAAGACAGGTAACTGGCAACACTGCCTCATAAATAGAGATGAGGACAGACACCTGAGGAGCCGGGGCGCTACTCAGTCTTGATCAGCCACAAATTCTCCAGCCTTACATGACCCAGTAGGTTCTATGTACACAGAACGCCATATAACTGTTATACCCAGCAGCCCTCTTGTTTTGTTACTGTCTCTGCCCCCGACAAATACCAGCATGTGGTGGTGAGGGCATTAATAGACAGGTCAGTTTGTTAGAAACTCAACATGTTTGGTAGCATAAATGTTGATTGCAATTGATCACACATTTAAGAAGTTATAACGATTTGCTTAATACAATGAAAGTGATTCTATTACCAAGAATAATACGCCATGTCATATTGATTAAAGAGAACTGCTGTGAGAATGTAATTTAACAGTGGAAAATAGCCCCCATTTTAGAAAAATATATGCACTTCAACCTAATATACAGTATATTTAACTGCAGGCTCCTGCAGACATTGATATATAAACCTAATTTAGAAAGATGAAAATGGCTTTTTATTTGTACGAGCATCTCAGTCAAACCATGCATTTATGATTTCTGTTGCTGATTGAATTATTTTCAGTTCCCCGTGTTGTCAGCTTGCACTGGGAATTGAGTCACAGCATTTGAAACGTCAATCACTGCTGCAACTGCCGCACAACGCAAACCCCATTTATTTCAAGGACGTGGTAACCTTGTCCTATTCAAACATCTGCATTATTACCTTTTATTGCTGGCTATGAATGAACAGTGGGGCTGATCAGACAAGTGAAGAGACCAGTGTGATACATGGAGGCGCTTATTATATTAAGTGTCACGGTAAGTCGACCTTCTCCAGTTTTATAAAATTAGCACAAAATGTAAGGAAATGTGAGTTTGTTGTAACAATGCTTGGATGATTGAAGTCTGAAGAGACAATACATATTGGAAATTTAACAATTTAGTGGCAATCGCATATCTCCACAGTCTGGGACCAAACACTTGTACCCACGGAGCGGGGTTTATCAGAGACAACCTCCAGAATTTGGTCCTGACCTCAACCCTATTGAACACTTGTGGGATCAGCTTGTGACCAACACAACCACATTGGTTGACTTGCGACAAATGCTGGTTGAAGAATGGGAAGCCATCCTGCAGCCGTGTGTGCCCGAGCATGAGAGAGGAGGTGCCAGGCTGTTGTGGCAGTGTATGGTTCTTCCACATGCTACTGAGGCCCCTGTTTGTTAAATGAATAAATAGTTAAATTGCCAATATATCTTGTTTCTTCAGACTTCAATAATTTAATCCAATAAACGACACAAAACAAGAGTCAACAGCAGAATAAGCTGTTTGGCATTGGCAGGGAAGATTTGGCGAGTTTTACATGGGCGCAACCCACATACTCAACTCTGCTGCTCATCCCACAAAAGCATTTCCCTTACAAATGTGGCACCATTTAAAAGGGAAATGAACAGGCTTTCCAACGGTATAAGATTTATTGCCAAGAAGCATTATTACAACAAAGAAATAATCGACCAACACAAATGTCCTTACTTTTGGCGCTAAGTTTATTTTAACTACAATGTTTACCACTATCAACACCACATCAGTGGGTAATCTGAAAATAATTAGCTGTGCTTTTTATGGGACGCTAAGGAAGCTAACTAAATTCAACACTTGCCACTTTTGAATACAGATGCAGCCGATGGTCTAGACAAAAACAAATCATAGTACTGCTGTGTTGTTTTGATCATTCAACAAATATTTAATAGTTACATAACAGACTTTGAGCTTGAATATTCCTGACGCAGCTGTTCATATTAATATGAATTAAGTCTGATTCTTCTTCTTTTGACTTTTCTGATAAATCTAATAAAAAAACAAAGCAACATGATGCCTCCCATTAAACTAGAATTAAATAGAAAATCTGCATCATTCATTCCTTAGTGTCTTACTAAGTGTCCTTAGTGAGGATATGAATCCTGTTTTGTGACATTAGAAAAGACATCTGCAGTGAGTTGAAAGGGTTTTATGTTTAAAAGAACATGGATGGTTGTGCTGTGATGTGTCAATACAAGGTCATACAGATGTGTTTTGAACTTGTTTTTTCTTCCTGATCTTGATATTTCAAATTAAATGACGCAAACTTTAAAAAGGCTTGGACTCGAGATGATTGTCCAAATCTAGGGGCGGAGGTTTTAGCAAGGAGGGATGTGCGAGGGCAGAATGAGGAATTACCTGTGGAACAACCAGGATTTTAAAGTGCTGGAGGTAAATGGGTCACAGTCAAAGCATGAGGATGGTGTCGAGTCAGAGCCCTAAAGGTCATCCAACAGGTGTCCTCAAATGTCCTCTAATGCAATACTTGGTCACTGTATAAACTAAATTAGGATGTAAACAGGGGGACATGCAATCTGTTAGCATGGGAAGGGGACAGATAGGTAGTGTCACCATCTTATTTCAGACCAAAAAACGAGGCTGCTTCCATTCACTGACCAGCATGACCAGCATGAGTGGTGAAACTGACCTTCTATCCCGTGGCCTTACGGTGTGCAGTGTCATTACTGTACTGCTGGGCAGAGGGGCGGGATGTGCTGCACCACAATGGAGGTTTGGTGATAAAAAGGAGAAGGGGAGGTTACAGGGGGAGGACAGGAAGGTGTGTGTGTGTGTGTGTATTTGTGTGCCTGGGAGTGTTGCAGCCTGCTGACCTGGTCATCCATCAGACACCCCCCTCAATGCTAACCAACCATCCAACACACACACACACACACACACACACACACACACACACGTCTACATCCCCTCCTCTCATCAGTGCAGCTCTCTGCTCTGCCAGGCCTGGAATCTCCACATTAATTTCTCATCTGCGGTGCCCTAATGAGCTCCGCCTGCTCGTCCACCTCTGAGACTCTCCTGATTATCAGACAGGGAGAAGCCATTTGTCAGAAGCAAGAGGTGGCATTGACACTGCTGACCTTGCTACCGAAGAATATCAAAATGGAGGAGAAAACACAGGCGTAGGGAAGGATGGAAAAGGTAAAGAAAACAATCACCAGCCCCATGGTGCCATGGTGTTTCCTGGTGAGCCGTGGACTTGCATCTGCACCTCAGAGGGAACAGGGATTTGGTTAAGGGGGAGAGGTGTAGGTCTGCAACAACAGCTAACCTTAGCCAGGGCTGCTGGGACATTGGGGGTATCTATCACAGTGGCAGCCCTGAGACTCAGACGGAGAAAAAGCCACGGAAGTTGCCAGGGGAGGGAAAAAACCTAGTAAAAATTTAATGCACTCCGCAGAGCAGTCATGTCATACTTGGTTATGGAAAATAATCCCAGATGCCTGCAGTGTTAAAATGGAGCTGTAATGTGCTCGCCTCCTAACCCGGCCTGACAGCCATGATGTACGACTACCATTACCGGAAAATATCACTTCAACTAACCCGTGATCCGGCTCCGCTAAGGGTCATATTATCCATGAGGAACAAATTACACTCCCCCAAAGTAAATACAAATTTCCTATACTGACTGGCTACAAAGCACAGAAGGGGGAGGGGGCAGGCGGAAACGTTACCTATGACAACGCTCAGCAGAGTGACAAGGATGATAAAGTACATGACAAATCACAGGCTGACAGGGTACTCTAGTGCAATCAGCCTCAGCTTCGGCCTAGCGAGCACCCACTCAAGCCTGTAAACACTACTCTCTTCCTTTGGAGGGGGCAAAACACATAATCTTTTAACGCTGACAAGTTGCTCTCTCCTTTTTATTACTCATCCTTCCCACTGCAGTGGAAGGAGGAAGGGTTGGGGGGGGGGGTATAAAATGGTTTTATGTACAGTGCTGCGGAGTGATTGAGAAACACAACTCTTCAGCTGTAATTGCCTGAGGGCAAACACAGCAAAACAATAAAAGGAAGAGAAACAGCAAATATATTACCAGTTCAGATACTTATTTTATGTCAAGGACAAACAGGTTCTCTCAGCTGCTTTAAAGCACCCACTTTAGATCCCTTGCCTCCAATAACAGCAAAGCACAGCAAATTACAGCACTCTGTTGCATGGCCATTAATAAGACACAAAGCATTTTTTTTTTTTTACAAAAATGGCATTTACAGCTTGTGGCTGCTGATAAAGCAAGTAAATAACACTTAGGAAAGGTGTGGTCTCTATAAAAACATCCCAGAGCCAAGGGAAAGCGAAATAAAAAACGCTGCAGAGTGATAGAGATTGTACAAAAGGCCGAGGTAAAATGATTGGAGAGCATTTTAGCAGGAGAAAGTACGAGCTGATATTCACACTAAAACATTTGACTGGCAGTTTCAAGGTGCCACTTTGCAGCAAAAATCACTTAAGCATCGGAAAGTCCAGACAGAATAAGTGCATGAGTGCACTTGACAATATTACAAAGAATATATTTTGGTGAATATATTTTATAAGGCAAAAGCAAAAAAAGGACGGGTTATCCAGAGCTCTGGATGATACAAGTTCAGACTAAGGGGACTTTTCACTGTCAACCTAAAAGGTGTCAGATGGTGGGTGACCTGTTAACTACACCATAAAACAAGGTCATGCTATTGGGGTTTTGTCGGATGAAAGACACCTGAGAACATGGAGCTCTTTTCACTGCGTGTTCCTTTCAGTGAAGTAGAGCATTGTAAATGGCGACCATTGAGAGGACCAGTTCCACCTACAGGTATGCCTTAGAAAAACGACCAACCTCATCCACTTTTTTTGCTGCCTGACTTTTGTAGGCGAGAAACTGGCAGAAGTACAGAGTAACGACAGACAAACATGGACATCCTCAACAAAGAAAAGCTTTGAGAGTTTCCCTGGAGCTCACACTCTCACTGTGGCTCACTGTGTAGTAGAGGCTTCATACATGGCAAGTCATCCTGTTTTACTCGGAATAAAAAAACGACCTATGTACCTAACAAATCTGTGGGATTGTTGTTACATTTCTCACATCTAAAATAAAGCCTTAAAAATTCACCTTGCCCTTCTCATTATCGGAGCTCTGACTGGACTGCTCGACAGGCCGGCTGCCAAAGAAAAGGTTATGAAGGGAATTGGCAGAGAAGCTAAAGATAACACAAATAGCACTAATGATACCAGTGTTGGGTGACAAGTGAGTACGGTGAGCGGGCCTGGCCTCCAGCCTGTCTCCCAGCACACCATTAACATGTATGTAACGTTGGCGATGGCCTATTCTGCTGGACACTTAGTAATGAGCAAATGCTCCGACAGTTCCGAGCACATGCAGACACCTACACACCCACTTGCATACAAACACATGAGCAGAACTGTGCACACACATTTTCGCTGAGATGCGAATAGCTGTCTCCTATCAAAGCCTGGCAGCTCCCGCCGACACTGCAGCGGCCTTCTTCACCAGGCAGAACATGATTTCTCCTGGGAACACTTTTTCCATTTCCTGCTTTTGAAGGGAAACGAAATAAGTCACGTTTGTCCTCATCAGAATGCATTTGGCCCATTAAAACGATTTTGCTCTCCTGTGTCTCTGGTGCGGTGTTGTAAAGTAGACCGCGTCGCCCACAGAATGCAAATGACAACAGCGACAGTGGGCGTATTGCGCCCAGCGCCTGGCAGGAGCCGATAATGGCAGAAGTGATCTGGACTGGGGGGCTAAAAATGAGTGGGAGCACCAATTAGTCTGTTAAATCAAGGAAAAATTACATATGGCAGCCCATCATATGGGCCTCCAATATACTAATTCACTCCTCTGTTACTTTAACACACAATTAATCAGTGACAGGAAGGTGTAGTCAATGCTGTTCATCAGGAGCGTAACATGAGCCAGGGTGAATTAATACAGTCACTGGGGGATTACTGCTCACCGTGCTCTCTCTCTCTTCCTGAAACAAAAAGGAATTGCCACCGAGACAGGAGCAATTTAAATCGACAACACTGAGTAATGACTCAATTTGCTGCACAGTCTAAACACCGCAAGCAAATGGTCTTACTTAATCATTAGAGTGGATCTAGATCTCTAGTTAGAAGTCACTGGATAATATGGCTGCTCTTAGAATCTATGAGTTACGCTTAAACTGGGAATACCTGGATGTTATAAATGGAGCGGCACTAAACACTATGAAGATGGCTTACAACAAACTCACAGATGCATACAAACACAAATACAAATAAAAAAGTTGGCCTGGACCAGAATTTGACAGCTTTGTTGAAAATGTTTAAACTTTATCTTTTACACGTTAAATTCGGCAGTTTTGTTTTGCGTGTCTGTAATTTACTAACTTCGCTCCTTAGTGTTTTAATCCATTGAAAAGCAATTATATACAGATGAAGAGAGATCCCACACCAGCATGGTGGTACAGTCATGGGTGAGTATTTTGTTGATTTTCCACTGACTGGTTTTATGGAATATCAAATGCGCCAGATATTGTTATTAGACTGTTAGACAAAGCCAAAGTCCTTATTATCAGTACATCCATTGATATACATAATAAATGAATATAGGCTATGCAAGAATGAACTCTTCCTCACATATTAAACTTAGTTTTTTTTTTCAATAAAGTAATATTAATTAAGTTGAGGTTTAATCATACATTTACACAGCTTGAGTGTCAACATCAAAGAACTGAACTGAGTCAAAAAAAGCCTCTTAGCTACTTTGTTTTTATGCTAATGTTCTGTGGTACACAGTCTAATCGCTCTGCACATGAGACAAATTCAAGAATGAAAAATACCACAGGGGAAGACTTTTGCAACACACACATACACAGAAATGAACCCATTTCCAGCTGACTCAAATATGGACAGAACTATGTGGGAAAACCACTAAACACTGTAGGTACATGCTCATGATGTTTTATAAAGTTTGATTATTTCTGCAGTTCTCTGTTGGATGGTTATTTGTAGACCTTGATTCTTTTTCATACTAACAAATATGTGACCATGTGACAGAGATATTTCGACAACTTTTTTCTCTCGCACCACCGTCAGTGCAAACTCTCAATATGTAGAGTGATGTACTGACACAAAAGCTTAAGTTTGAGAGTGGAGAAAAATAACAAACAAACAGTGATTAGATAATCTTTTCACTGCATGTACATGAGGAAAAAAAAGCGCCTCTCAACCTGCCCTTACATTTCTGATAAGAGGAAATGTTGATTTAGATTAAAGGTACAGTGGATTCCAAAAACAGACAAAAGCACAAGATGTACAAAGAGAAAAGTACACAATAGTGTCAGTGCTTGGCTTTAAGCATGAGAAAGCCTGCACCCTCAACCTTGTCTGTCACAATCTCATTTAAATGCCATCCAAATGCTAAAAACCCAGAACAGTTTGATTTAGATTTTGCACATCATTAAGTCCTTTATAATTAATGCATAGCTAATTAAAGACTTCTCAGTTATTAACAGGATGTTGAATTCTAATTACAGTATATTCTCAGCGTTAAAGTAGGCATAATGATTGAATCTCTTTGGTCTGAATGATAAACTCTGCTTTGATGCTTTGCTGGTACATGAAAACAAACTGTATGGTTAATGGCAGCCTTACCTTGTCTTCATTATGAGTAAAATCTGTGCTTACCTTGTTGTCTTGATCACTCTCAGTGTCACACTGCAAGAACAAGAAAGACAGAAATGAGTAATAATACTTTATATATTTGCATTCTTGTTTTTTAACTGTTCTGGACTCTCATCAGAACACACTTTAATGACAAACCTTTGACATCCCTTCATTAGCTCCAACACAAAGCACATTTCTCATGAGCAGCCATGCCCCTGTCGAAAACTACGTGAAATTCACATGGCGCCAGAATCTCAAAACACGTAAGCGCCACTAGAATTATAATTCCATATATAATATGTGTTGTTGCTTGAGGCTGCGGATGGAGAAATGACAAGAGGAGGACGGGAACTTTGTAATAGAGGGAGGAAAGAGTGGTTAGATTTCATTTTTTCCTTTGCAATTTCAATTTCAAGGTCCACTTAATTCTTTATCAACTAATTAGTGTAATGCTGGGTGACTGGCGGCCCTCGACGTTGTGCATATGGCTGAGGTGCAGAGAAGCACTGGAGTCAGTAATGAAGAAGGCACTGGGGGGATATGGGCAGAGGTTGGCATGGTGTGTGTGTGTGTGTGTGTGTGTGAGACGAGGGGGTTAGTGGGTGTCGATTAAAGTGAAGGGGTGATGGAAGGTGCTAAAATGACTGACAGCGCAGGGAGTGAGCGACAGAAGGCTTAGACATTTTTTTTCTTACCCTCCCTTTTATTTTGTTTCCATCTCTGTCTCTCTCCCCCTCTCCCCCTCTCTCTCTCTCTCTGTCGTGTTTTTTTTTTGCTGATCTGGGGCCCTGCAGATCTCAAAGGTACCTGGCTGAGCTCGTTGTTGGGCTGCCTCTCAAGTTGGATGGTAAAAGAGGGCTGTGCGAGCTCAGCAGGAGCATAGCATCCAATTTACAGGCCTGTCCCACATGGCCCCAGGGGCCGCCCGCGGCACACTGCCATGATGGTCAGCTCCAGCAGCTCATAAATTATGCAGAGGCAATAAACGCACTGGGCAAACACTTCTCAGACGTTTTCCTGCTCTCCATTTTCTCTCGCTCTCTTTCTCCACCACCCACATCATTCCAACCCACATTTTTAATACAGAGCGCCGAGAGTTAGCACCCCCACAGACTGTCAGCTGGAAGAAAATGTAAGGGTAATGAAAGACAAGTGCAGATTGTGATTACAGGTGAAATTCTATTTTCACACGTGAATAAATGGGTGTGTCAACCGTGTATTTATCTCTTGCAGACAAGACAGTACAGTAAAGCAACCAATAGCTCATTAGCTATTCCTCTGCCTGTGCACCCCACGTACCCAGGACCACAAGGGCTTCAAATAATGACAATAACATCATTTTAGTTTTTCCTCTGTGTTCTTGATCCATGAAACCACTACCAGCCTTTTCTTTCTCATGTTCCCTTGTTCCGCTCTCTCTCCTTTCCCCCGTTCCCTGACTGTGCAGCCAATTGCTTTGATTGCCAAGATAGAAGCAGGCTGGAATGACTTGCCCTTGCTTGTGAAGCAAATGGAACATGCTAATGGAACTCATCGTATTACCCGATGCAAAAATGCCATAGCTCATTACTTTAAGATAAAAGGATATCACTGTAGGCGGCGAGCAGAATTGACTTTCTGTGCTACGACTTGATGATGATTTAATCAACTGCTCTCTTTCACTTCTCATCCCTGCGTCTGTCGCTTTCACAGGTGCCACTAAACCAAGCACTCACGCGGCTGGTGGGGGACAGAAAAGAAAAGAAAAGAAATTGCTGTTATTGCTTTTCTTTTTTTTAACCCCAGGAATAGTGGTATGCAAATTTCCCAGCCTTGCAACGGATAGAAAGAAGAAAAAAAACGTAATAAAATGGAATTCCTTTATAACGAGGAAAGTAAAAAAATCCAGAGATCAGACCCGACAGTCAAGGGCAGCCAATCTGACTGTCCTTACGGCGGAGACACCAAAGCTCTCTCAAAATCATTGCTCAAGTACAGAGTAAAAAGTAACGCATAATAACATCTCCAAAGACATAAAAACACACCTCAGGCATACAAACAAGTCAGAGCTGTCACTCACTGATAAGTTATCATAGCAAACTAATGCTTTGCCTCATGCATAAAGCAACCTCAGGCAGGGGAATGAGAATCCCTGCATATTTGGTTTTTCTACTCTCTGACTCTTCATTAGAAACAGACACAGTCTCTGCTTCTCACTTGAGAGTTTGGAACATTATAAATAATTGCTTGACCTAATCATTAATAACTAAGGTATGTTTCAAGATGTGAAATGAAATGAAATCAAATCTGGATTATATGAATAGGTGCTGCCAGGTGAGGATGAATACGCCTGCAGTGCTATGGTTCATTATATTAATGTCAAAAACACTAAATACAAATACTATATATTAGAGGTCAGGCCTAAAACCACTGACAAAAGAGAATATGTTAGACTGAAAACAGTGGTGCTATTGAAATCAGTGCAGCCAGCTCTCTGACAGGTCGGCGGTAGGAAACAGGTCTTTTTTACAGTCATGTACAGTAAGGAAACCATTAGTCTTGGGAGGGGACTGACAAAGAAAAGTGATACTCTACCCAAACTGCTGCGTTTTACACAGGGCCAGCATTATACTGTACAGCTTGACCCTAGTGTTTAGTTTTAGTAACACAGGAATGTCAAACATTAGCTTCAGGTCTAAGAGCTGTTGATGTTGGCCTGTATCCGGAGCACTTCTGATTGCCCCCTGTGCACCCCGGCCTCTCTTTTGGCTGAGTGCTCTGACAAATTTCCCTACACTCTGTCCAAGCAACAAGGCTTTTGTTTATATTGGTCTGAAAGTAGGAGTAAATTATTCTTGTCCTAAATCCTCTCCAGCTGAGTGTAATACTGGCCCAGTGGAAGGGGAACATAAGGAGCCATGGGCCGAATGCTAAATGATGCAGCTATGCTTTCGTCTGCAGCAGCAGGAATCACCACAGTCTCCTGCCAGAGCTACCCGCAGAAAAACGTCTGTACGAAAGACGTAACCACATCACACAAGGATGCGTGCAAGGCAAGTATGCCATGTTCCCTTTTCCAACATAATTTTCTGGAAATCCACTGGTCCACAAACACTAGCAGATGTTGAGTCAATCAAGACGAAAATGACATGCACATAAATGATCTTTCTAAAGGAAAACACAGCGTGTTAAAAAAGGATTGTTATAATTTCTGATGTGCCGTCTCTGGTGTTTAAAGTCCTCTCTAATCTAGTATTTTCTCAAACGGCATCTTCTTAAGTCTGAATATGTGATGGATGCATATTGTCACTCCCATGAGTGACATTAGCCTCAGGTTATGCTGGTTGCTATCAATGACCTTAAAATTAATTATGGTTGATGTGGGCTTCATTACAACCTTACACAGAGGACGGTGTCTGCTTATCAGTCAGAGCCAGGTTGTCCTGCAGGATGGCTGAAGGGGTTACAGTCCAGGAAAGCAGCCAACCTGCCTGCATGCCTGGAAGCTGGAAAGACAGCATGAAAGATGGCAGCCATTGCCAGGGTCAGCACCGACAGTGCCAATGTGATGGGCTGTCTTCAAGGGCTCCTCTTTCCCTTTTCCTAACTGCTCTTTCCTGATATAGCTGCGCATCCTGATGGTTTTCTGATGCAAAGAGTCACATGGCAAAATGATATTTTTCCCCTCCCTCCGCATCCTCCTCCATCTGCTGCTGGGGCCTGGGTGCCGCCGACCGCCTGCCTGTCACAGCGTGTGTGGAAATTAGCTGGGGAGGAGGTGCTCGCTTGTGCTAATTACATTTTAATCATTGGAAATGTGTTGGCAAATCAAGCCTTGATTGCCATCTTGGAGCCCAGTGCTCCTCTCCGCAGGTTGGGATGGGGAGAATGTGGTTTGTGTGGCTAGAATGTGGATGAGCCCAGACTTGCCAATCTGGACAGCTCACCCTCCACAATGGCTTGATATGGCAGCATGCCTGGCCTACCACTGGGTAGTGACTGTGCCACATTATTCATGGGGAACAGAGGAAGACCGCGATGGTGAAATGGGGGATGTGTGCCATGCTTATTCTTAAATCCCCCACTCACACCTCCCATATCCATCTCTCCTTCTCTAACTCCCTATCTCCTTCTCACCCACACATTGCACAGTCTGCCAGTCCTGCCACTGTGAATTGAGAAACAACAAATAGAGCCGGGCAGGAGGAGACTGATGAGCTCGGGGTTTGCTACACAGCACCTGCTTTGGCACAAAAAGCTGGAGCAGCAGTCCCAGTCACAATACGCTCACAAATTAGATTCTTATAACACACACACACACACACGCACACACACAAACCTGACTGGTCTACATCAAATGTAGGCTTTTTCATAAAAAATGGGAATAATCTTAAACTTGGCATCATGAGCATGCTCCATATATCTTGCTGACTGAAGATGGGGTGCACTTCTGTATGCTTAATCATCAGCCTCATGCAGAGCTGTCACCTGCAGTGACTTATGATTTTAATGATGATCTGCCCTGGATCAACCTCCTGTTTCAAGACCTCCCTCCTGCACAGTGTTCCCCCAGTGCATGCTACAGACTGCTTGAATATACAGTATGTGGCATCACAAGGAAATTAATCCAGTGCCAAAAGACAATGCTTAAGTGACTTTAAATTAGAGTGAATCTATTTTCTCATATAAACTGGGATTTCTTTTACTTTGAGAATAATTCCGGCAGACACACATTTCATGAGTATAGGTATCCATAAAAGACAGTTTTGTAAACACACCTTAAAGTTCAGCAAGTGAAAGGAAATTCAAGATGACGTGTCTGACTGAGACAGATCATTAAAATAAGCAGGGTTCTGTGGTGATGACATTGAATATCTAATTTCCACAGCATCTGTTTGATTTCAAAACTGTCACATAGAAAATAGGTTAGGAAGAGGAGACCGCAGGAAAAAAAAAATCCCAAGGAAAAGAAAATAGCACGGTTTAAGTGTTTGAGACAGTCTATATAGTCAAATAAGGCAAACACCTCATTCAGCAGCCAAGAAGGTTTCGTCAGGGAGGAACAGACCTCTGTCTGGACTAATCTAAGCAGGTCTGATCCACATGTGCAGCACTAGCCAAACGCAGCGGGCCAACATCTGAATGCAATTTCACTTCAAATGTAAAACCTTATCCAGAAAATATCCAACCTGACCGCAAACTCTGGGACTGGAGAGCTCAAGTATGAACGATGGGGGGGTAAGGGTAGAAAATGGAGCCTTCCATAAAATAATAAGAACTTTATAGTTTGTGATGTCTGGTTTCAATACTCTGGAGTACATCGTTTTTATGTTACGTCTCACTGGACTGTGCCCAAATCTACTGAGAGAATATTTGGGACAATCTTCCAAACGTGACTCCTCTACATTAATTCCACATGATTGACTCCATATAGTAAACTGTTGTGATGATGTGTGTAGTAGCTCCAATAACGTGAAATCAAGGATGAGTGATGCTTGGTGTTTAGATTGTAACAGACATGAGACTCAAGAGGAGATGTAGGAGCAACATCACTAAAATGATGCTTTTCATGAACAGATGTTGCCACAGGGCAAACCTCTCTGTTGATCAGTGTGGTTAAGACGTGCAAGAAGGCTAATGCACTGCTTTGCTTTTGTTAAAAATACATTTGTGAGACAAACACCAAGTTCAGTATCTCTGCCTCAAGAGTCATCTCCACATGGTTTTTGCAAGCCACAGGCAAGGCTCTGGGGCACCTGGAGGTGAGAAGCTTTCACTGGTTATCTGATAGTAATGAAAAGACACGGCACACACAGACCAACAGGGGACCAAGGCATAAAGCAGATGCTGCATTAGTTAAAGATTAATAGAAGGACTTTGAGATAATTAAAAATAAATGAAATTGTGTAGTTTGTGCATTTATTGTGACTCCCCAGAGAAAGTCCACTTTGTGTGTATTTTAATTACCCTGAATGCTAGACATTAACAAGAATGTGATATGGCATCTATGTCACACAAACAATTCATTTCAGGCAATTTGTGGAATTCTCCTTCTGAAAAGAGAAAGTGGACGATGTAATGTTGACAGCACGGTGGAACAGTGGTTAGCACCTGGTCCATCCCAGGTCCTCTCTGTGTTGAGTTTGCATGTTTTCGTCATGTTCGTGTGGGTTTTCTCTGGGCACTACGGTTTCCTCCCACCATCAAAACATACGCTCCTGTCAGTGCTCCTGACCAAGACACTGATGTTTAAGCTAGAGTTGGTCAGGCGCTGCTCAGTGGCTGCCCACTGCTCCTATAGTTCTAGGAAGATTTCTAGTAAAGGTTCGGTAAAATGGACAAATTTAAATTTTGACAGGACTGCTTTTTTCTTATGTGGAAAAGAAAGGACACGATTATTTTTCTCAGATTTCAAAGAGCATTGCTTAAACTGCCACTGTCATATCTTATATTATATTGCATCAGCTATCGCTTCAAAAGATTTCATACGACACAAATCCCTGGTGAAATGTGATAATACTGGACATAATGGCACAGTTTTCAACAAAATAATCCTTGCCTGCCACCTATACTTGTAACATTCATGGATTACATGCAGTTGGATGTATGTTGCAACCCACTGTTGTCAAGAGATATAAACCTCATCTGCTTCCCTCTCCTCCCGCTTACCTCCCTCTCTCCCTCCCTCCCACACTGACTCATAGCTGAGGGGGAGAAAAACATCAGGATTAGGTTCTGTGCCTCTAATCACTTAACTCCTCACACCTGATGGCACACTATTAACTTTGACTGTCTCCAGTGACCCCGCGGGTCGTTGCCCATCACATCAAGTTTTTATTAGAGAATTTTCCTCATCATTAGCCATGGCCTGGAAACGAGCCATTAATATTCATACTGGCAAACCAAAATGAGGTCCCACTGATTTTCCATCATCCAGGCTATCTGCACAGCTGCCACTGTTAACAATCACCGCCAGTGCCGCACATTCACCACGTATCATTACGGGGGGGCTCCATAAAGCTCTTTCTCTGGGTCTGCCATGACGGGAAGACATCGACGAAGAGGAAGAGGAAAAGATTGGGAGGCATGCAGCCAGCTGACACTCAACTGAGAGAGACTGCACAGCCCTGCCAACAATCTGTCTGGAAGTCTCATACATGAAGAGCGGCACTGTCGATGCTAACAACCCCTGCAGGCTGTGCCAGGGACACAAGTGAGATGCGCAGTCCCTGCAGTGTTCTCACATTAGAGCACATGTTGTTTATCAGTCTATAATGGCAGCTAGGAATGCAAGGTCTGAAATCCTGCACACAATGTTGACATGTCTAAAGATTTTATTTAGACAGATATTTATATGTTATTTCCCAGAGATACTAAGTCATGTATTTAACAGATTATAATTCAGCACAACATACATACTATACATTTTTAATTAAAAATGGTGAATTATCATAACTGAAGCCTGAGAAATAATAATCACGTAATTTATTGTGAAATTTACAATTTAGGACGGTAAAATCCTGGAAATAATTAACTCCGTATAATTCATTGTAAAAGTTGTGAAGAAATTGCCTGGCAGATTTCAATAGTTTGAAACGTTTGAGCACCAGGAGTCAAAATAAACAATCCACTTTCATCCAAAATGGCTGCCCATGATTCTACAATCTGCTGCTTGGCCTCAAAAGCTATTAACCCTGTTTGTGTCTCTGCTTTTCTGTCACCAGAGGAGGGCGTCTCACAAGTCAGCTGCTGGGGAGCGCAGGTAGTGAGGCTCCATACGGTGTGAACACCTCTGATAACGTGCCTCAGAGCAGCAGAGCTCCAGGCATCTCCTGGAGATAAGACTCCTCTCCGTTTCTCCTCTAACCCGAACTGAGACACGCTGATCCCAAAGCAGGAGAGACAGACTCAGGAGAGACTCTTCTGTGTCATGGGTTGTAATAGAAATTAAACCTCTGACGGGCCGAGATAAACTCCCATTTTAGGTCTTACACTTCTTTATATATTTTTTTTACTATTCATTATCTATTCTCTCTTTGGCATAAATTCCCTGACAATCAGGCAGGTGGTGTTAATAAATGGCCATTACTTTTATTTTGTTATAATCGTGAATAATATTGGTAAAAAAATAAACTTCCAAAAATTGGAAATATGGACAATATTGCATTTGTTTGTTAAAAACAGACCGCATGGATTTCTTTTGATTTTATGGCTGTAGTGCTTCTGCCACCTTTGAATTTTCAAATAATCACAAACAGTCTAGGAGTTGCAGTAATGCGTGACAACAGGATGGTAACAGAAGGGTGTAATGTTAAAAAAAAAACCAATATGTAATGTTAAATAGCAGTGTTTTAGAGAGTGTACATTTTTTGAAGACATTTTTAAAAAAGGTTGCATGCACAGTATGTCATTACCGCTGCTGGGGAGGTCTCAATTAAAACAACAACAAAAGACCTAGTTTGATGATGTCAGGAGGCAGTGTGGGATCATGGGAATTGTTGTCTTGTTGTATCATGTGGTTCTCCCTGTGCGCTTCTGGTTTACGGGGAGAGCTCTGGCCTCAGAACACACAACAAACAGCAACGAGCAGTCGCGAATACACACAATAACATGAAAAAAAACAAATAACAAAGCACACTGGCAAATTGTAGTCCTGAATATTTTCTTCCTCACTCCGCTGATTCACAGGGGGTTTGGCCCAGAAGCTATGGCACAGAGACTAAAGAGGATGATGACATCAAAAGGCAACCAAAATGAACTGTCTGTTACTTTGAATAGAAATATGGATTTCTATGGATTGTTGGAAACATTATGGCTAATGTGAGTACACTACACAACAAATATAATATTACAACAGAAATGTTACATGTGTTTGTTTGTGTAAAACTTTAAGATTGGAAATGTTTAGCTACCTGGGCTTCAATTTGGTGACATGATTTCAAAAAACGAAGACGTGAAGTGAGACACTGAAACAGATGCTTCACCATCGTCTTCCAAATAATTAGAGCAGCAGTGACAAAAACGCTGTTATTCCACTGCTCTGATTTGCGAGCTGTCACAGTGTACATCCGAGTTGCCTCATTATACAGTAAGTAGTCAAATAAAAGCCGACACTACACAATCCTGTCAAGATGCTGTCTACCGCACATGCAAACAAGCAAAGATGAATAAACATTAGTTGTTGAGGGCTGGTCTTTGAGCTGCGAGGCTCACAAAGATCCACTTTGTACAAAATAAAAATATTTAATTTGAAAGACTGATGCAAGGCAAAATGAAATTAAAAGGAAGCCATGCTAACTGCTAAAACAAATTACTCGCAGCGCACTAAATTACATTTGCTCCTCCATCAGTGAGATCAAACGAGCCTAGTTTGACTCTCCTGCGCTAATGATTTCCCGCTCTCACCTCCTTTTCCATCCCAGGGGTGTTAATAAACACTCAGTCGGATTTTTGTTTGTTTGGTTTATTTATACATCTCCCAGTTCTATATCTCATCTCGCTCCCTCCTTCTCCCATTCACTTTGTGGCAGGCTGGGTGAATTAGAGGGATCTAATGTAATCCCAGGGACAGCAGGCTCCTGAAAAACGTGCTCAATTAAAGCAGGATGAGCCCAGTGGGATCATCCCTGGTGGAGCATGGGGTGACTGACATGGCCCTTTGGCTGGGATTAATTAGCATGCTAAGTGGTACAGCATGAAAACAGGCGGAAAGCCACAGACCAGCCATTTGACATCGACCACCTCCCACAGTAACAGCAGCACAGTTAAGATTCGAGAGCCCCTCTGTCCCACTAAGTTCGATTCAATCTCCAGACAGAGGTGTAGAATGTAACCAAAGATTAAGGCTAGAGCTAAAAAAAACATTCCATATCTGAAAACAACGATGAATGAAATGGTGAAAAAGTATTGCTGAGGCTCCTCAAGTCTGCTTTTGAGACATGATTCCAAATTTCATCACTTTTCAAGGATTAAACGCCTGTCGACATGATATGATGGGAAAACAGCAACATTTGTAGTGAAGCAATGCAGCTCCCGGACAGCAGATTTGGCTACAGATGAGTGGAATGAAAAGCCTGTAATGTTGAGGATTTTAACTTGTGATGACTTGCGCTGCTCTTTGAAACTATTAACAATATGCAAACAATAGGCCAAACTGTGAGTGGTGATGTGAGACTTTGATTTTGGAGCGAGTGCTCTAACAGAGTTTCACAACTTGTCAAATTGTACTGTTTTGCAGTGTTTCATGTGTTTTCTGTTTGAACGCTGTAGAGCAGAACACCACAGAGCTCAGGCCCCAAGGCTCCATGTTCATGTCGACTGCCCCAGCAGGAGGGTGAACTTTGGAAAGAAAGGCTGCCCATGGATAAAAATGTTTGCCCAGCAATCTGGGACAACCACAGCAATGTGAGCACAATAACACACCATGAACATCTGCATCAAATGAATATCTTTGCCTTTGTCAAAGGTTCTTCTTCTTCTATTCTTTAGGTGGAATGATTTAATATGTATACAGCACTGCCAACACTCAAAAATATATGACTATACGATAGCCTCTGCCAAGGTTTTTCCTTTTTCCTTCTCTTTTGTGAAGATTTCAGGGTCAGTTCCACAAACAGCTATGATTAGTGAATTCCTGGTTAGTCTGCAGGGGAACCTGACATAATATAAACCTCTGCTAAACTGTTATCACAGATGAGAAAATAAATTCGCTCCATCTTCAGTCCAAAGTGTGAGTTCACAGTTTGTTGGGAGCCTGGTGGCTTGTTAGTGAGTTAGGGTCAGCTGTCATGCGAGTGTTGTTTTAGGCCCCCGGTTGCTTTAAGTCTCTGAATAAGCCATCGTGCTCCAATAAAAACTGACCTACCCACTGCTTAAGAGCTTTGGTGCCAACTCAGCACACACTATCCTATATTCAATCTTTCTCTGAGCTTTCGTATAGTCCAAAGACACTGGGGAGGGAGGGGTGTTTTGTCAGCCATAATCACTCTCCAATTATATGGTCAAAATATGACTTTACAGGGCACTTTGTTGTCCAGACAGCCTGGCTTTGATCATGTTGTGGCAGAATGTGTTTCACATTAGAGGCCCCTCTATGATCTATGTTTCCTGTCACGAAAGGATAACACTGAGGTCACCAGAGCAGGCCCCCCACTCCCCACCCAGGAGCACAACCACACATCCCTGGAGCATACTCGCCTCCTCTCACACAAACAAAGCAGAAAACAAGAGGAGAGGGTGAAGAAAATGCAGCGGCTCCCACAAACTGACAGAACTGGAGCGTTTGCTTTCGAAAGTAGTTGTGAAAAGCTACACCAAGAGAGGTGTCTGAAGGGTTGTAAACTATGTCAGTCACTTGTTACATTACAAGAAATAATCCACTATATAAAATGGGAGTCATGAACTTAACTGAAAAAACGAAAGCATTTTCCACTCAGTCCTATTCATTTTCGGCTTTTCTCACTCTCGCTCATTTTCTCTTTTTTATTTTTTTTATTGCAGATCAACATTGCTTCTCACTTTTCACCCTGGAATTTATTTGCTTGTATCCTAAAGTTTGTAACATATACTGAGAGCCTTTCCTAACTGGCTTCTTAATGTATTTCAATGAAGCAAAAATGCATTAGTCTTTTGCTTCCTATATCACTGAAACCTTACCAGTTTTTATTTGACCAAGACGGTATTCATTAAAATGCCAGCTCTACAAATATATATTTTCCGAAGAGTAAGTGTGCGGGGTATGTTAAACATGATATTATCTCTGTGGAAATGTCATGGTTGATGTCAACCCTGCAGTTTCCTTCAGTGGTGTGAAGCTAGTGGACCATTCATCAATTTAACATGCAGCCAAGGTCAGAGACTGTTGCCCCGGAGCATTAAAAGTGGCATAACTGTTCAAGGGAAGTAACAATGACTTTGGATGGACTTTGTTTTACTTAACACCTCCTCTCCTGGGTTAGCAGAGCTCTTAAACAACCCACTTATCAAAGACACCTATTTGAGATAAAATCATGTCACTACAACATGTCTGAGCTAAGAGCTTGCTCAACTTTTGAGAGCCAGTGAATTGACTTCCTAGAGGAGTGGTCAGCAACTGGCAACCTGCCACCCAAAACTGGCTTGCCAGCAATAATATCTGGCCTGCCAGGTGACTTTTTTTTCATTTGTGTTTTTATCTCATCAAATAACTTTAAAAAAGGTGGCCCCTGGCCAAACTTAGATGCAGAGTCTTGTCCTATCGAGGATATCAGTGGCATCCCAGGCCAGGCATGGCATGTGCTCTCTTCAGGACCACCCCCGAGGCCATGATGCATGCTGGACTACACTGCGGACACAACCATCTGTGCTGCCTCCCATTGGTAAGTTGGCAAAACAGGCTGCACAAGCAGCCCTCGCCTGGTTTGGGCATTATGCCCAGGGGTTGGAGGAGGAGGAGGGTGGCTGTGGTGCAGTGAGGGATGCTCCCCGGTGTTTCAAAGAGCCACTCCATAACACTTTCCTCATGAGCGCTCCTCCGGAGGGCTGCTGGAACGTCTCGGAACCATCTGGGGAGAAGTGGAGCGTGGCAGGGAGCAGCTGGGCGCTTACAGCTGCTATTTAAGCCCTGGCAGCAGAGCTCCACATCAGTCAGTCAGCAGGAAATCTAGGGAGCAAGGCAGTGCAGAACCTAGCAGAAGAGAGGCCACAACACATAGCTCCCCCACTCTACATTTGGATCTGTTGGTCAGTTGAACTGCAGCAGAAATCAGATGTGAAGATTAACTACCAACTGCTTTGGTAAATAATTGATGATTATATACAAAAATGATTTTTATATATATATGTAGTGTAATGAATGATCCATAATATTCTGGAGATCATATATGTAAAGGGATTTGTGTTATATATAGTACACAAAATTAAAAAGAAGTACTGAGCAGCGACAGTCAAGTATGACAGCAGAATGTAGACTGGTGGAGTGATGCTGAAATTTTCTGAAACTGTAAGCATTATACCTGTTATTTCAGTGCCCTTATGTCATGTTCTGCAACTTCGGACATTTTTTTTATTTTTTTATTTTTTTATTTGATAATTCACCTCTTTTTTTTTTAGATTAGTGATTTGGAGGTTTTTCTGTCACTTTGATTTTGTTTTTATCTCAAACGATGTCCAAACTAATCCTGACCTGCATATCCACACTGTGTAGGAATGTAAACATACTCACAATAAATGCACAGTTGCATCTGCACGTCCGTGACATATTGCGAAACAGTTACACGACTCAGTGGCTCACAACTAAAGCTAATTCACGATAATGTTATTCAAACACACTGAAACTGATGCTCTAAACAACACCATTTAAAGAGGCTTGCAGGCACATGCTCTCGAAGACAGCAGTAGAAAAAATGTGCATTAACAATCAATAAAAAGAAAAAATCTGATTCCCAGAAAATGTCAGCTGCCCCCTGGAGACTGCATGGGAGGTTCTCTCACAAAGCAGTACAAGTCCTGACTCTTGTGTGGATCCCACAAGCTCAAACCCCACATGAAGCTATGGGGAAAAAGAAACTGCTTGTCAGTAGAACATTAATTAAAGTGTTAAAGGTACAAGAAGTATTGACTTCCTCTCTTCTACAACCTCCCCAACCACTGGCAGCCAGCAAACCCCACTGCCCCTGAGGTAAAGTCTTCTACTAGCTCAAGCCCGGGAGCTAACTGGAAAAAAAAGCCCCACTAAGACCAATTAAGGCTTTCACTATGAGACTGAAAGGAAGACAAATGGAGGCAGAAGGCCCGATTACAAGAAACCTTTGTACAGATGTAAAGCAATTAGAGCAGTCTCAGGGGCCAGACAGTGTGGTACCTGTGAGTCATGGATCCAACAGCCAGTCGAAAGTCGGAACAATCCCTCTTTTCTGTTTAGGGCCCCAGTCAGCCTGTGCATTAGTGTCATATATCAGCCAATAGGCCTAGTATTGGTTTCTCTAGTGCAGAGAAGCG
The DNA here is from genome assembly GCF_958295425.1 of Solea solea. Lineage (NCBI taxonomy): Eukaryota > Metazoa > Chordata > Actinopteri > Pleuronectiformes > Soleidae > Solea > Solea solea. The sequence goes on along the minus strand of NC_081137.1, from coordinate 15,527,325 downwards.
CAGTAGTCTGCCAGAGAGGACCACTCCGCCTTCCATTATGCGTCTGTTGGGAGAACAGGGGCTCTATTATCCATTCAGGCGGGGCCTTTTCGATAAAACAAGGGCAGATAGGAAGTGTGGAAGCTCTCAGGTGTCTCCTTCCACCAGGGAAGTTTGTCAGAGAGGTCACTGTGATAAAAGCTTGGGTAATTATACTGCACAGCACAACCGATTACCAGTCAGAGCACATTTAACCAGGATGGCACTATGACCTCTACCTGACAACGGAATGGCAGAAAATCCACACTGACATAACTTCGGTCTTTAGACCATCAATGTAAAAATGTGTCCACATGGAAATTCTTTATTGTATTAGCTAGATGTAATTTTTGTCATGTTAGGTTGATTCTTCTTTTTTTTTTTTTGCTTAATGTCCAAATGAATTTACATTTTTCAACATAAAGTCATTAGTTCAGTTTCATACAATCACCATCGCAATGTGCCAGTTTGCTTTCATTGATGGTCTCAACAAAGATACTGTCAGAATCTGCAGGAGCTAACAAATCGATTGCAAATGGAAATTTATGTTCAGTGGTTCAAACTATAATTAACTTAAGTAAAAAAATCTCCTTGTGACCCGAGATTATGAAATAATTTTGACAAATTGAGGTCTGGTCTATCATGACCTTTTTCTCTTCCTCCAAGATGAGGCGAGCTGCAGTTCTCATTATTTATGGGTGGCTTTAAAAAGCAGGTATAGGAGAATGAATGTGTGGCTGTCAGTGTGTGTAATGGGGCTAATAATGGTGTCCTGTGCACCACATAATGAACCCCACCCCCCACAGAAAGGCTCTCTCTCCTTTTTTTTTTTCTGCCACTTTGACGAGCAGCACATTCTGCTGCAGAGTGACCTGCTTTAAAATCCCCCGTCTGCAAGTGGCAGTGTGGCCTGTATTAACTCAGGAGGTAGAGTCATGACCAGTAAAGACATCCTTGGGAAATGACTATTGCAGCTGCTTCAGCTATTTGCGTGTGCCCTCATTTGCAGATACTTAACACTTACCAGCAAACTAACATAAATAGATTTTCTGTCTGCACAATGTTAGTTCTAAAAGTGATTTACAAGGACTGAAAAGAGACTACTTTGTCTAATTTAACTATATTGTAATTTTAACAACATAAAAACAGCTTTGGGAAAACCTGGCTGTCATTAAATACAAATCCCATAAATGCAACTGTGTACTGCATAATAAAATATACGTGTGATTGGTTGGAATTGCCAGTGCAGTAAATCTACACAGCAGTGCCGGGCTCGAATTGTGAAGAAAACCATTCGACTCCTCAGTTCAAGCTTGATGAAGTCCCTGGATACAACTGGTTAAAGACTTAAGCAGATGGCCAAATACTTGGCGCAAGAAAAGAGCTGCTTGGAATATTTTTTGGCAAATCTACAGGCATATGGCAAAAGTTCATGCCAAACACTCCATTACCCAAAAACAGTCCAGCATGCAGAAAACCAAAAACATATTAGGAAAGAAATAATAAGAGACAGAGAAATTATAGAATGACAGCAAGACGTTAAAAAAACAGAAATATGATACTGTTTGGTCTATACAGATCTAATTTACTGTGGGCCCATCCAGCTCTCCTCAGTCTTAAATATTCTCTGTCACAATAACACTGAGTGGAGCAGATAAAGAGTGGTCTGCATTAGATCAGGGTAAAATCTAGGGCTCCAAGTGGCTGAGTGAGAGAGAACTAACCCTTGGCACTCTGGATAAGAAAGACTACCCTGGATTGGCCATGGATCACATCCCTTTTGTCTGCTGCCAAGTGCAAGAACATTTTGTGGTTTCCGACACACTTTAAAAGATCTGAGGAGATCAATGGCAAGATTTGGTATCAATAAAAACACAGATAGCGCAAGACTCAAATCTACAATGTAGAAAATCAAATAAAAGGCTCATATTCTGTATAACCCCCACCACATGTAACAGTTCAACTGGCATTAAGTGCATAATCCTCAATCCAGCTGTCTAAGAGTCTGTGCAATTTAAAATAAAAGTCATGTTCCCATTTGCAACAAAGAAGTGTTTGAGAAAAATGGAAGTACTGTGCACTCAAGCTCACTAACCACTGGAAGACAAAGGATGATTGGCAGCAGACGCAACATTAGTGGGAGGAATCTCTCATGGTCTTGACGGGCAGAGAGAGATTATCAATCATTCTGCTACAGAAGGTGCTTCCAACAATGCAGACCTCAATCACTTCCTTTTGTTCTACTCGTGGTTCTGCTCTGCTGTGTTGCACAACACACACTTGTTTTGATCTGGGACAACAGCCTTAAACATCACAACACTGTCACTGAAATATCCGCTTTTTCATCCCGTGTTCGTGCAAGTCCTTCAGAATGTTATCGGCAAAATATGAGCTCTATCAAAAAATAGATTTACGTTATTTAAAAGGGTGTTGCAGAGTTGGCAAAGGTTGTGCTAAATGTGAATTATGGTTTGTTGAAACAGATTCATTATAACAGGAAATAGACTGAATTACTTAAAAGAAAGAAAAACACTGATCTAAACAGAATGTGTAGTTGCTAAATATGTAGTGTTGTATTGCATTGATATAGAGAGAACACATCGTATTCAATACACGTAGACAAATTGTTCTTTTTCACCACAAAAAGCTAATAAAATACCAAAACTACCTGAAGAAAAAATGAACCTGACATGAAAGTGAAGCCAAGGACGTTGTATCCCAAGCGTTAGATTGCTTTCACATCGGATGATTAGCCTCATCCATGCTAATTACAGTGAATGGAAACTAATTAAGAGGAACTACGTGTCAGCTAATGAGGATTTGGGGCTGTGTCCATCTTATAACATCATTTGCACTGCACTACCCACCAGCAACTTCTACTCTCCTTTAAAACGTCTTTACTGCAGAAAAGACTCAGACACGTTTTATATTCAAACCAAACACAGGAAAGCAGCATTTGTGGCATTATCAGGCACAAACTAGCATTTATAGGATGAGCAATTAAAAACTCAACGTGAAAAAACGATGGAATGTCAGGGGAACATCTATTAAGATTAAAATATCCAGAGAAGAGGTTTCACAAAAATCAATAGAGCAGTGAATCTAAGCGCGCTTGGGTTTCGGACAGTTCCTTTCTGCAAAGTCTGCCTTTAGTTTTGCTGTTCTGCGTGGTACGTCCTAATGATGTGCATACTGCTGGCATGCTGCTAATAAACAGCACTATCAGGATATGAAAACTCTCAAAACCTCAATTACCACAGTGGAGGCAGAAACAGCGGCTCTGCCTGTCAGGTTTGCTTCTGGCTGACAAGGTATGAGGATGGGAACGGTAGGTCATTCAGGGCAGAACCTCAGACTCTAAACTGCTGAGCTGTTGCATCTGGTTCCATCTGGCTATATTGGGGCTTTTCTCATACAGGCATAAAGGAATATAATTAAGCCAAATGATGTAGCTAATGTCAGCTCCTCAGCATCAACTATGATGGGAAGCTAGGGAAATCTTTCAGAACTGAGTGTTCAAGACAAGGCTATACTTTCGTAAAGACTGCCCTTTGAGTAGTTCCCACAGTTACTGAAGATAAACACCGAGTAGAGATGTTAATCATAACATGTTAGTTGATTAATAGCTGTTAATAATTTAACCAATTAAGAATTTTTCAATTAATTAGCCAGTGTCTGTTTCTATTAGTTTCAGTGTCAATTCTCTGGAACTCACATATCGGCTTTTTATTCCCACGGAACTGATGCTATGGGAGGACTGAAAGGCTGTTTTTGGAAAAATGGGTTCCATGGTGGGAAAATCTCAAAACCCTACCCTACAGTTTTACATGTATACAACTCTCAGTTTGAGAGAATGATGATGTAATAGCCCCTCCTGTCTCTTGTGTTTGTATTCCATATTGCCATCTTCGTCGTCGTCGTCTCCCTCTTATTGTGTTTGGAGCTTATTTGGTCTATTTGCTTTGTGATAACATTAATTTCATTCCGTAGTTCCCCTGGCATGGTCTATTCTATGCGTTTCTGTGATTGTGTACACAGTAATGTATACTTGTTCCAATAAAGCTTTATTATAAGAAAATGTTTACACAGCACACAGGCTTTATTGTGCATGCTTAATTTTATTGTGCCTTCTCTGTTTTTGGTGTATTTCTGTAGCAGTGTTATAGCACTATGTACAGGCCGGGCCCATGCACTACAGCCTTTGGAGTCATTTTGGGGGATTTCATCATCTTGAAACAATGCCGTGTTTACAGAGAACTGAAGAGAACAAAATGTGAAGTGAGATGAAGCAGCCTCTGAGCTACTCCTTTGTCGGGGCATAGCACCATGACTGGAGCAGAGGACAGTGTGACGACAGCCATGATGCTACTCTATGTGGATCACTGGTTTTCAAATTAATCAAACAGTGTGGACACAGAAAAAAAGACTTCCTTTTCAACAGAAGCATACGTGCCACATTTCCCCAGGCTGTCCAGGTAATATCTGTGCCTCCCACTGACATCTGTCATCAGAGAGAGTGTTTCTTTGAAGCCTGACTTAACAACAGTGGCTTTTTCAAGCAATAGCCCAGTTGCTTTATTACGCCCATGTAACTAATGTGCTGCTACGGTGCAAAGTTTAAAACTAACAAGAGAAAAAGAAGTGCATCTCTGTGACTTATTGTTTATTAACCCATTCAACTATCGGTTAAGGAAAATGTGCAAAATTGCAGCTCATCTGAGTGACAGCTTGTGGCGTCAGTGTAATGACTAAATAAAGCAACAATGCTAAGGAAGTCTAATTAAGTCTAATTGTATGATGAAATATGATGTCATCATGAAGCTTGCTTATTAGCAATGGCAATATAAAGATACAGCCTGACAAATTCCCTCACCCAGATTAATCCTTATCTAATACCATTAATCTGAAAACAAGCAGGCTGTTCCTCTTCAGCCAAAACCAGTCCTTGACGTTTTCATTATAACAGCAGTTGCTTAGCCAGCTGCAGGTTTAATTCCCAGGTATTAACCACCTCATCTCAGTTGTCTCAGTTTGGGTTGCAAATACACTTAAGCAAATTCACTTTGCGTTTGTAATAAATGAAAGGGGATTGTTGTTGTCAATCAAGAGGTAGCAGTGAGCAAAGAAACGCAGCACCGAGGCTTGGTGGAAAACACAGAGTGAACATGCACTCTCACACAATCACGCATGTACCTAAGCTCTGCCTGGCAATAGAGCTCAGACTTATACTGTAATTAGCCACACGATCTGCAATCAGAGCCCAATGACAATACTTCTCCGATGGCTTGTTTTCCTAACCTCAGCAAGACCTCAGGCAAAGGTCCACTTAGCCCATCAAAACCAACCCACTGCTGAAATCAAAACAGTGAAATCACTCCATTCCACTGCAGCACCACTGATTAAATGTGCAGAGTGTGGAGTGCAATTTGCTAAATTACAAGTATTTTGCACATGTAAATATAGTTTAATTACAGCAATTAAAGAAGATTATGGGAGATTGGCAGATGGGGAATGTAATGTTGTTTTAATTAGAGTTTGAATGCACTGTAACACAAACAGAATGTTAACCCCTCAGAACAGAATGGACTTTAAGGCCCTGACAAATTGTATCCTGATGCAGTTTCCTCCAAGCTTATAATCACCTGCAGCTACAATGTGTGCATTACAGAAAAAGAGGCTGGGAAAAACAGATACGAGGGAGCGATGGAAAAAGTGAGAGGCACAAGAGCAGGATGCAGAGACGATGAATAACAGATGTGACTTTCCTTGACCATGCTGTTCTAGGAGTAGCAAGCTGAATTAAGATGACATGTATAAATATTATGACAACACTTAATATAGCATTAAAGTCAATTAAATCGGACTTAAACATAGAGATCAATCACAGAAAATTAGAAACAGTTCATGAGCCTGAATATGAACCGCCCCAGAAATTAAGACAAACAAAAGCGCTCGGTTTAACATCAAAGCTTAGCCAAGAAAAAGAATAAACTAGGCTGACCACAAATGAAAGGAAATCACCTACATCACAAAGGTGAGCCAACTTAATACTGCTTAAAGTAAACACCTTCACATCGAGTTACTGCAACATGAGCCATGTGAATTTAAAGAACGAAAACACATGCTTGACACGACGCACATCAGGTGACTGTGGTGAATGTTTGTGTATTTCGCTCACAGGGAACCATGGGGCCATGTACCAAAGAACGAGAAAAAGCCTCTCTGAGGACGATCCATACAGCCGCGGAGCAACATTTAATACATTCCAGTCAATAGTCCATTAGAAATTCTAATTGAAAGTTCAATGGCCTTGCTTTAAAGCTCAAAACAAAAATGGTCTTTGGAAAACCATTTAAAAGCTTAATCTCTTTATCGTGCACTATTTGGAAATTTAACTTTGTTCTCGTTAGACAGATCAATTGCGTTAATATACAAAAACGGGGGAGAATGTCACCCTTCATCCTGTAAATCCTTGCTGGATAAATTAGAAAGAGTGTCACCACTGCTTTCCCCAATATCAGTACAAATCAGTGTCATAGGAGACTTGACCTACACATTTGAATTACTGCATGAAATATTCAGCCTCAGAGATGAATCATTGGATTCACAGAGCAAGTAAGGTCCGGCTCTGACAATTAACCATTTCACAACCCACACCACATACATGAAGACCCACACACAGGCGTTAGAAGAAGCCTCTTTTCCACCAAGCTCTACAGTGGAAGCGTGCACCCTGAATTGGTTTTTTGCTTCCACTGTGGGGGCAATGTGTCTAGCTCCACCCCTCAGGAACTGGATCGCTTGGTACCCTCAATGAAGTGTGCCAAAACTGGGACAGTATGGAAGTGTCAACATTTGACAATGGAAATGCATGAACAAACTCTACTGCTTGGTGGAAAGTTCACATGGATGGATCACGAAGATGTACATATAGTATATAGACTCTAATCAATACAACACTTGATCAACCATCTTTGGCTAAATCAAACATTAAGCCAGATTTTTATTATTGGGTGACTTTTACCCTGGATTTCCACTGGACGCGGAATGGCCGCGGAACGGCCGCGGAACGGTAGCCGTTGCAAATCGCTTCCATTCTAATCAATGTGAGCATTCCCACCGGCCGCGCTGCGGCGCGGATCAGCAGCGGCCCAGAAGCGGCTCGCCGCGCCGCAGCGCTATCGATAGGAATCAGTTCTATTTTTTCCGTTGCCGCTGCTGAACCTCGTAAATTTCAACGAAGCAGATCGCACAAGACAGGAAGTCCGACACAGTATCAAAGTAAAACACTTCCGCCTCCCTTTCAAAATAAAACACAATACGCAGGTCACAACTTCACCTCAACGTTACGGTGCTCCCAGGTCAACAGTCATTTGATCCGAGGGTCTCGAAGACAATGGACGACGAGAGACTGATTATGGAAGTGGAGAAATGAAAGAAGCTGTGTTGTTGTTGTTTCCTTTATACACACAGTCTATCGCGGGATCTCACGTCCGTTCGAGATTATCGCGCGATCTTCCGTGAATACCGCTGGCTCCCAAGGCTCCGCGCCGCTGCCGTAACGCGCCCGGTGGGGATTGACGTTTGGGAGAGGACGAAGCAGAACCGTGCCACGGCCGTTCCGCGGCCGTTCCGCGTCCAGTGGAAATCCAGGGAAAGATTTCCATTCTTCTCATCAACCTGAACCTGTTTGACATTTACTTTGACAATTCTATTTCTATTTTAGATGTTTGCTTGTATAGAGCGTAAATCTACTACTGTGAACTCTTCACTTTAATTAATCCTTTTAAAGTAGACAGTTATATTGATTTGGAAAATAACACTAGTTCATTGTCAGTTATTACATTTCTTATGTTACTTTTTCAGTTTATAGATTTTTATGTTTTCATTATCAATTAAAGTGCAACCATTTCATCTGAGAAATGTATTATAAATACAACTCATTAAAGAACCTCAGTCATTTAGCACATTGTTGTGTTTGTACAATTTGTCTTCAAATCGCCCGTTTTTGGTCCCTATTTCAACCGACAACTATGACGACTATAGTCCATAACATAGACTTCATATCCGTTTCATTTCAAAGACAGCAGCTGTGTCTCAATCCAAGGGCTGGATCATCATTTGTCATACAGATGTTTTCAAAATGCGTCACAGCACCGCAACGTGGGCTGTCCCACTTGTCACATGAATCGGCGGCTTCCTCAAACGCCGATGTTTGCCGGTCTGTGAAGGATACATCTGGTATATCCTTCGCATCTGACCATATCCCAGAATTCTTTGCAGAGCAATAAGGTGGTGGTCATGCACCATTCAGCTGTTTTGCCAACTGCCACAAAAACCTAATGAAGAATTAAAAAATGTATTTATAAATTCTTTGTAAAACTTAATTACAACAACACTATAACAGGCTTGGCAGAGCCTGGAACACAAGTGCAGAAAATTAGTAAATAAATAAAATAAACTCTACAATAATAACAATACAAAAACTAGATATAATTAGGTGCAATTTTGAAGGACTTACTCATTAATTTCAACCCATTCTTCACATTATTTAAACAGGGTTTAGTTCTGAAGATTCTACATTTGTTTATTAAGAACTTACGAAGAAGAAGCTTAACCGTGTTTATTTTGCCTGGTCGAATATGTGTTTGTCCTACTACTTCATGTCGGCAATTATCTGCTGTGAATAATACATAATAATTACAGAGTTGACTGCATTGGTTGAATAGTTGACTTATAGTAAAATCATATTCCAGGTTAGTAACATTTAAGGGAAATGACTGCACTTGTACATAATCACACTACTAATATAACACTGGTATAAAACTATTAGTTATTAAATTTGAGAACATTTTTGATATATTTATTTAATATCAGATATATATTCTTTGTGCAGTGAGTTTGTGCACAAAGTCATTGCACAGACACACAGTTTGCATTAGCCGGGCCAGCTGGCACGAATAGCGCAGCACGTTTTCGCGTCATTGCATCATTTGCTCCACTCGCTCCAGTTGAAAAGTTTAAACTTTAGTGAAAACTTTGCATCAAACAATGACGCAAATAACAATTAGCGTTGAGATTCTACGACTAATATCACATCATATCTGTGTCCAGCGGCCAACCAGACTCAGTTGGTACACGATGAAGGAAAAACGTATCATCTCTATGTGTTCACACCCGCAGCTCTACGACACTAGACGTGTTATCTACAAAGGACAAAGAAAAAGCTTGAAATAAAGTCAGGAAAGAAGTAAATTTGTGGCGATAGCACAAAAACTGATAGAAATGGCACAGGACAATGCGAGACTTTGCATTTGGTGTGCATTTGGCAGAATTGGAATGAGACACAGCTAATATCTTTTAACAGTTTACTGTACCTGTTCTGCATCAGGGACAATTCTTTGATTAGTCAATAATAATTAGTCAAAGGCGAATGAGACAGTGGACAATACTCTGTATAGGCTGTATATGTGTCAAGATGCTTGAATACGTCCCTTAACCCTCCTCAAACTAATGCAGAGTGTCTCTGTGTTGACTCTGGAGAACAGAATTAATATCAGTTTTAATGCTTTGGCAGAGAATTCGATACAGGACCCAGAGACACTTGTCAGGTAACTGACCATGCCTTCCTGTAAACTATAAAAACTCAAGAGAAGCCAAGAGTCACATTTGGCTTCCTTGTGGAGTCAGTCTGGTCGATCAGCGCTGCTAAATAATGCATACCTTATGTGGAAATGGACACATTTTCTGGCATTAACTGGGAACCTAATCCAACCTTCTGTCCTCTAGTTCTCACGCTTTCTCCAGAATTAAATACATCTGGGCCTCTGCAGAATGCCCTGGTCATCTGTGAGGAGCTCACGCCAGGGTGCTCTCTCTGCAGCTCTCAACTGTTTTTCTTCATCTGCTTCTTTCTCGTATGATCATGTGACAATGATGGACAGATCACAGAGAAAGAAGAAAAAAAAAGCCATTCAGTAGTCGGTGGGTAAAGGAAACTTTAACATCCAAAGTCTTTGAATTGTCACATAAGTCAGTGGCTTTTAGACAAATTGAACAAAATGGACTCTTTCAGGAGCCCCAGTGAAGTTGCATGTCAGTTCGGAGCACAATTGGGGCCCCTGCGAGACAGAGCCTGAATAGCTGCATTATCCTCTCAGTGGCTGCCTCGTCCAAAGGCCCATTTCACACCTACCGCCACCTGCTATTAGCTTTCTTACAGTTCGCATGGAAGGCTGCTGATGGATTCCATTACTTTAACAAAAAACTAAACAGCCGTGGTAATGCTGATTGAAGACAAATACCCTTCACCCTCCCCAACCCCTGCTCCGCTTTCTCCTGATCGACAACCGTTACTCCAATTTGCTTTGTGAGCAGGAGGGAGCGCTTGAAGCATGCAGTCACAGTGGAACAAATCAAATTTTCCTTTCAAATCTGTCTTTTACTAGCACCACCATGTTGATTCCTTGATAGTCAACTCTCACAAGAAGCAATTGTACATTCAAATGGGCACTTTGAAGTACTTTACTTTGAAAATTTACTTCACCCACAGAATGCTAAGAAATGTTAGGTTACTATGTGTCGTGTTTGCCACACATGCACACACACACGAGTATGTATACTGAGATTTTCTAACCTTAAAAAGTGATTAACATCATTTAATTACACAATAGCCCTCAGTGATAATATTACAGTGGTTACTATTTTGCATCTTTCACTTTCAGATGATCTGATTGATGACATAAATAAAAAAAACAGTTTAAAGCCAGGATTATACTGGGTTTTTTTTTTACCACTGGGCATGGAGTATTTGATTGGGCAGACTGGTGTGAAGTCATTGACATCAGCCTACGGATGTGTCAATAACAATTTATAGGTTAATCTGTCTAGAAAACATATGGTAAATGTTAATCTCAAAATTGCACACACAAAACCATGCACACACATATGATAAACTTTTTACATGAGTATTAGACCATATTCATGAAGAAACATCTGTATTCTGTATGCAAGCAGAACAGAATCCATGAGTAGACACAACACTCACTCAACAAGTTGAATTTTTAAACTTTGGAGTCCGGACAGTAGCTGATTTTCCCTGTTCACTTAACACTCAGTCCTTTTCGAGGCTAAATTACCAGCTTAAAACATCACTCCCCAATGGAATCACGTTAACAACTTCCCTGTGCTGAGGTGGAAGTTATTCAATCTTTTGTTTATCCGATGCACGGGTGAAGGTTGAAACTCGTTGAAGTTATGAGTGGCCTGGTGTGTCAGATGATCAGTATGGTTATAGCACAGGGAGGAGCCGGAGGATGAGGAGGAGGGACCAAACAGTTGCCTTGTTTCACACAATAGAGGTAGGAACCACAACTTTAAATAACATGCTGCCCCACACGTGATTTGTTTAAACAGCTCCTTCAATATATTTCAACCCAACCAAAGATCCAATAAAAGAACATTTTTCAGACCAACAGCAACAAAGCCTGTATAATCGAAATAACTAATTTAATTACAAGTATATACAAAACTAAAATGTTCCTCAACAGCTTAACATGGAGTGCAACTCTGCTGCCAATCAGGTCAAGCAAGAGCAAATATGCATGCTGAAGAATCCATCGAAGGTTTTGAAAAAATTAAAATACGATATTTAAGATATAACATGGTACATAATAATAAAAAGTAATAATAATAATAATAATATAATAATTATTACAGCACATTATTTTGAATCATCAAGCCTCGAGTTTAAACTGGGCTTCGACCTTGTGGCTCAGTTTACCCATGAGGTCTATGGTGTCTCCAATTATTCTTTTCCTAACTAAAGGCAATTTCTTGGTCTTAACAAGAGCCCCCTTCATGGTTTTATAATGTGATTATGCTGCTGTATGTAGCATGGTGGACCTTTCTTCCTTCCCCAGCTCTCTCATCAGACACCAGCTAATTGAATACTCGGCTAAATTAAAAAAAATTAGTCATGTGTGTAATGGAAATGATTTATCATGTCCACTTAACCAAAACGGATTTTGAAAACATCGCCAGTTTGTTAATAAGCCTATACAACAACTCTCCGTCAGAAAGATACACACATTTGAAATAGCATCTGTGGGTTGAGGCCACGTTGAAAACTGCATGAATTAAAATGAGGTGGAATAGCACAACTGTTAAAAAGAGTAATGTGGTCAATTATGGAGAAATAAACACACATGAACAGAAGATAACCAATTACTTGAAGTCTGGGAAATGAACTGAAGACTTTCCTCAGAATAAATCTTACACTTGCAGCATATTTAAGTCTTTCAATATTTCAGTGCATAATTCATTTGATAATTGTGAAGGAATTAATTCATTAATGCATCGCCAGAAGATGTTCTCCCTCTCACACATGAAATGTGCCATATTTTCCCAAAAGGGGGCTGCAATACACTGTCTGTACAACTAAACTTGTACTTATTTTGTTTTCCTCCTGGAAACATCACGTTTATGACTGATCAATGTTTGATTATTTCCAACACAAAAATATCACGGTTTCTAAGATAAATTAAGTACACCTACCTCCCTGTCTGTCTGTCTGTCTGTCTGTGTATGCTAATAAGTTGTTCTTTTATCAGAGTCCCAACTGTGAACGTGAGGGTGGACAGCTTCTTTCCATTTATTAGTGTGATTTATCAGGGCTGACCACTAAGTGAGGAGAGAATGTGCCAATGCACAGGCAGGTTAAAGCTGCTGATCAGTGAAATTCTTCTGGTGAAAAACACGTCAAATATCACTGAGGTTAAGTATCTGGTTAGTGGCGAGTGACAAGGGTCTCTAAGTCTCAGGGTCTGCAAGCCGACCTAGGGAAAAACTCCCCCGCAACACTCACGAGCCAGAACTCCATAAAGATGCAGATTGCATACCTCTCTGCACTGAAATTCAGTGAAGCTTTGCAGCAAACTGTGAGTGAACTGACAAAACATATTTTTAGTAAATTAATACTGTTTTAGCCAATTTATAGATGGAAATTAATGTTTAAGGTGGAAAATATGGATGTACTGTACCAACTATAAGTATGATGTCTGGTCTTAAGTAAGAACAGCTTTACACTACTTGTGTACGTGCAGATTTTGAAGCATTTCGTGATGGAGAGCATGAGACGCCAGTGGCGGTTGCTTTTTTATTAGACTTTCTGTGATAAACAGTCATACTGTAAAGTTGATCGTGGTCTAGCACATTTTATAAATGAAATGTAAACATAATGGCACATATTTGTTTTATGACATTTTCAAGGAAGCACAGCTTCCCTACCGGACTTCTTAAAAACAAAAAAGAAAAAGATCATATAGGGAAAGTAATGTTTCCGTGTGCATCAGGCCTGAGTACAGAAAATATGTGACTAACTTGATTTAATTATCAAGATGAAGGTTTCAACTTAAAAATGAGTTGTTTACTGTGTTAAATGGATTCTAAATGACTGTTTTTAATGAGTTATTTAAACGCAAATTGTAGCATTATATTAGATGTTTGCATAACCCAATTAAAGTGACAGCTGTTCAGTTACCTAAGTACATGTTATTATCCCTGTTACTTCCATTAGTTGATGGCACTTCACACAGAAATAATAAATCGCAGGGCTCCACATCTGGTGGATACCAGCCAAAATTCAGTGTATGCAATGTACCAAAGCCAAAGTGTAAACTATTATTTGCTTCATGGCTGCCGCAAAACATTTATGGCTGTCATGGTTAATATTCATTTTTTTCAGAATTCTTGAGGAAATCCACCTTGATGGCTAACAGGAATTCAGCAGCATGTCAAAATGAATCCCCAGCTTGGACATCTCCTGGCCCGCTCTACCCAGGAGGCAGTGTGTTCATGCGAATCAGCCTCACTGTGACAGCACAGCTCAGAGATGAACTGGGGATGAAAGTGTGTTTTTATCTGTCAGGAATCACTCCCTGGTTGCCACGGCCATGGGGCCAACTTTTAACTTCATACTGCAGAGATCAAGGTCCAGCCATAGGCCATGCACACAGAGGCTGATGTTTAGGTGTTGAGCTGGAAAGCGGTGAGTCTTCACCTGGTTGCCCCCCCTGATGTTTTCCTTGTGACAGGCTTCTTACAGAGCCTCCCCCCTTTGGAGGTTGAAGTCAGTGGCCAGGCAGCAAATACTCAAGCTTTTTTTTATACATGTAAATAGATCATTTACTGTGCTTCACTGTGATATCATTTCTAAATTTCTACTGCACAGGTGGTTGCAATCATGGCAATGGCTACATGTTAAACAAGCATTATTCAATGACCCTCAATAATCAGACGGCTAAAGGAGGCAAACTTAGATCCAGCTCAATCGCTCAGACAGAAAATATTTCAAACAACAGGTGACAAATATTCTCTCTCTGGCTCTGGTCTGTAGCTAGGAATTTGACTGATGCCACAAGGAGAGGGCATATTAAAAGGAACTTCCTCCAGTGTCAACGTCTGAGGGGATTACTGACTGAACGATGAAGGAGACACAGTCATTAAGTTTCGATGCGGCGTTAAGTTGAGCTACTCACATGTTTATTTTTAAAGTCCTGTTCTAGTCGGACTAACACAATCATTTGTTTTGTGTGAAAGTGTCTCTGTATCAACCGCTATGTACAGTAGAGACAGGGAGCTTTGTTTCAATAACACTGTCATTCTCCAACAGACAAATTCCTCAGTCATCTGGATATTTTGTTAGTTCAAAAATACATTGTAATTAATCTGTGTATTTTCATGTCCGTGTACTTACAATGTATGTAGTTACATGCTGGGTGAATTCTGCAGCCATGCAGCATTATAGCAACAGTCATACAGACAGACAGACAGACAGACAGATACACTCTCAGGAGAGTCTGCAATCACTGTGTGCAAAACTGCCTCTGTCCTTCAACAGGCAATTAACACCAAGTCCATTATAGCTCTCAAGGGGGCTGCTGGCCAGGGAGGCTGGGAAAGGCATCATCTGAAAGGTCAGTGCTGGAGAGGAAACAGGAGGGGTATGACGGAAGCTCAAAGATGGGAGCGGGGAAGACAGGGACTCCTCCCTGAGCTGCCTGAACCAAATGGAGTGTAAAGCAGGAGCTATTTGTCACCCACAAGCTATACACTGGGGGAGGCTGCAGTATTTTTCACCGGACAGGAGAATGTGTCAGAAACAAGGGGTATACATTAAGAACACCACAGAGGCTCCTGGTCCAATCGTAGCCTTTCTCAGTATCCTGAAACCAAGCCGATCTAGATGAAGTTCTACAATCAGATTAAAGGTCTATTCCCTCCATCACAACTTGTGTTTCAAGGTACACTTTGTTTTCTTTTTATCCTAGGCCTTACGTACATAAATGTTACGTACAATCTCATAAAGTGAATAGACCAAACAAACTGCACATGCAAAAAGAGGAAGACGATGACAATGGAGATAGCAAGAGCCAATGCAAGTGTAAGAGAGAGGTGGAACTATGACATGAAGTCATTATTTTCCCAAAGTTGCTTTCCAAAAATAGCGTTTTTGGGTCTCCCAAAATGTTGGTTCCATGTGGATGAAAAGCTGAAACACTAGACTCACTAGAGAATTGTTCACACTATGCACTATGTACTGAGATACAAGGCCCTGCTCACTTAAATAAACTTCTTTTATACTCCAGGAGCATTTAAGGCAAAAGACAATTAAAGTAAAGGGCGATGCACTTGGAAAGAAAAGGAAAGACACAGGCCGGCATATAAAAAGGGTTAGAGTCTGATCACATCAAGAGAAATTGTTCCAAAATACTACTACTCATGCGAAACTTAAAAACAATACATGAAACAGAATCAAGGGCACTGTGTGAACGAAGCAAATAAACAGCTGGAACTTAAAGGCTACCTTTTATATTTCAAAAGACACTTCAAAGCAAATCCAAGGCCAACCTAGCATACTTGTAATTTAAAGTTTAGTCAGTCAAACAAGGAACAGCACAACTATACAGCACTGCACCATATATTTCAGCCAAGGGGACATTTTTATACTGAAACATGTGCCTATCTTCAAGATACAGCCCTTCCTTCTCTTGAAAAGGACAAGTGAGCAGTCCACTGATGGTGGAGGGTTGCAAAAGCAAAGCAGCATATGGTAATGGGAAAAATATATGCAAGCTCACATATTTGGTGGATGACTTTATAAGCTGCAGCCATGTTTCATCTACTGTTTACCTCTTTTATGTTAACACATCCCTACCATGTGGCCCTGCTACATTACCTTGTCATGATTACAGTTTATTTTTGAAATTATCCTCTGAATCATTCACAAATGTAGCTCTGGCATTGCAAACGGCCTCAGACTTATTAGCTGAACAACAAACACATTTAGAACCACTGAAGTGCAGTATCTCCACAGTATGACTTCATGACATACTATATCTACATGTTCAAAACGCCATCTGGGATTTAAGTCTTGTTACGACTGGATTGAAACTCAGTACATGCCGAGTTTAATTTACACTGTAACACAAGATCAAGCTTCAGTACTTCAGTATATACCTTAAGGCTGGAAGCAATCATGGGGACCATATTGTTGTAAAAAATAATACCATAAGTTGTTTTGTTTTCACATCAAGTCAGATGTTTTCAACAGTAAAAGTTAGCGCAAACATCTGTCAGTAGAACAACAGCTGAAAATTAATTCTCTGCGCTCGAGCACCAGCGCTGTGTTTACAGCTGCTTCATGATCCTTTCCAATAAAATTTTACTCTTCAAATAAAAGTGATGGCAATGAAACACTTTATTGCAGCGAAGTTGATAGTGGGCAGCTTGGCTAGGTCATACAATAGGAAAGGTGAGAAATGTGGACAGATTATTGGACAATGTGTTGTGAAATAATGTGATGAGATACATTAAAGCTGCAGTGCGTAACATTTTTGCCTAGGTTTAATCTTTGTGAACAAAAACTGTGTGACATTATTTGTATCCTGCGTCCATTTGAAAATAGGCTCCGTCAAGCAATACTATCAGACCTGACTGACAGAGCATTTGTGTTTATACTGAGGCAGGAGAGAGGCTCTTCTTTCTTCACAACTGTTCACAGTCTCCACTTGTCTTAACATAGAACAAATCACCCCCATGTGCAGCACAGGTATGTCATCAGGTGACACGAGATCTAATCATGGCTATATGAAGAAACATAGAGAGAGTGTTGTGTTTATTTACTTGCTGATCAGAGGCTCATTAATATCTGGGATAAACAGCTCTCTATTCCAATAACCATTGTGTATCTAGAGCCTCTCACTCTCAGAGGCCTGACAGTGAAATCTAAATTCCCACAACAACTTTATCCAGTCAGTAAGCAGAAGTCCACAATGAGGCAGTCCTCTCTGCTGGTGAGGTTAGGCTGTTTGTTGGCGAGTAGATTAACTGGAGCTTATACGAGAGAACTGGCAGGAGAATCTACTGAGAGATTTGTGCAGACATTTGCGTTCACACATACAGCCCAAGTGGAAAGTACACCTGCACCTGCAACTTATTATACACAAACACAAACTAGACTAGAAGCAATAAATGTTTAAAGTTTAAAATCCCAGAATTCAGCATATGGTACTGGGATGATACCCTTTTTCTACACATATGAAACTTAATTATGATCCATTTGATGAAATGATATCACATTCAGTACAATTGGTTTCAGGGATGTGCCTCTGGGTCTTAAAACACACAGTATGCATTGTCTTTATATCCTAATGAGGACACACCATTGACACAATGCATTTCCTAGCCCCTAACCTTAACCATCACAACTAAGTACCTAACCCTTACCAAAACCTAAACCCAATTCTAACCCTAACCCTAAAACCAGGTCTTAACCCTGAAAAGGTTATGGGGCCCAGATAAAGTGACAAAGATTTTTGTTGTTGTTGTTTTTTGGACCTCACAAAGATATAAATACAAGCACACACACACACACACTTACACACAGCTACTGACTATCAAAGCAAAGCCACAAAAGGGAAACGTCTTAACATTTCACATCTCTCAATTAACAGAAATAACACATCCAAAAACACTTGATGAAGCAGTGTGACGTGGACTAGAGCCTCTGTGTTTTCTGACGGAAAATACTTCCTGCACCAATTTACAGCTACTTTGCGATGTTTATCGCCTGATTTCCCTTCGGCTATGACGTGAATTCTGTAAGAGTTTTTATATTGATGTTACTTATTTCTGTTTTCAGTTTATAATACAGTACAACCTGAACAACCTTAAGGCTACAATTTTTCGTTTAATACTCTGGACTGTTGTGAAGGCATTGCTCCCAAGGCATGTTTACTAATAAATTCAATATAGCATCCTCGCACTGAGCTCACTTATTGCTGACCCCCATTTGACCCCGCAAAGGGGGATGTTTGCTCTGTGTGAGTCCAGCTGAATTAATCCATTTAACGCTGTGTTAGGGCTTTGAAAGCACTGACATAATTGCTTGAAAAGCTTTAATCGAATGGATTTAAGTAATTAAATAAATGTTGCCAGCTGGAACTTAATAGCCCCACAGCCCACTCAATATATTTTGGCCCAGGCAAGGAACAGCCAGGAGAGGGCAGGGGGGGGGCTGTGCGAGGCGGGTGGATCCAGTTTTACAGACAAGTGCAAAATCTTTAATCTTTTTTAAAGCTGGTAGACAGCAACTTATTTGTTAATCAATCTTTCCTGGCTGAATGCTGGATGCCCGAGCCATCGAGATTTAAGCTCAGAGGAGAGAAAGTGTACGAAATAAAACAGGAATGAATTCAAGCCAAGTGGCTGCTCATTGGTTTACAACATCTTCACAACTCACTCAGTAGAAAGATGGTGAACAGTGATGTCATCTTAGGTTTAATGAGCTGCTGTGACATTAAATAGGACTGTGTAGGAATTTTAAACGATGCACTTTTGGGCCTTAAGTACACTGTTTAGCAAACACAGTGGTGCATTGACTATACGAGGGCTGAGGGTGTAATGAAATGTGTAGGTGATGAGGAGGAAGAGTTAATCAATGATCTCCTGAAAATGTATGAAGGATAAGTGAGGGAGGGCACGTCCAACTGAACAGAGAATAATCATTTTATCAGTACATCATTAATCGAGTGGTTACAAACACGGAGCAGGTAAACAGCATAAGCATTAGTCCACAACAAATTCAATTTACAGTATCTCATGCCAATCAATGCAGGGGAGGTTGTGTGTATCATAAACAACTGATATCATGAAAACTGCACCACTGATGCTGATCAATTTTTCAGTTTCTCATATACAATAGCTGTAAAATGAAAAATAGTTTCACATAAGTGGTGATACCCCTATGCATCGTAGGCACTTGGTTCTTTGATATCTGCTTATTTTTCATCAATGGATATGTGGTGTAATGTGGAACAATATGCTTGGATCTCAAGATAAGGAATCATTTCCATTTGCTTAAATCTAATATTATCAGCAATATAAGCTTAGCTTTATCGACATGTCAGATATTAGTTTTTATTAATATACAGAATCTGCGGCCATGTGTCTATATGTGCATTGAAGTGTAGACACAAGAATGTACATTAGAAAGACAGATTATAACTGTTTACTTAAGTTAAGCAATTTTGTGTTATTTTATCAGAAAAAAATGCCATTAGTTGCCCTCTAATCTTTGAGAGTAAAAGCACTCTGGCATTTGTGTTCACTGGATCCATTCAGTTGTTTTAACAAGGCTTGTCATTGTAGAATCCTGGCATTTAGTTGAATGCATTTATACATTAAAAATGATTTATGAACACTATCAACAGTAAACCCTTTGTAAAACCTAAGCAGCTTTGCAGCAGACACACAGTATGAACAACAGACGTGTGCAAGATGCAGCAGATCAACAATGCAGCTGAGATGCACTGCTTATGCATCCAGGGTGGCTAAGGTGTTAAAAACAAACACATATTCATAAATCCAATCTAACCATTTCTAGACCTCCGAAGTCTAGTTTGTTTAATTCCAAATATGACTTCCATACTAGGAAAAGGATTTCTTTCTATGCCGTAACTGTACAGATGGAAGTGATGTTTGAATGTCACAGTGTTTACAGTGGAACAATCTTAGGATGCAGCGCCACACTGTACAGGACAGACCTGCTAATCCACCTAGTTGGCCAGAACAACACTATCTTCATCCAAAACCAACCGTGAGTCCTTAATGCGAACAGAGCTCAGTCCAGGGTTGGCTTACACTACTGCCACGATCTTCTGGACAGAAATGCTATGCAAAGATAGTCAACACCAATAACCCACAGTTATACATATATGAACTAGAAACTACCTGTATGTATGCTGAGTTTATCCTGAACAATAACATATCTTGTCAAATTCACTTATTTCCTTATATGTAACAGGAGACAGACATTAAACTGCTTTATTTTACTGTAAGAGGAATATGAACCTAAAGGTAACAGCAGACGTGTAGCACTGTGTGCATTAACACTGTGTGCAATAGCACGGAGCTATCCCCTGTGGTTTCTTTGACAATAATATGGCCTGGCTTGCACAGGGGAACCTTTTCTCATTTTATGAATTATGTAGGGAGAGACACTCCTGCTGAGTGGTGCATCCTTAACCGTGAAATATGTCCCCGGTCTTTGTCATGGCCGGGTGAGGATTGTGAAATAATGATATAGAATTCATTTCATCTCTACATGCCCCGGCTGTCTCATACATACATCAGACACGATGTACAGCAGGAGTCGGGGGAGAAAAAAAATTCCGAGTCATAAGCCATGGAAAACAACAAGCTGCTATCATGCCCCAGCTCTATATTTCTCATAACCTTTTTCTTTTACATCCATTTTCCAGCTCGGACCATCATATCCTGTTCCCCTTCCACCGCCATGGCATGCTCCGACACATCCATCCTCTTTTCCTCCATCTTTCTAACTCACCCGCCATCCCTCCCACCAAACACTTCCTCCCTCCCTGTCTCTCTTTCTCCCGGGAGGTGAGCACAATCTCATTAGCCACCGCTGGATGAGGCGTCCTCTCCTCTCAGGTTCAAGGTGATGGAAGATTAGACCGCTTGGCCTCGGCTCATTCTGTATTCACACGGCGTTACTCGCTGCCCGTGAACACCAAATTACATTGAACCCGGGGAGTCTAACTCCATCAATTTTAAATGGAAGATTAATTTAACAATATGCCGCAGATATTTGTTACAAACCCATCATGTAAAAGTGACATTTGGCTATAAATTTGCAGGAGGCTCAGTCTGGGGCAGAGGCACAAATAAATCACAGCCATTTATTGCCAATCCCTACATTCTCGCTTGTATGGATAGTGACACATGTGTAACATATGTACATAATGTAAATGCACATATATATACACTTGGGTACATAATAAGGCTGAATGATTTGGGGAAAATGACAAGTACTGCAATAGCAATTTTATTTGCAATATATTTATATATATATATACCTTCAAAACCATGGAATCAGTGTGTAGGATTTAGTGACATCCAGGGGTGAAGTTGTATGTTGCAACAAACTACACTTGATGGGCTCTTTGTAAGATAATAAAACATTTATTTAAGAATTAGATCTGCTAATTGCATGGTTTCAAATTGCGATCTCATATCCAAAACTATTGTTCAGCCAACATAATATTCAGTAGGTCAGAGTTTAAAAATGTAAATTTAGAATTTAGGGACTTTTTTGCCAGAAATACATTCAATGACATTATTTTAATGCTTTTACAGTAATATCAGAATGTAGAATTCTGTCACACCTTTCTATAAACAAGTTATTGTTACATATTTGCACTCATTTGCTTTTCAATTATCTTCACCTAAAATTGCCAGATGATGACACATTATCCTTTGTTTTGCAAACTACATAAATAACAGGCTCTGAGAATCCAAGCTGGGCATATATTCTGTACATCCGACGATTGCAGAGCTGCCAAGCACACAGACTTGGAGAAGTGACAAAGACAGAAGGCAGGCATCCATTTAATCTAAAAAGCCAATATTCCTTTCTGGCAGCTGACTGAAGCTCCCCTGGAACGCCACATAAAGCTTACCCAAATGGCCTCACTGCGGCCTCAACATGTCAGCCTGAGATATGCACATCAGTGCTCGGTGACAGTAACTCCTGATCGTATTACACACCTCAGCAGTGCTCATGTCCCATTACTGCCACCCAGCCCTGCCCGACTGTGATTACCCCCCTGCATGCACATGCACGCACGCACGCAGGCACACACACAGCCACTGATATCTATAATGTGTAAGTGAAACAGTCATTTTCAAGGGAAGAGGAAGAAGCTGTGGTGATGGTGGCGAGGGCTGGGGTGGGAGTGTTTTATTAGAATGAGAGCTGGGTGGGGTTGGGGGGGGGGGGGGGGGTACAGTGATTTGATGCTGATCCTCCCAGACGGGGTAAGAATTTGAATTTTACCTCCTAACAACACCACCTACCGCCCCAATTTATAACCCCCACTTTTTTCCATAGAGCGTCCCTCGCCTCTGAATCATCTTTTGGCTCTTTAATGTGAAATTTCTTTGGGGAGTATGCAGACTAATTAGAGGAATTGATAACCTTGCCGCTTATTAATGAGGCCAATACATTTCAAAGTCATTATAGATAACCATGGCAATAAGTCTGGCTGTAAGCATCACTAGGTTTCACAGCCTGCATGTCGATGTTGTAAAAGGACAGTCCTCCACTCCTCCCCTGCTCCGAGCAATTCTCGCTCAGTGAACTGTAAATGCTTGGTTATTGGAATCTTTAAAACAGTGAGTGAAGAGAAAATTACACGACCAAATCTCCCCTTTCCTCTGAATTAATGAAGAATTATGTTCCCATTTGCAGCATTAGATGGTTCACGGGAGGTTTGAATACTGTGAAAAGTGTGTTTGACAACGGTGTCAATTTAGCTACAGCACAGCTCACAGAGTCAGTGCATCATTCACAGCTGTCACAACCACTTAACTTTCTCATTGTCACCAAACCAACAAAAAAATTCAGGTCAAGAATATTTTCCCCTCTCTTGCCTCCCTTCATTATAAGTTTCCATACGACGCTGTAGCCAAATGGCTTTTAGAGACAGATGACTGAATGAGAGCATAAATCTTAGACTTGGAGCTAAATGCATGCACTGGTCATTACACAGCCATAGCTGCTTACAAAGGAAATATATTATAGATTAATAATCAACTCTGCTATTTGCAGTAGCAACGTCCTGTATCATTTCTCTTCATGCAATGCTCATTTTGCAGCGGTGGAGAGGTTAGGCTTTACAGATTTACAGAACTACTGGTGAAGAGTGTCATATAATAAAAATGATTCATTATCACACTAAAATGAGATGTAGTTATTCAAAAAAAATGACTAGAATGGCCTTAAAAACCTCAGAACTAACCATGTTAAGGTAAAAAACAGAACCATAAAAATCAACTCAGCACAGGTGTCCAATCTAGAGCATGGTAATGTGAGACAACATCATTTATACAATTGAAAATGTCATACCAGACATCATGTGCTGCTTGCTGCTGTGCTCAGCCAGGATAGTGATGAGTGTGAGGTAGAAAAACACATTTCAACATATCATGCCACTCAAGCATACATACAAACACATGGCAGCTCATCAAGACACAGTCAGGTGACATTTATGTGAAAAACATGCTACGCCAACCTGAATTGTATGCATACATATATCTGAATGAGCTCAATGTCGAAGTAAAGAGGGTGTGCCATTTATTTCTGCCATTATTGTATTAAAATTATAGACACAATATGAAGTCTATAGAGAAATGGTAAGTAACCAAGTTTCACTAATGGCCTAATTCATTAACTAGCCCCACTAATTGGTACTTTACTTGAAACCACAGAGCTGTTGGAGGATTCTGCTGTACTCCCTCAGTATTCTCATGGTTACAAGTCCTTTGCCACTTCACCAGTTAGCTGCAGTGCTTCTCATTTCCTGCCATTCTAATGGGCTGTAAGAGCAGCACTCGGTGTGTTGTAATTAATCAAAGCAATCAAAAAAGGTCTGCCTGGATTGGACATCCACAATGGATAATTAGCCTCATTAGGCAGAGCCACCACAGGGCTTCACTACCTCACCGTTACAAAACACTTCCAGTTTCCTTGTTTCATTAATTAGCCGCATCAAAAACCGAGGTAAATTGACAGAGTCAATATGTTTTGTATGAGGAGTAAAATGTCAGAGGTTCACAAGCTAGAGTCAGTCATTTTATCCATTATGGCATCAATTTGATTTGGACACTGTCGTTCGTACTCATTTTGGCAGGGAAAGGACGCGCAGAATACAAAAAGGCAAAACTCAAAGAGAAGATAGTATTCAACAGGAATTATTCATCAAAGCAATCGATGTAATATTTAGAAACGCACGTTTTCTTTTAGAGTTCACACAGACAGCACTCTGAAAAATGCAGTCCAAAACAAAACATTTAGCTTCACTTAAAAGAATGTATATAAAAAATTGATGTAGTCTTCAAGTTTCCTCACTGAAGCCAAGTAGCAATACATTGAATATCTACCAGGGAGCGACTCAGCCAGTGCAAGAAGTTCACTGAGCCTTCTTCGCACATCATTTACATTGGTAAATATTTCCGTGATTAGTTTATGGTAGGTCTTTCAGGTCTTTTTCAATAGAGCATGATGTGTATTTTGTAAGCTTTTGGTCCATAGACTAAATGGTTGCAGGTGACGCAGATTCTGGAGGTTAACGTCACATATTTACATTTAAAGTGCAAGATGGAGGCAGATGATCCGGGTGACCCATAAAAAAGGGAGAAGCCGAAAGAAGATGTTGCAAGGATCAAACAGTTAATCTGACATGAGACATTAAACAAGACATAAGACGAGGCTAGTCTCGACAATACATTCAGTAAACACAGGATACAGCAAGACGTATGCACACAGAGCAATGAAGAAACAGGTGATCTAAAAAAAAAAAAAAAGTAGAAATATACTATAAACTTCATGACTTCATCCATGGCTACGCTTATTAGTCTATAAACAATAAAATGTTCTTACTGCACAAAAAGGTTTCACTTGACTGCCTGGCTGATGTGCAATAACTCACTATGTAAAGACATTACAACTATGCATCTCTGAACTTTCCTGGTCATTACACACACACACGCACACACAAATCAAGTCACCATCTGCAGCTCAACTAAAGGGTAAAGTGTGAAACAAGATAACGGACATTTAGGGTGCTATTTATTTTATCATTAATAATAATCATTTTGTTCTATGCAACAAACTGCACAACCCCTGAGAACATATCAGTTAAATAACACTACTAATTAAATATACACTTTATTACTGATTTGAATCAAACTGATACAGCATTTAGAGTTTTTGTAGCTGATGCTCGAAAAAGTTCTGGAGCACAGTGACACAAAACATTGTGCAGGAAGTTTTGGTACTTCTTTATTTGATTGTTGGCATGGACAATGCAGAATGAGGTTTACTACACCAGAGAGAGCTAAAAGTCTGAGAAAATCTTAAACACACCAGTTATGCGTTGAAATCATGCAAATGAGCACTTAAGTGAAGAGTTGGTAATGTTTCTACGGCTGAAAATCTCAAAAGTACTGTTCAAAGTGCACCTAATGTGAAACATTTATTTAAAATAAAGACTTTTAAATTGACTGTATGGAATTTTAATGACAGTGACATTTAGAGTTAACCTTAAGATCACTGCACTTAAATGTATTACATTTAAAGGGACTTCCTTAAAAGGAATTTGCGAAGATTAATATATGAAAATAAAGGTACCTTCTGAAGTCCCTCTCCACTGAGTGCAAATTAGCTGCAATTCAAAATGGCACAGCTTTCCTTTCAAATTGTGGAATAATATGCCTTATGCCAAAGGTTTGGTCCTAACTGGGTCTCTTGAGGCTCCATGGATCTTTCCCCCATCCATAACTCAACAACACCTTCTGGGACTGGCACTCCATTTTTAACCTCCAAGCTCATTACTGGAACTCTCTGGGGCACACTGCGAACCACAGACAGGAATTAGGATTCAGTAGGAACATTCACAACCAGAAATGGATGATACGAGGCGGAGAGGATCAGTAGTGCGGCGAACCCACGGGAATACAGCAACTTGCAGAGTAAGGCACTTTTAAATATATATTTAGCATTGCACCTGCTACGTTTTAGCCTGCTGAGGTGCTGTATGGAGGGTACAACTCAGCTTTTGGGTCATCATTTAAAATGATGAAGAACTGCTGTGCTTCTATGAGTTGATGCTATTGCCATCCAAAAATGAACGGATGGGGCATGAAACCTCCAGGAAGCTGTGCACCTGTGCAAGGATCATGGAGCTCTGAGAGCAGTGAAGTCACGGATGCACAGTTGCAGATTACATAGATACACATGTGGACTTAAAGGTTGATCTATGTTCTTATGAACACAGACTCCCTTGTTGGCGCCTATGGTCATAAATCAATATACTGTACCATTCTTTTACAAATAGAAACTAATTATATAAATTGATTGTAAGTAGAAACACATTATAGACTAGTAGAGAACATCATTAAATGCATAAAAGCAAGAAGTGATTGCCGTCTCCTTGAGGTTTCAGATACTATTATCGTCCTCCTATTTTACTTATCTGTCACTCTTAGACCTTTCTGTTCTGCTTCACTAAAAGAAAACATTTGAATAAAGGGCTTGGAAAGCTAGATCTGATCTCATGTGGTCACAGGAGAATCATTCAGGACTATTTTAATGCCAGAAGTTGATGGTCACACTTGGTGCTATGTGATCTGTGCGCTCAGGACAGATGTTAATACAAGGTCTTAACGGGGCTTTAAATTGCCATAAGTAAATGTAGCACCTCTCTCTGCTCCTTATCATACTGCCAAGGCAAGTTAAAAAGTAGAATGACAATAATGATGAAGCATGATTACTCAGTAAAATGATGAGTTATCTTCTACAGCCAGAGCAAGACTATTCAAATAAAAATAATGAGGCATAAACAAGGTTACAATCTCATTCAGCCATTTTCAATCATTCAGATATTTTATTCATTAATTGAATTAATACATTAGAAATGAATTTCCTCTTTCAATATTTAGATTTCTTAGAGCTGAACAAAGACCAGGAATACAGAGAAGAAACTGAGTGCAAGCAAAGGGAATGATTAGTGCAGCACTTCACCTTGCATAGTTTCCACATTTCTACAAGCAGAACTGACATTCAATGTGATTTCTGAGTCTCTTTAATAATCTTAGCAAGTACAGTTCAAATAAATGTCTGTGAATGGCTGCCATAAACAATTGTACATAAATGTTTCTTCAGTCTTGCTGTTTTGTAATTCAGGTCAAGCATATCTTCACCATTGTGCCAGTTACTTCATGTTCCACTTCACAGATTGACTGTAGTAGGATTAGGAAGAGATATCTGTGTGTTACTCCAGACACTAACGTCTCCAGAGGACCAATCCTGCTGACTTTGTTATTCCCCAACTTCTTTTACCTTATTCTGGTCCAATATCTCAACATCTACAACTACAAATGCTAATGGTTTCCAGAGGGTGAATCCTAATACATTTGGTAATTCCTTTTCATATAGTATGTGCACCCCACATCATGTATGTAGGGCAACCACACTCTGTTTGTGTTTGGATGTTTTATTTATCTTTCTTTAATTCTCCCTCTTCACTCTGATGAACTGGTGTCGTATTCCAGTTTGGGTTCCAGCCACTGCTACACTCTACTAGGCTCCGATTGGCTGGGGCGGCTTGAGTTATCGCAAACACGCAAATGAGATCAAGGTCTGCAACACATTTGGGTGCATCTTTGAATATTTCACACATTGATCAACAAATGACTTATCCGAAAACTGTGCAATGTGAAGAGGGAGGAACCACTGTCAGCTGTGGGTGATAGCAACAAGTAAATGTTAATAGTACAGTTATATTACAACTGAAGATCATTTGTTACAGCTTTTCTACATGGAAAAAGGTTTCCACTCTTCTCTTTCAGACCTCCAGCAACTGTGGTAAGATTGTGTTAGACCAGGGGTGTCAAACTCATTTTAGTTCAGGGGCCACGTACAGTGCAATTTGATCTCAAGTGGGCTGGAACAGTAAAATAATAGCATAATAACTTATAAAGAACAAGAACTCAAAATATTTCTTGTGTAATTTCAACAATATTATGCAAGTTTTACCATTTAAACATGTGCATTACAACTTACAGATCATGGTGTAAGTTAAATTAGCTGTCATTTGAATTCATGTGCTAATATGCTACTTTTAGTACATTAACAAGATAAGCTAAACTTGTGTTTCTGAGCCTCAGAGAGGTAATATATCCCCAAGTAAGGTTTCACTGAGGACTAATAAAACATAAGGCCTCAATCAAAACAGAAGCAGTTGTTTGGACAAAACTCTCTCATCAACAACAATGTTAACAAATGTATCATCAAAATCAACATCAACAATTGAATGTATTAATGTGAACTAAGTATGAGATTCACACTGAATGTATTGGTGGCACGTTATGGCTGCGGCAGTGAACTGCTGTGTCTCATAATGTGCACCTGCTGCTATGCTTTTTATCAGTTTAGCCCTGTCCATAAATAATAGGGCAGTGATGAATTTATTATAAATTGATTACTAAATTAATCAACCATTTTGCTAATCGATTAATGGTTTTACACTTTTATTACACAAGCTATACCCAGGTAGAGCCATGGCGGGAAATATTTCCTTACCCAGAGCTGTCCGGCTCTCCCTGGAGCTCGGCGGCCCCCTGCCCCGGGCCAGCACTCATACTCCAGCCAGAGCTCCACAGCTTCAATAAACGGAGCTACAAATAAATGGCTACAATATATGGAGCACATTTCCCTCGCAATACAAAACCTGGGCTCTGTATATTGTAGCCATTTATTTGTAGCTGGAGTATGAGTGAGTGAGGGAGAAAAGGTCAACTCAGGCATGGGGAGTGGGGAGCAGGGAGCAAGTGCCATGCACTGTCGGGCAGGGCTGCCTGAGGCACCGGGAGAGCCTGAGAGCACTGGGGAGGAAACACAGAAGTGATTGCGAGGGAATGCAAAAGTTCACACTTTCACAATTTCCCATCCTGACCCTAGGGGGGCTCCATATTTTTAGTTTCATTGCTCCATCTGACAGAGAAAACATTAAAACTGAAACGTTTGGTTTTGTGGACAAAATAAGACAATTGAGAACATAATCATTTCAAGGTCTATCAATTATGAAAATAATCGTTAGTTGCAACTCTAATAAATAATGTGAATTTCAAGATAATGACATAGTACTATTGCTTTTCATGGACCAACTTTACTGTTGTTAAAAATGTCAAGAGGGCTGCAGTGCTTTTACTTAAATTGTGTCAATGCAATGCAGCATAGACAAAGTCACTGTCTATTTTGCAGAGACATGCGTGGCTTAAATAAGCAGGAAAAAAACACCTGAGAGACTCGTCTCACAGCAGTGTGAACGCTCTCATCAGTTAACATGTGTGTCTCAGTGAAAAGTGAGACATTCCACAATGCAGTCGCACACACACAGCCTTAGAAGTGATCAAGTTTTATGGACTCTTTCGGGGACAAATGGCCATAGGTATTTTCATTTTGACCAGTGTGCCGGACAAAAAGATAAAACAGGTGATTCAGTGTAAATTTCTACCTCGCTGAGACGGACTGTACCGCTGTACTAATGGAGAATTAAACATGTGAAATTAAATTTGCAAATACATGATCAAATTTTACATGTTTACATCATCCATTACAAGTATGTGCCATATTCTTAAATATGTTACATTACAATACTGAATGGAGGCTTTACAAATGGCTGCGGCTCTGAAAGTAAACCTAGCCTGAATGCATCCACTGGCCCTTTCTTTAGCAATGTTCGTGGCTGCTAAATAAATAATTAAAAAGACAAATAAAGCGAGAGGCAAATAAGTATGAGGGTGAGAGCCTCGGAGGAAAGATCTGCTCAGATTCTCATCTCTGAATGTTGCAAATTAAATTCCCTCGTCAAGACTCTAATCATTCACAGCAGATGGGGGCTTACGCTGTTTTAGATCTGCGGGAATTCTAATGGTTATTGTTTCTGTTTAAATAGGGAGATTATTGCATTTTAATAAGTCCTCCTTGGGACTTGCTGCAACAATGGAGTGCTGTGAATTACTGTAGATAGCTGTTACTGCATGCAGGGGGAGAAATCAAGTTACTAAGTGTGACAAGTTGCTCTTCCTCTCTCTCCACCCGCTCGCACCCACCCTTCCGGAGATGGCTGCGAGTGTATTTACCACCAAATTAAGAAAGTGCCATGGGAATAATATTTTTATCCGACAGAGGGGAAGGGGAAAGGAGCTTGGCTGTGGATTTTCATTAAAATGACACATCTGTTCAGCAATTTGGGCAAAGTAATTCTGCTGAAAGTTTTATCAGCTAATTTTAATTATTCACTCCACTGACTTGAATACAGGATTCATCATGTTGAATTAATATATTCAACGAGATTATTTTTCTTTCCCTTTTGCTCCTAAATAGATGAAGAGGGGAGGGCGGGGGGAGTGTGGGGGCATCAACAAATTGAATTGTCATGCACTGTCGATTAAATTGTGATTTGTTAATTACAAAAACTGTACAAGCGTCTGCATTTTAAGAAAAATACGAGTGCAAATGAAGTTCGTAGGAGAGCAAACATATTACAACTATTCAACAAATTCGAACAAATCTGACCATTTTGTTCAGTGAACAATTTGTGAATCCGTTTTGTCATCATGATGCGATTTAGAAATGTACAATTTAATGAGGAAACTGAGACACCAAAAGCACTTAAGTGTATTTAATACATTAAGGGTATCATTACATGAAGATTAGAGATTGTTGTCAGTAAATACAGGAAACAGGAGCTGATACTCCTCCAGCGTGTGATGTCATGGTCCTCATGCAGCCATCACAGTGAAGTTACCTTCCCCTTCAGTGAGTTACATCGACAATCCTGTGTTTTCTTAACAAAATACTGGAGAGTTGTGGGTCCATTGGGTGCACTAATAGACGAGTAAACAAGCCTGGGTTGTGTTTTCATAGAATCCCATCAGTAAAAGAAAACTCAGACAGATGAAGATTGTGGATTAATGCTATTAACATGCCTCAGTCCCTGCGGAGGGAACAGAGGAATGACAACCATCAAGGAGGAGAAAAGGAAACATGATGCTGTGGATGTCATGGAAGTGCTGTCAGAGCCTTTGCCTCCTGCTGAGGATGAACAAGAGTGTGACAACAAACCATGCGAAAGATTGCAGTGTTACAGCGGGAATGTCACTAAATCAGGGAGGAAACCCATAGATCAAAGGTCATTCGAAAATCTGATGAACAGACCTATGGTGAAGACAATGACTGGTATCCCCACACATTCCAACTTGTACACAGTTTGTACCATTTGGGATGTAATTTATACCGAGTAGTAAAAACCACTCTCCTTCCCAGCAACTGTAGTTAACACTTCAGAGGCTGGAAATGAACCTCCCCCTTTCATTTCATTGCTTGGCTGTTTCTTTACAATCTCAATTGCAAGCAGAACATTAGTCTGTGTTGAATTTTATCCATCATTGTAATAATGGCACAGATGTACTTCAACTTTTACTCGAGGAGTTTTATTTGTAAATGTTCGAAATAACACATGCGCTATTAAGCAATTGTAACTAATTTATCAAACATATTTCTTGCAAAACGGTTGTTATGCTGTAGCACAAATAATATCAGATGTTACAGAAAAGGCACAAATGTGTTCCTGTCGTGACAAAGCCTGTGTTGAATATAACATTTTCATGATTTTACTTTGTTTGTTCTTTTTGACTTCTTTTGTTTGGCTAATTCCCTCAGACAGTCACAGCATTTTCAACTTTGACAGTTAGTTGTGACAAACTTAATAGACAACTTTTGTGCATGTACTATTTATCTTTTACAGATTTGCACTCCAGTCTGTCTTTATTATGCAGGACAGGCACAGTAACGGCCCAGGTTTGTTGGCATCCTCTGATATGTGTACATGTAGATAAGATATAGGTAGATTTTACCGGAGTAGAACTGAGGCAGACACTTTGTTTCAAAGCTTGAAATATGACCACGGGAGCAGTAAAGGATTGCAAGTGCCCAAAACTTGAGGTTTTTATTCATACCTTAAAATGAACAAACTCTGACTCTGGTTCAACAGTGTTCACATTGCAGCTTGCCTGTTTTTTCATTGGAAGTAACATGACTGAAGGCTATGAATTGACCAGTCATGCTGATAACAGCAGAGGAGCACAGGAGAATCACAAAGCCCTCACTTGTCAAAGACCCTTTATTCAAGCAGAGCACATTCAAAAGACCCCAGATATTCAAAGCCAACCCATTCAAGGACCTCTGGCTCTACAGTCAAGTTTCTGCAGCTGAACTGCTGCGACTGGTTTTTGAAAAAAGACAAAGATCCACTGCACAGGAAAAAGGATTTTCCCCCCTTCTCCCTTTACCAACTTATCTCCTCCGGTAACTTTCCTTTGCAACTTGTCCCTGGAGACTATTACCTTGCCCTGAAGCCCTGATGCACATCAGCACACCGAACAAATGAGACGCCAGAAGTGGGAGACGGGCAGATTGCAAAGTGATACCTCTCAAGTATGGCTTTGTGGCTATGTCCCTCTCTCACCCCCCCCCCCCACCCTTTCTGAGTTGTGTGAAGTGTCTCTGAGGAGCCCTGTGAGGACTGAGAGGGCAGGGAGCTTTTCCTGGACAAAGGGAGGAAACTGAGAACAACACAGTTGTATTAAATAATAGCCTTGGGGAGCTGAGATTTGACGTAGCCTCTTTTGCTTGCCTGACACCAAATACTGTCTGTCAGCTAATCAATTAGCTTAGTTCCTCTTTACCATAAGGCCATCCCAGGGGAGGCACAGTAGCCATGTACTGTCCCTCATAGCCATTCCGAATGAAAAATATGTGTCTGATCTACATAAATCTGTCCAGATTATTGACTTGCTTCTACATATTTCCACCGCATAGAGAAACATATCTGCTTGAACTGGAATAAATCAAATCTTGCAGTGAGAGGTGGACCTGGTAGAGTCTGGGAGAAACATCCCTGTGCGATTTACAAGGGGTATGAAAAATACAACATAAAACACACCAGGTAGCCAAAAACATAAATGAAGGTGGTTGTGGTCGTAGGGATAGCGAACATAAATGACTAGGAGGCTGCGTTTGATGGATCGCCACCATATTCCCAAGCTCCCTCCAAATGACACAGAGAAGAATGTTTTTGTCCCTCTGGAGGCCTGTACCGGTTATCAAATTTAATAAATAAAGCGAGTGAAATCTGTCTACTCTTCATCTTGCAGGCTCTCCTAGGATTTGTACGCACTGGCAAATTACCATTTTCAGGCACAATATTCCCATGGCAGTACGGTGCTTTTCTCCTCTTCCTGATGGAATCAGATGAGCACAGCCAGGGGACTCATTGTTATCCACCTGCAAGTCTCGAGCAAAAAAGTAAAAAAGAAACAGGGAAAAAATGTGACAGCTGACTCTGACAGCTTCCCATATGAGAATCAACTTCAGGTGAGAGCTGGTAGGGGAGGCAGCACTTGGACACTTCTTCTTACTTGTTTGTCAAAACATAGTGTTTATATTAATTCAAATTAAATCTGCACTATTTATAAAATATATTGCTGCACACGGTGCACTTTCCACAAAGACAAATTATACCTCGGTAATAGGTAAAAGGGGCAACATTTGAATAAACCTAAGAGACTATTTTCAGAGAAGGATGAGAATTTTCCAGCTCATAGTGAACACATGGCAAATATTCTTAAATGCATTCATACCCAGTAGTGACACATAGAGTGGTTCGAATTACTGCATAACTCGTGATTCGATTATAAAAAATGAGACATCCATTACCCCAGCAGAGATTTCTACGAAGGGGGGAGGGAGTGTAGTTCTTCCAAGAACAGCATTTCAGATTCTCTAAATCTAAGTGAATTAAATCCTAGCACTGCCACTGATACACAGACACTGTGGAGAAAACTGTTGAATTCATTTTACTTATTTTTTTATTCACATGTTTTTCAAACTATATGATGGGGAAACAAAATAAGCACCAGAAGCCAATGTAATTTATTACAAACATTGGTACACATTGGGTGCATTCAATGTTTGAGTGGGATTCAGTCTCCCAAGTAATCTTACACTGAATCACACACACACACACCATTAGTAACTGTCGATTGGAGGCACATCTAAAAACAAAACATATTGTTCTTCAAGTAAATCCAAACATGTCCAGTCCCATGAATGTCTTCTTCACTTATATTTGACATCATCTTGGTAACAACTAGTCCCATATCATGTGTACAATGATTATGCTGCAATATTCTGACCAGGCTTTCAATGTTTCCCTCATTCAAGGCTGGGAAATGTGTCCTTTCATTCTGGACCAGTGAAGGATCAAATGGATGAGACAAATAGCTTGCATGCGCCTGTGGGTGACTGAGTTGCAGAAAACGATCAAAGTCGCCAAGGAAGCAACAGTAAGAGCAATAAGTTATTAGCACATTGCACACAACTAGATCTCAGTGTAAGCTGTGCATGCAACTGTGAGTGCCACTGATATGCAATACATTTTCTTTCACTCTCTAGTCCTTTTACCTGTCACTGTGCGGTGCACACACACACACACTGATCTGTGCACTGGATCTAAGGTGATTGTGATGCAATTTCAGTGTGTACTCATAATATAATCTAATGCAGATGTAAGTCTTCAAGTTACAAGAATTGCATTGTATAAAACAGAAATTTCAAGGTTGATGAATTATGAGCAATCAATAATTTGCATTGACGGTACCATGTCAGGTATAATAATAATTGGTTTTTTAGAGTATAAGAATAGCTATGTCACCCTCTACACAATTAAACATGTTTCAGTTTTTTGTTGTGGGCAAGGTTTTAGACATGGGGACCTGTCGAAGTACACTGGAATGGGTATGTTTTGAATGAAAACATACCAATGGGGTGGATAAATAGTTTAGCACTCTTGCAACCATGCTGCAAAATAGTAGTGAAATATCAATTGTTGCCATTGCATCCTGCTGTGAACATGACTATTCATCTCTGAGCTCAGTAGCTTAACAGTTTCTGATAACACCTAGCAGCAGGATCATATAGGCTTCACCTGGTGCACTAGAAATTGGGATAGGACGTTACTCACTTGCAATCCAATCCAAGAGAATAATTGGGCAGAGCCCCAATTCAATACAGTCCCCTAAACTGCATGTAATCCACTCAGCCAAACTGTCACACCGACAATGAACCGTCCCCCTCTTCCCCCAAGGCTCACCAGGGCTATCTCAGGAACACTCCAATAGCTTGTACCTGGCCTGCTGCTGGGCTCATTATCTGCTAATCCACACCCAAGCGGAACGTTTAAATAGTTCTAAAAAGGATTGAGAGAGGGCAGCAAAGCTTTCACTGGAGCCATGCAATTAAGGCCAGAGAAATGATCACACAATTTAGATCTTCTTTGCTGTTGAAAGCACAAGAGGAGGATCAGGGGACTAACTGGTGAAATGTTTATTGTGAAACCAAACTTATCATAGACATGGAAGCAGCAAATGGAAGAGAATTTAAACCAATTAAGGTGATATAGCAACACAATGCAAGAACAAAAGGCCAGAGTGTGAAAACTGTTTTGACAAACCTTGTTAGAGAGACACTTTGTCAAGGACAAAAACAAATCCAATCTACTATGAGATACTTTTTAAACAATGAAGTGGTAACAATGAGAATGTAAGGGAATGAGGCAGATGCTATATGGCAAATACTTCAAACCTGAACTGAATGGCAACATTCACTGAAGCTTACTGAATGGTATTGCATTTGGAAGAAATGAAATCACAGATGAGTGCTGTACTACAGACAATTGTAGTGTACTCACAACTATTCAGTGTACTCAAAGATGATTCATCTGGTAGAAAGATGAAATACAACATAAAGCTGGATTGCAACTACAGTGACAATCTTGATAACAGAAGTGGAAAGGATGCATGTGGCACATCATGGCAATTCTTACAATTACAGTCACACATAACTGTGTTGTAATAAAAATATATGAGAAGTATCATCTTCTACTTCAGGTATGTACGAGTATGTTTATACTAATATTTTGGAAGAAATATAATACTGCGCAAACTTTTGAAAACAAGTGAAATCTGTAAAGTAAGAATGCTTTTACAAATATACATTGTAATTGATTACAAAATACAGAATTACAAAATTAGATTGCGTCAATCTAAATCGAATCATATTTTGGTGTGACCACCCAGCACACAGTTTTTGAAGGAACTCAGTAGGTAGGTTGTTTGGTGTCGTTGTCCTACTGTACAATACATTTGGGGCCAATCAGATAGTATTGCATTATGGAAAGGCATCTGCTTGTATTTTCTTTTTAGCACTAAGGGCACCAATAATCATGGCCAAATCCCCAAATACGCTTCCAGAAATGCAGCCCCAAACTTGCAGGGAACCTCCACCTTGCGTCACTGTTGCCTGCAGACACTCACTCATTATTGTACTGCTCTCCAACCCTTCAGCAGACAAACTGTCAGGTGTTACAGCCAAATTCTTAGAATTTTGACTTATCTGTCCAGAACACCTGCTGCCATTTTTCTACACCCCACTTAGAGTAGCTGGGCCTTGTATCCACGTCCGAGGTATGTTTTTTTTTTGCCACAATTCTTCCCTGAAAACCACTTCTGGCCAGACTTCTTTGAACAGTAGATGGGTGTACCTGTGTCCCAAATGTTTCTGTCAATTCTGGGCTGATGGCACAACTGGACATCTTCCAGTTACAAAAGGGAAGTAAGCATGATGTGTCTTTCATCTGCCGCACTCAGTTTCCACAGTCCTCAACAGTGCCCATTTATTTGTGCTTCTTCACAATAGCTTGAACACCACATTTTGAAATCCCAGTCTGCCTGGAAGAACCTTGCTGATGTAGTATAACTCCTTTAGGTCTTGTTGCTGTACTCAGTTTTGCCATGGTATATGACCTTCCACATCCTCACCGTCTGGATGTTCCTCAACCAGATTTAAGCCTCCCACACAGCTGTTTCAGTTGCAGTTCATGACTGTGTTTCAACCTACATATCAAAATGATGATCATTAGCACCAGTTTGGTATAATTGGTTTATCATACCCCTGATTCTAATCTTACAAAATCCCTGAATTGCAACTATGTAGAGACTACCATAATGAATATTGAAAGGCAAAACAGTCTGGGGAGACACACTACCTCTCCATTTCTTTCTCTCTCTCCCCCCCCGTCTGTTGTCCCCAGAAGCTATAATATCTATCCTTGGCGGTTCACTTGACATTTACTTGCCCTGCTTCTCCTGCAGCATTCCCCTTCCTAACTGCCAGTGCTGCGACTCTCCAGGGCTCGCTGACCAGGTGAATAGATAACAAACCTGTCAAGGCGGTTTTAGGGGGGAATAAATCCAGAGCTGCGACTGAGGTGGATGATGTGTTCCAGGGGGTTACTTGTGAAGGAGAGGGGGGGGGGGGGGTATCTGACATGAAATGCCCCATGAGGAGAGGCTGCTGGCTATAATGCAATGGTGCTATTAAAAAAGGTGGCACACACACCACTGCACCCCAATTAGATCTCAGTGCAGACATTTTAAACGGCTTCCCACTTTTTATTTTCTATTTCACTAATATTTTTTTTTATTAAATTAAGTTATTATTACTATTGTTTTTTTTTACAATAAACCTCCCTCCTCTGACTATCATTGGAGCTGTCAGGATCGCTGTGTTCATGCTGGCAGGCAGGTCAGGGTGGGAAGGTGGACGTGGGCTGTGCACTTTGCGGTAAGGGCTGAGAGCACCTATGAGCCATGTATGGGGGCTAAGGGCAGTTTTTAAGGTGTTGATAGCATTCATGGTGATGAGTTCCCAAAAGAGGTGCACAAATGTCAACACTCGATTGCTATGGGCATATAATCCTATAAATAGAAAGGACAAAGAGCCAAAGCAAGAGAGAGGCAGTGTTCTTCTTTTGTTCAGCAGTATTGCGTTGGAACATGTTTTGGGATTTCAGCTCTTAGCACAACATTTCAAACCAGGATTTTTCTATTTTAACTATTAAACAGAAAACAAATATTTTGAAATGACCAGAAGGTCTTTCTGTGTGTGTCAATGAATATAATCTATCTGCCCTTTTAATCCAACTATACTCGCAAGTCCCTTCACAAAACCAATCAGTCTAATTGGATATATCCAGATTGATCTCTTACCAATCCCTTGAAAAAAGCCAAGGTAAGTAAATACCTGGTAAATTGTTTAAAAAAACACTTAAGCGTCTTAGCCCTTATTACAATAATTTGTTGGCTAACATGGCTTGTTGTATAAAATACACAATACACAATCATAGACTGACTAAGAATATGGTGGACTGCTGCTGTGAAGTATATTAACTCAGGAAACTGGCAAAACGTCCTTTATATAGGACAGAGCACATGAAGCGTTTTGGGCAAACCAAGTGAGGCATGCCTGCTATAAATTGGAGGGATAGAGATGTCCCATGATGGTACTAAAAACTGCACATCAATTACCTGAAGCACTGAGGCCTGTCCGCTCTATCTACATCCGAGTTCTGCCTATGAGGAACCAAAATGTCAGCCATCTTTTCAGACCACTGAGATGGAGAAAGTAGCATAAAAATATATCTCTGTTTTTATTCAAATGTGAAAAACCTTGTTGTTATTTGTATTTTAGAAACCCAGTGGCACACAAAAGATGGATAGCATAAAGTGTATTACATTTTCTCCCATATGTACACACATGTATGGAGTTTTTTTTTACACTTTATTCTTCACTTGGCTGTTGCCTTCATGGATGGTTGTATATTTCAAACTAGTACTGGCACTAGCAGGAAGGCAGTAAACAGCTTTTTGAGGCTTAGCAAACAGCCTGTGTTAGACTAAGCCATGTTTATTATCAAGCACAATCCTCAGTCTCATCAATGCTTAGAGAAAGGCACGGATGAATAAATGCATATTGTTTTGCTTAGGGTTAGCCAGAGCTGGAGCCACAAATAAAAAAAGCAAAAACAATTTAAAGCAGATGCAAAACCCAATAAGAAAAAGGGGTCGGGCAGAGAGACAACTACGGAATAAAACAGACAGTGGAGGAATAAAAATGAAAAGAAAAGCCCAGGCATACTGGCTGCCTTTTCAATGCTGTTTTTCAAAAAGCTGTAAAGCTAACAGGGAGAGGGAGAGAAAATACAAAGGCCTCTGTTCTCATTTTCTGTCTGAGAGCCCCACCAGGACCACTGAAACTTGCTTGATTTCCCCAGTCCAATTATATCTCCATGCTCAATCCTTCCAGAATAGCAACATCACACCGAGGGACGCCGTCTGCCTAAGCACAGCGTGCCTAATGGAGTCCCAGAAGTTGACTCCATTTCATTGCTCCTAACTAATGGGCTGTGATATTTTCCCAAACTGACTGCAGCCCTGCCCCCTGGAAGCTAATCTAGTCAGTGCTGCACTGGACCCAGCCCAGCAACACATCAGCCCACTGCCTCACTTCTGTGATGTTGTAGTATAAAGATTACATTACTGATATAGCAGGTAATATTCTTTATATTATTTACAGTGTGGGTTGGTTAGTCCACTTGTAGTGGAGAACATAGGATTTGCACATAGTTAATTTGGTATAAGCATTTCTTTTCTCCATATGTTGGATACATTAATTCACATGTTCTCACCTAATGTTTGTATTTCTTCTTAAGTTGAAATAAAAATGACAGATGATATAAAATACATCCTTTACACAGATATTTCTGTGACAGGACAGAACTAGCTGATGAAACTGGCCAACCCATATTGGTGTGGCTCTACTCCCTTTCCAACCTCCCCCTCCAATCCTACACTCTCCTCCCCTCCCAGCGCTCATTAGTGCTTTCTAGCTGGGTGCTGATTGTCAGAGGGCCCCTGTGATGCCAGCTCTCCCTGTGCGGCTGGCTGTGGTCAATTTAAGGGGACTTTAATCTAAATGGGCTGAGGAGACGAGCAGCAGCCAGGGACAGGTGGAAGGAGGAGGACTGCGGGGTAGTAGTGGATGTACAATCACAAGGCCACAGCTGAGGACAGATACTCTTTCAGGGCTACCTATTGCTCTCCAATGGATACTTGGGCCCAGAACACAAGCATGAGAAGAAATAGCCAAACATAAATCCACTAGAATGGGTCCCTCTCCTGCCATATTGTGGGCATGGAACAGTCCTCCAGATGGCTAAGGGACACACCAGTGGTGCAATACAATCACTGGTATGGCAGAAGTATCAGGAATAAATATGAAAAACTTTATATCATATAAAGGCTCAGCCAGCAAAGACTTTTTCTGTTAAAACTCCAATTTGATGACACAAAACTACTCCTTACCTTTCAGGTATGAATGCCTCTTATTGTACAGTTTTATTTAATGACATCAGTTAAATGAAGGAACATGAATGAGAACAAGATACAACCTCATTTTACATGAAGAAAAATACTCCATTCAATAGAGGTTCTTTCAACATCAGAATCTCATTAAAGCAAATGTGACTTCATTTCAAGAAGTAAAGGTACAGCAAAATTGTCGGCTTTAATGGCTCACACAGAGGTTCATTATTTTCATAATTACACCTCCACACGTCAAACATTTGTTTTTCTCCCTAATTGATGAGAGAATTCACAATGCACCATATTAACAGTGGAGGGTGGTTCTTAAACATGATAAAATGCTTTTAAGTGCTTTTCATATGCAATACATATAAAAAGAAATTACCATATTTTTTCCCTCTCAACTACCAATAATCTGCTGGGTAGATTCACAGAGGATAGGAGGCAAAACTGTAATTATGCACATTATTCACCTTCCTAAGTGCAGCACTTGAACACAAAACACTAAGATGTGTAAATGCACAACACTAGTTTGTCGTCATGCAAAATGCAGGTCAGGCTCCACCAGTCACTGAGAGCTAATGGCAGTGAGTGGTGCTCCTAACACATGCTCCAGTTCTTTCAGGGGACACGGGGGAGTTAAGTGCCATGCTCCCTACTGCTGATTATCGCACCTTCGCCAGCCTGCCAGGTCTCCCTGCCCTCCATGCATTGATCTCATTTCACCAGGAGATAAGGCAGTAATTGGATGATGGCTTAGAATCAGATGGCCCTGCCTGGCTTGGCTAATTCCACTCTTCCTGGGCCATCTAGGCTTGGGGCCAATGGAGCAGGCCAAGGTTAATCCCATCCAATCCCCTGTACGATGTCGCCCCGATCTCTGACCTCCAGCCACTACCTAAACACAGCTGATGTGACTCCCTCTGAACAGGTCAGAATCAATCACCTAATTAGTTTAGCAGGAATCGTGCAACCCAGCACTATACACAGTTTACTGTCAAATATAAAAGTGTGATTTCTACAAATTTAAGGCGCTTGTGTGCATGTGTCACACATGTTAACACATTATTTAACACACAGCTGTACGTTTCTTTTGACCTTCTATAGACCTGATAATACTAGTCTTGGATGTGATTTGACTGCATGAAACAAGTCCTTTATATGGCCTCACACACCTCAGCAGGAATGAAAGCAGAAGAGGGATGTGCGCCTCTTGGGAAACACTAATCTTATTGTGTACATTTATTCAATTCTGGAGTCAATATCAAACATAATCAGAATGGGTCATGTGACAACTGCTTTATGTGTTGGTTGATAGTGGATGACAGGAGGTAGACGTAATCACATGGGAGTACATCACCAATGACAGCCCCTAACTTGAAGCACTGCTCTTGCAGATTAATCATGAATTATAATATACCATATAAATAACTATATAACTAATAATACGGGAGCCACTGTTAATATAGAAACACATTCATTACACAGATATCCCACAAGCCAACAGCTGTGCTTTATAGAAGTGGAAGTAATCCTCAGAAAATCCCCTGAATATCTATTTGAAACCAGATCACTAAGCTAAGATGATATACTGTAGTTTGGCCATTTATACCAGCGCAAGTATAATGTTCCTGGAAATACACAGAAGTACAGTGCAGTAGGTCAATGCCTACAATACATGTGAGCAGTTAAGAAAAAAACAAAACGTCACATGTATTCACATGAACAAAAAAATGTATAGATTGTCAGATTGGTAAAACAGAGACACACAAGACAAACACAAAATGAAACATAAAGGAACAACACTGGCAAAAAATAAATCTAGCAAACGGATACCTTCTGCCAATCTCCGCTAACAGCACCATACTCCATTTATTATTGCTGTGGAACAAATAACAATACCGTACAGTGCTGCTTTAGTCAGCCTCTCAGGTGTGCACAGGGAGATGCCAATCTTAAAATCCAGGGTTGAATTTTTCATTTCAGTTCACAGTAAAGCTCAATATAAAAAGCCTGAATTCCAAAGAGGAGCATCAGCTGGTTGCTCTTAACAAAGGGAGTTTTGAAAAAAGACCATATAAGCCAGAAAATCTGGTGGAAATGGGACACTAACAGAGACAATTGGAGGCGAGATGAGGCCAACACTTGTGTGTCATAAAGACAACAGTAGAATGGCCGTCCTGTGGATTCCTGGAGCCTGACATCTAGATTGCAGATGGATAAGTGCACGTTAAAACAATATCCCGCCGACCAAAAAAATCATTTCTCATAGCTGTCTCTATTTACTGAGAGGCTGCTCATCTCCCGCTGGGGCAGAAACAAATGAAAATGTTATTTCTCCACTCATGAACCCCTACCTAGTCTGATTTTTCACTGCTGGCAATTTCATTTCTCTTTCAAATTTGACTTAAGCCCATGACTTGAGGGAAATAATGTCTCTGGAATAATCCTTTGCAACTGTAATTCCACGGGCTCCATCTCTCTGTCTTTTTTGGTATATCTATGCGTCTGTCTATCCATTTATCTACAGTATCTATGTATTTATTTATTGTTGGCAGTGTTGCTTTGTGGTTTAAGAGAAATTGCACTGGCTTCTGAAATAAAAGTGATGTGACATCCAGTGTCTCATGGTAATACTGTCAGATGCACGGACCTTGAATATGACAGAGCATGCCCTTCTCCAGCACAAGGGAAAATATATTTATGCACACCATGCTGCAGCACGTAGCTTGTCAAGGAAGAAAACATGGGCTCAAATAAAAACA
Source organism: Solea solea (assembly GCF_958295425.1). Lineage (NCBI taxonomy): Eukaryota > Metazoa > Chordata > Actinopteri > Pleuronectiformes > Soleidae > Solea > Solea solea. The sequence goes on along the minus strand of NC_081137.1, from coordinate 15,484,072 downwards.
CATGCATTATTAGCTACATGCTCTCGTCATGGAAATGTGACCAAATAGGCTTGACCATGGATGGTTCATACATGTACAGCTTTTTTCTTGTCTTCCCCATATTTCAATGTGCAATAAGCACATTAGTAAAATCAGTGATACAAGTATGTACACCAGAATAAATAAATCTATCTATCTATCTATCTATCTATCTATCTATCTATCTATCTATCTATCTATCTATCTATCTATCTATCTATCTATCTATCTATCTATCCATCTATCCATCCATCCATCATGTAATCAGGGCAATGTTCATTTCTTTATTTTTGCTGTATGTGCTTAGACTTTATTTTCTAGGTCTGGTGTTGTCTGCAGAATGATCTTAAACACAAATCTGCCCTATGCCATATTCACATATTCTTATTATTTATCAAACACTTAATACAAATTAAAAATAGATATGTTTTGGGGGGGGATATTTGTAAACTGTACACATAACTCAGGGTGTGTGATAAAATCAGAATTTCAGGATTATCTATAAGGGGACATTGTTTGAAAAGAGGAGTAGGGTTGGGATTTGGGAGGTACAATTACTTCGAGAGCAGCAGCATCACATGTATGACAAAAGACGTGTGCTGCATTTTACTCTAAGACATGACATGTCAGACCGGGTTCATGAACTAGCCGGTCTTGCTGTGTAATCCCCATACAAGATCCTAAACCCCTTGTGCCCCCCACACAAACACTAACAAACAAACATCATAAAAACTCAACCCTCCCACACAGTTCTTACTCCCTAGAGCAACATTATCTGATGCAAACATAAACGAATAGCACTGGATTCACATATATAAAACATATGGATGAACTTAAATACATGTTTCTTGGAGTGTTTTGCATCAATACTAGATGTAGTCTGAATGTGATGGGGAAATACATTTAAATAATCTGCAGAGAGGATCAACACAGAGGTTTATCTAGAGATATATCCATCATTTCTTCATTTATAGATGGTGGGATGAGCCAGTATAGAGAGTATGGATGATTTGTTTACTCAGGAGAGGTAAGCGATATGTAGCAGTGAATGGCCAGTAATCATGTTTATGAGGGGGAGATGGTTCTGGACTCCTGGTGTTTCTGATTGTGTTTTCTTTGGCTTCCAGCTTGGGCCCAAGTACACCCCTAGCAGGCTATTGTGATTGAAGTGTGCACTCTAGCTTGGCTTCTCCTGGGGGGGTAAAAAGGTGCATGTAATGCTGTTTGTGTGTCTTTTATGTACTTTGTTTGCGTGCATGTTGGCCAGTGTGTACTCATAAAAGCGTAATGTCAGTCGATGAAGACCTACCAAAGCAACAGAAAGCACCTCTTCCCATTTCTACTTTGTGCAGCCAGTTTTCACATTGTTCACATTGCTATGGCAACCAGCATTCTCTCCTTGGGCTCTACATGCATCCAATCACAGTGAGACCTTTGTAGAGATTCCTCCAGGCTCCACTTATTCAACTTACCCCAGCGGAACAGCTTTCACGCTGAAAAGAGCTGGAACAAAGAGAGGAGAGACTCCCACACCAGGGCCTGGTATGACATCAAATATTGGGGCTGCATGGTCAGGTTACAGGTAATGTGGAAGTGATATGTAGCCAAGAAGTGTAAGAGGCATGGCAAAAGCAAACAAAGGGTGGTAGCACATGGCCATGGACAATTTCTGTAGAAGTCTCAGAGCCTGAATACTTGGCAGGTGCAATGTGGCTCTGGCACTGGTTTAAGCTTGATAGGTCAAAATGGATTCCGGCTGAGCCTATTTATGTAATTCCTGAAAACATATGGATAGGATTCAGGCGCTCAATACTTTCAACCTTCAACAATGACATTCAACACCACTTCTTCAGTCCATTAATCTTCCATGAGAATAGATTTATCATCTGCTGCACTGAGGGACTGCGCTCTGTCAGCATCAGCCTAAACAGTATTTATCACACCAACCTTGCTCTGTATCAGTTTCACCAATTAAACAGCCCTATTTTGTGAGGTAAAGAGTAACATCACAACAGTAAGGTCACAATGTTCTTCTGATTCGGCTTATTTTGTTTTGTGTTCAAGGCTTCTCTGTGTAGTAAATAATTAGTAGAGATAAATTAGTGCCATGTAGCATCAGTCCAAGGGCTGTTCAGAGGTCACGACACACAATCACACTGTGCTTCTCTCATTTTAATTATCCATCTGTGGAGCAGTTGCGGCAGAGTCTGAGCTAAGCACATAGGTAAGGATGCAGGCGTGGCCCCAGCACTTGCAGAGACAAGGCGTCCAGTGGGACCCTTTGCAGGCCCCAGACGGACATTCAGAGGTTGGGCACTGGCAGGGTGATGGAGGGGCAGCATAATTTTCCCCGAGTGCCATGTCACAAAGTGTCACGGTGTGTTCCTAACAATTCAACTGCAGGCCACGAGCGAGAAAATAGGAAAGAGAACTAAAGGAGGGGGAGGAGGGGAAAGGAGGCTTGATTTGGTGTGCCAAAGGTGGCAATAAGCATGTCTAGCTACTTCCTGGGAGACAGGCTATTTATCAGATTAGTTAAGAGTCAAAGGTGTAAGGCAATTCAAGTGATCTTTTGTCTTGATAGTCTGGTTAGCTGGTTGTGCAGTCATGGCAGAACCTGACATAATGAATAAGGGAAATAGTGCCGACAAGCTCCCATTGTGGATGCAATGGGAGCACACAAATGATTTGACAGAAAGAAATCCAGTGCAAAAAATATGCTCTACGATCTGTACCAGGTGTTCCTTAAGAATTAATAGGAACCCCAGAGGCAGGACTCAAAGAATGAGTCATTCTGTCATAACCTTGTGCTTTATATAATTTCAAATTTAATCACAGCAGTGGGTGATCCTGAGATTCAAGAGGTAAAACATGTTAGATTGCCCTAATATATATCCTTTGATTCCGCAGAACTTGTCATCTGTCTGAACGAATGAATGAATACAAAACACTATTTTCTATTCTATTTCAATCTACCCTGATGAGTGGCTTGTTTACACCACTGCTTAAAAGTGAGCAAAACAGTCCAAACGACCATCGACCATCAACCAATCCCTGATCTGCATCTGCTGCTCTCTGTTACTGCACACACTGAGGCCTCGGCAGACAGTACGAACCCGTGATAATGAGCTAATTATAGGTACAAAATTCCTACTTCCATATCTAAATGCTTGTCACTAATAGGAAACATTTCAAATTATTGAAAGGCAGAAAGAGAAAGAGACTGATAATTGATGCAAGCAATTACAAGTTCTGTGTCAGAGCAAATTGGCCAGCATATCTGGACATGTAGGGAGACTGAGACCTAATTTACATCTGAGTGTCAGGAAATAATTGGAGAATGTACTGAGGAGGTGGGATGGGCAGAGTGTAATGCAGACCAGCTCTGGTCGCATTACATAAGCAGTTTGCTTGGACAGCATGATTCAGATCAGACAAAAAGCTTACGGAAAAGACTGTACTCCAAGGTCAAGGACAAAACATTATGTGCAGTCCTGGTATGCTCCAGCAAATCTAATCATAATAGAGATCTTTACCACAACAAATATTCCTCATGACATTAATCAGTTTCCAAAAGCTGCAATTTGAGCATTTGAAATGGTTTCACCACATGCACACAGTGTTTTGAGCGGTCTGTCATGTTTTCATCAGAAAGCCAGTAATAACCGAGTTCAGTCTTACTAGCCATTAGAGAGACTTTTGCTGTGTTTGGGCTGAAACCGCTTCAAAAACTTGGGTAGACGATGTGCTTGGCTTTTAAAAATATCACTTCCAGATGTTTCATTACAAAACAACTTTCAAAGACTTCACTGTAAGAGAACCTTCTCGTGTGAGGAGCCAGGACACAAGAGTATGGTTATCAGGAACCTACAATTTTCGCATTTTTATTTCAGACAAAAAAAAAAGCATGTAAATTTGTCTGGAGGAACACCAATAAAGTGCAAGTATAAATGATAGTGTAACAGCCCACGATGTTACATCAAGCCTTCCACACAAGCTAGATAAATGTGTAAACACAGGAGTATTGTATCCGTTTTGACTCTTCTTACAGAATTCAGTCAGTGGAACTAATACAAGCTGGACACAACAGGAAGCATTGGACGACTATAAACAATTGTCAGTGAAATATAGCGGTGCATTCATTATAGTGTGCCTCTTGTGTCTCTCATCAGGCTGGCTAACACTGACTGGCAGGCTCTGACCCACTACTCCAGAGCTTCTCTCTATTGCAACCGTCTCTCATCAAGAGCCTTGGATGGAAAAAAGGAGTAACATGCTGTTTACTTGCAATCCCAGGCCCGTAATTGCCAATTTATTTGATAGGCAGCCGGGTAATGATGGCATTTCACCCCTTGCCGCAGAGACTAAACGGAACTGAATCATTCCAAGCTCCCTGGCCTCCCTGATCCTGCAGAGTCCCTCTGCTCAAAACTGCTGCCTGCCTGAATTCCTGCCACCCAGACTGAAGGGGTGGGGTGGCTGCCATGTCAGCTTCAAACAAACCCAAAAGAGAACCCGGTGCCTCAGAGCAAATGCAGCTAAACCTGCCAATTTAGCCAGGGTTTGGGGTTGAGGCAGACACAGCTGAGCTGATGTGCCATTTGTAGGTCCTAATGAGCTGGCAGGATGGAGTGAGGAGGGAAGGAGAGTGGGAGACAGGAGGCTGCCGGCCCTGACCTCCTCTGGCCTTTATCTCTCTGCCAGCCAGCGCCAGGTCGGAAAACTTTGTTCATCTGCTTCACTGGACTGTAGCTGCTCTATGAGTTTAAGGCAGTGTAACAGCAAATACCATTAGCAAACTGTGGTCTAATGAACAGCTCAGGTCAAAGCTTGCTCCTGTCTCACATTGCTCCCTGAAACTAATGAGTGACTCAGATGCTGTCTCTTTGTTTTTGCACTGCGAGGAAGCATCTCTGTGTAGCGGAATCACATTAACAATCTAGTTGCAACCAACATATATAACCATGTGGAATGCCATAGCAGAAAAGGATAGACATACTCTAGTTGGCTTTGTGCCTTCAATGGTAAAAAAGTACAATTTTACTGGAATTTAGCTGCATTTGATTATAATAAGAGTAAAAGAAACCCACAGAATGTCAGCCGCGAACAAAACCCCAGTTATTTGTTCTTTTGTGCTCTACATTTTCTTCGTCCTTTCTTTTTGTCTGGGGAGCAAGGCTCTGCTACAAAAGCTTTGACTTGTACCTCTTGCAGCTTGTGAAGTGGGTTTTTACAGAGTTGCTGGAGGGGACTTGTCCAGAAACCTGTGGGGACTGTAGATGAAGCCTGTGTGAATGGTGTGATCTTTTAAAATGACATGGGGGTCTAAAAGTCTGTCTTCACACTGCCCAGCTTTAAGAAGATGTGCTTAGTCTCCTGTGGGGTGTCTTGACCAGGTGAAGCAGGTGGAACTAGGGATGTTGCACCATGTGTCCTTTAGAGTCTGCTGAGCAGCTAAAATGCAGGTCACGTAAAAATCACAACAGAGTGCGAGAGGCTTCCTGAGTACAAGGAGTGGGGAAATAGATTCAGCCGAAGAAAACCCACATTTTATCAAATGAAATAAGTCAAACATATTGACATTTGATATTTTTGTTTCAGATGATGTTATCATACAGTCTTCCTACCAAATAAGGTAACTGTGAGGGAATGCTGATAGTGACCTTGTAAGAACTTGTAAGTAAATCAGTAATAGTGGTGAACTGTAAGATGATATAACTATTGAAACTTATTTCATTAGCGTGTAATGAGTCCAAGTACACATCACCTCAAGTATGTGGTCTAAATGGAGGTCAGATTATATTGTTCGCAGTAAATTTTAAACAGTGATAAAAAATAAATTATATTGGAGCACAGGCTTCAACAGTAAATTAGTTTCATGCAGTATGGTAATGGCTTCCTGCTTGTCCCTTTCACATATCAAGACTAATAACATTTTAAATGTACTGTCCTAACACTTATGTTTCATTAAAAGTTGGTCATTGTCCTCAATTGTTCTATGTGAGAGTCACGTTTAGGCATATTGGTCCTCAATATGTTTGGGAGTTTTCAAACCTTCATTGTTTAAGCAACATTTGTCTCAGTATACTGCTGCACAGTCACCAGAGTGCAGTCTGACAGAAATCAGCAAGTATCACTTCAGTTTCTGTTGTCAACATCAAATTACTTATTTAATTTCATGCCCGGTCAAGCATCGTAAAGCTACACGCAGAATCAGTTTTGCTTCAGTTGTTCGGCCATGTCTTTCTCAAAGACTCGCTCGCCTCCCAGCTGACAGCTTTAATTATGGCCAGATATCTGATCCCTTTGCCATAGATTCTCAACACAAATCAAAGAGCAGTGCCGGGTGTCTGGCAGCAAGGTCCCTGGAGCTTGATCGCTTTACATCTTGAAATATTGTCAAAGGGCACAGGGACATATAGTCGCTCTTTGTTCTGTCAGTTAATGCTTGCCTTTAGCTCCTCCACAATGAAAGAGGACTGGGGTAAGTATAGTGCCTTTTTTGTATCAGACATTTTAAAAAAAAGAGTAAAAAAAAATATCTGGCAGAAAGGGGGACAAAGACAGAGGTAGTGTGCTTGTGCAGGATGTAAATAATGCTCTCCACTTTAAGCACACATACATTTTACGTTCTCACAAAATTCATTAAACCACATCAATGACTTACCTGTTGTCTCTGGGTCATGTTGTTGGTGCAAGGCCATACACAGGAAATGACACCTCCTCAAATATGAAATTGTTTTAAAACAGCATTTAAGACTAATAACCAACCCAACTAATGAACAATTCTAGCAGACACATTTTGATTCGTAATATATCCTTCACACACTTTTTAAATGGCAACTCCTAAAGCAAAACAAAGGTCATTAAGGTATTTGGTTGTGAATTCACTACCTTTCGTGATGCATGTTGTCTTAGTACTAGTTATTAAATACAACTCATGTATCATTTTGTTTTTCTAAAATAACTACTTTGAATAATGTTGTGTAAAGGTAAATAATAATAAAATAGTTTTTTGTGGTTGATTTTCGAAATGCTGAATCCATGTGCTAATTATACTACACACAAAGATGAATTATAATTATTATCCTCAAGTTTTGATATATAATATTAAATATAGTATATTTAGGAGATGACAGACTATCATCAGCTACTGAAAGAGCCAAAACTGAAGCAGTGAGCTGTTGAACACTGCACTTGCTTGTTAATTTACTCACATCTGTCAGCCGGTCTCTGGAGCTGCTCCTGAAGGAAGGCTTGGACTCTCCACTTACACTCTCACTGTCACTGTCTTTACAGTTTCTGGGTCCTGGCTTCAGCTGCAAAAAAACAACACACAAGGAGACCAACGGTTAACAATGTGAAGCAAAACTGTTAACACAGCACTTAAGACCTCTGCCTCAGAGAAGCATCCCACAAAAATTGTTTCATGAATGTGTGAGAACTGGCAGGAGCTACAGCACTGTCTCCGTAAATCTGTCATATTTCTGAGTCTATTCAGCGCCAATGACTCGGCTTGCCAATGACAGACGGCATCTGATGTCGCAGTATGAAACTCCTCTCAGCCCATAAAACAGAGAACAGGGACAAAGACCCTTCCAGAACCTTCAAATGGAGCCACCATCCTCTCTAAGCAGACACCACATGCTGAGGCAGCAGGAGCTTAGCAAGTGTCATCCTCTAGACACTTTGTTCAAAAATGCAGCTGAGAGACATGAATAAACAGCAGGATGTGCCAATTCACAAGCATCTGAGTCCCGTCAAAATCTGGAGAACAATAAAAGGTTCTGGGGAGTGCAGAGCTGAGTGGAAGGAGATGAGATCTATACTCCGTTTCCAAGTCTATAATTGATGTCCTCTGAAGCTCCCATGCTGCTCCTTCCAGATTGGACAAATGCAGCAGGTTTCATTTCAAATCACATAAAAAAAGGTGTCTTTATGGGTCAGTGCAGTAAAGAGCTGATGTGCCACCTAACAGCGAGATGCTGCACATGTAAAGACTAGAGATGATGGCAGGCTTTCTCCTCCCTCTCCTGCTATGGAGACAGAGCTACATTATGATTCTTCTTTTTTTTTTATCTCTCCTTCAATATTCTTCTTTTCAGATGTCTACCATTTGCGGCTACGAATGGACACAAGGTGGAGGAATACCAGAAGAACCCTTGAGTTAAGCAGATAATTAAAAAGGAAACCTTCCTTTTCTGTAGCCATTAGCGGTATGAAAGGAATCTTATTCCTTGGGAGAATTGCATGATGGGTATACGGCTGGTGGATTTGCCAGAGTGCTGAATGTGATAAGAGAGTCTGAGCATTGGGTGCACATGTCTGAATGTGTGTGTGTGTGTGTGATCAGACAGCACTGAGACAAGGTAGGGGAGTACATGTGCACAGAAACCAATGCCCTGTGTTGTGATAGCACTAATTACCTCCAACGCATTTTATTCCCACACAAACCAGGGCATATTTTCTCTCTTTCTCTCGTAAATGCCAGTTTGTCTGAAGGGAGTTTACATATTTTTAGAGGGAAGGGGGGGGAATAATATCTCATCCACACTGGCCTGTGGACTGATCCTTGAGGAAAGGGCAAAGGATACTGTTTACGCCCTGGTCTGTGGCTCCTTCATCAAAACATGTTGACCTATAATATTTATCAACCAGCCAGTGTCCCTGCTGACAACACTGGGCAGTGAATGCCAGCATACTCATGCATTTATGAATGTGCGCACACAAATAAACAACAACCTGACGGAAAGCTGCTGTTGACTCCTGCACCAAATATTCACAGGGCAGAACCAAAGGCAGATATGGTGCTCTGACCAGGAATATCATCAACCAAGTGTGGCACGGCTATAGAGATTTGTCTGTTATTAATCAAAGGGCGGCAGTGATACCACATAATCACACCGTCTGTATTCTGGCTTATCAGTGGGAGAGTACTCCATGAAATCCGAAATCGTGCACACATTTAACTGTGTGTAATGTCTGAAGAACACGTCTAATAAAGACATTGCAATAAAAGGCGGCTCATCTTTCATGGCGATTACATAGCTTGGGACCTGATTACACAGCTATTTGAAAATGTATCCCTCAGCTTGTTCCCTTTAATTTCCCCCTGAGCTCCTTTAAATTACTTCAGAGAATTGTAATTTTTTTTTCATCTGCTCTCCCTTTCTGAAGCTCATATGATGGATCCATTTCATTTTATGATGTGATTAATGAATTTCTTAAGCAAATGGAGGGAATGCTGCTGGTCAAAGGCACAAAATGTGAAGCTGAAATTTATCGGCCTGCGTTCGTAGGAGCTTGGGCTGTCTCTGTGACCTCTGCCGGTCTGATCACTCCCACTTGTTACAATCATGACTCATTCTATATATTTTAATAAACCTTTATACACGAAGCTTCAGTTTTACCTCCGGTAACAGACACCAGTGCACTTTACTACATTCAAGAGGAATTGAGAGTGATCACACATGACACGTGTGGAGATGCCCCAGGCTGGTGGTATCACATAAAGACATAAAGTTGCAGGTTAAACCATAAAGACACATTTATTTAATGCCCGTACTGTATCTGTGCAGCCTGCAAGAGAAGAGGCCCAGTTGGAAAATAACAACCACATGGTTTTAATATTCTAGAGGCTAATTTCGCAACAATTAAAGACACAGCAAGACATTAGCATCTAATGAAACATTTAAACTACTAGTAAGTGCATCTGACATTAATTTCCACACAGTGAGATCTTGTTTTCCTGCAATCTGTTCAGCGTTAGATTCTTTTCTTCTTCTACGTCTCTCTTACAAGGGTGAATTTACTGACATAGGAATCAACAACTGTTTTCAATCTGCAGTCGGTGATGCTTTAGAATAGTGCAGCTGCAACAGTTTAGCATGTGACTCTGAGAAATCATTCAACATTTATAAAAAAACAACAACAAAAAACATTCTTTCAAAAACACAAAACAACATTTGTTCTTACGTGACTGGCTCAACTGCTCAAATTTTCAAAATTCCTATAATTGATTGCCTGACTGATAAGATAGCTGACCCTATCTTAAAATATGATATGGAAACAAATGACTATGGCCTTGACAAAAGTGAGAATCTTTTCATAGAGCCAACTGTACATAATTAAATCAAGTGTCAGTTAGTGTTAACATACAGTACAAAAACCTTCCCATTGAACAGCCCTCTTTAAGGTCAAACAAGCTTCTTTACAACTTTACAGCAGCATTATTACAGTTGCAACATCAAACACAAACGGTGCTGTTAAATGTCTCATATGCTTCATATGACGACATCATAGTTAACATGAAGATCAGCATCGTGTAAGGTGATGGTCTAAGGTATGAAAGTGAAAACGATAAAGCACCTTTAACTCTACTGCCCTTTACTAAAACAGCTATTACAATATTGCCTCCAACATGTAGAGTCAATTATTGTCTCACTTGCTGAAAAATGCTAACCACTGCCATAGAGGAATTTTACAAGTGCACTGACCTACTCTCAAGGGCTGCTCTACAGACTCAATGCAATCAAGAACAAAAGTGGACCTGCTAACATTTCTAACCACAAAGGCCTTTTTAAACAGAGCAATTCACAACCAGCCTGTCCCAGTCCTCAACTCCACCCCACACCCCATCCTACAAAATAAAAAAAATAAAAGACAGAGACAGAATCAGGCTCAGTTTTCTGTCCTAGCCTCAGTGGGATTCTATAGTCATCAGCTCCTGGTTTCCCTTAGTTACGCACAACAGCAGCTGCGGAGCTCGGCGGTAATAAAACCTGGAACAATTTAACAGCTTTTATTGTTCGTCTGTGGCTTTCAGAACAGCTAACCTGTCCTCTCAGGATCTGGCAGAGAGAATCCCACTAGGGCAGCAATGAAAGAGGATCTCATTTACCTAAAAGCACTTATAAATTTTTAATTTGCTTTAACAAGTAAATTAACAAGTCCCTCATTTGGGAAGTTTTATGGCTGCTTGCCACTGAAGGAGAATCATGAAAGTTTTATAGATAATCCACTACCTCGACTGTGATGCTGATAATAAATTGTCTATTTCCTGCGGCACTGTCAAATCCCTTTGGTTTCCACTGACTACACTTTGAATATTTCCTTGACGCTGCCTTTGGAGGTCTATATACCAGGGCTATTAAAATACTCGGCAGTAAAAACTGAACAACTTGAAGAATTTCAGTCAACTTAACACAGGTGCTCTTGTATAGCCTTTGCTGACACTACTGCCAAACATAAGACCATATTTAGTGTCGCTAAATAAGCCCCTGTCGATCTCGAATTCCCATTAGCCTCACAGTGAGCCCATGTAGTAAAACCACCTTGGGCTGGTCAACAACAGCAGTTGGAAAGTGCTCGGCAGGTTTAACATACCGTCAGCTTTATCTAAGGAGACTGCCAGGCCAGTAAGAGGTTGTTGACAACAAACCCTATGTCATCTTTATGACTGTGGCTATGTAGGCAAGCACACCAGAGTGCCCTGGATATGACCCTGTACTTGACTCTGAGGCCCAGCTGCTTTAACAACCACAGACAGCCACGTCCGCCCTCTCTTCACCCATAACCTCCTCTGCCACCCACGTTCATAGCCTGTCACTGAGCATCAGCACAGAGGGTGCAGGCATACATTCTGAAAATAACCTTAAATACCTCCTTTTATCTCTGTAGATCATCTGTTTTTTCATCATTGCAACCAAAAAAAAATGATTGTCATCTTTACCCCAAAGCCCACTGTTTTTAGATTTCACTGCCAGTCAGCGAAATACTTTTTATTAGTTCCTGGATATGTAACAATGGAGAAACTGCTTTTCTTTTCAATCTGTTAGCATCATTGTGAGGCAGTGATATCTGATGAACTTGTATCTTTTTTTCCTTGCAGGAGAGAGATCAATGAGGCCAAATGCAGCAACTCCAACCAATCTAAGGCCACAAAGGAGGGCTTGTCTAGTCTCTGTGCTAGAATGCGGAGCCAACGCAAAGACATGGAGCCTCTGAGGACTAGTCATAGCAGCCGCAGGGTGAGGGCATCCTAAAGAGTGGGAGTGGGAGAGGTTCGAGGTGGGGGAGTAAGGGCAAACATGGTTGAAAGCACTGTCTTGATCTCATCAGTCATACTAAAGACTCCATTTCCTTCACCACAAGCTGGAGGCTACGAGCGCTTGTGGCGGCATTTATATATTGCCATAAATCTCTAATCTATGACGACATTACAGACAAATCAATATGCTTTTAACATCCATCCACCGCCCTGCGTTGCAATCACCCTTCTCCCTGCTCACAAATGGTCATATAATGCTTTGGTCTGGTGGACTGAGTTATGGGGACAATTCCCAGATTTAATAATGAACTGAGCAGGTGGAGAGAAAGTGTGTGAGCATGATTGTGTGAGTGGGTGGTGGGTGAGCTATCTACCTTATAAGAGCAGAGGGAGACCTCAACTCTCTCAGATCATATCTGAACATCTTGTTGTAGTAGCCCTTTGTGCAAGTAAAAAGCCTTTCCTGCCCACTTTACGAACCTCAAGTCCCCGATCACTCAAACAGCCCACGAAAAGCGGACAGAGAGCAGGAGAAGGTGTCAAAAAGTGTGAGACTTCCAACTGCCCAGCTGAGCACTCATGACCTCATACTTCCTCATCAAACACATCTGTGTGCAATTAATTACATGATTTCCCCATCGTTTCAATCTGTGCTACTGAGTTGTTACTTCAGTATTGCCTACCTGAGACCCATCCAACTAAAGCTACCACCCGTGTGCCAAATCACAACTCCCCGAGCTAGACAGCTTCAATAAAGAGTGGTATGGAAAAAAGACAGCAGAGAGAAAGCCCTCTCCTCCCGGCTTGCAGAGGCTATTATTTCTCTTTTTTATTGCCATTTATTTTCCTCCAGGAATTCACTGCCAGTATATTGGCAGGCCTTCCAGTAGATGGAGGCAATGAAATTTAGTGCAGACACTTAACACTGGGTCAGGCCTTGTGTGCAACTCACATGTGGTGGTAATATGAAAGACAAACACTTCTAGTTTAGGAAGAGAGGCATTTTCTATATTACAGGAATAGTAGCAGAGTGTAAACTATGACATAGCTGCTGAAAAATGTACAACCAGAGCCTTTAATGGGGATGAATAACAGAAAGCTGTGGCCAGGACACAAGAGAAACAACCTGAATAGGTCAAATCTGGGTAATTATGCTAAACCGTAAAGTGAGGAAGAATTGCTGGAAGGTTGTGAAGGAAATAAAGATGGAGAACGTCTACACTAACTGACATGAATTAAAATATATTCCACTTAGCTCCCTGAGACAAGGCCGCTCAATAAACATGTCATTTTAATTAATTTACATCTACACTTGAACATCACACAAGCAAGTTGTATATGCATTAGTGCTGATTGTAGCAACAGACACACTGAGTGCACTATTTGTAAATATGTACACACACATTAACATTTAACAGTGAGATGAGCTTATTTTGGAAAACATTACATGATTCACTTAAAATGACCTTTCCATTAAATACCAGTGATTCTCATCCCATTCAAGTGTCCTATATAACCCAATGGATGTTTAAGTGGAGGTCACAAGGTCATAAACTAATTGCTGGTCAGCAGGTGAATATTGCCACTCACTGAGCATTAGCTCATCCTGTCGAGCCCCATGCTGTGGCTTACCCACTACTGCAAACCAATGAACATTATTGCGTCTCACCTTACGTGCATTTGGCTCCATCTGCACTGCTATTCAGGGAATAGAGTGGGCTGTAAAATCTGATGGCAGGATATACATTTCCCATTTGGCTGACCAAGAATGCCCGCCTGAGTCCAGTGCTGTTATCACTAATCCCTGCTGTACATGTCCTCATTCAGCAACCCTTCTGAAACTCATATCGTCCTTATCAAGTCATAAAAACAAGACAGTGCAAGCTTGCCACTGTATTAATAGCCAGAGTTTGCCTGCTTTGTGAGGTGTGTGTCACAAAATACAACCGCAGAACATGATTGTATTTAACATAATCGTGCTTTGAGGAACAACTTCAAGATGCAACAGAGTACACAAAGCCACGATGATGTCAGAACATTAGCCATTATTCTTATAGTGGAAGTACACTGACAGAGTAAGGCTCATCTGACTGGTCATGAAAATTGTAGCTGGAACATAATAGTCTGATAGGCAGCTGACAGGCTGTGGATCATGGAAAACCCTCTCAGCATTGACTCAGTGCAGTTTTCCTGTGCTGTTGGAAATATCAATGAGTCAAGCACATGTGAAAGGTCAATAAACAACTGGGAAAAGTGCATTGATAACACTGACCTACAGTCATCAATATTCAATGATAATGACTCAGATTTCTCTTCCTACTCCACTATGAATAATTCAGATCATTATCTTCAATATTCAATGACTGTATATTGGGAAGAAAATACTAAACATGCTGTAAATGCTTGCACGTTCTCGTTTCACTACTTGTTGACTGTTTTGCTTCAGAACATCCATAAACCTTCTCTGTGGTCTTCCTCTTTTTCACCTGCCAGGCAGCTCCATCATCAACATCCGTCGTTCAATATATTCACCGTCAACCTTCCCTCTCTTACTTTACTCTTTTACTTTATTTCCAAACCGTTCAACCTGAGCTGTCCAAAATTTAAAAGAAAAAAAAGCTAAATATTGCATGGTTAATACACTCCTAAGAATGTTTATTCTTCACTGCCCTTTCACATTTACATATCTACTTCTGCAAACCACAGTTAAAAGCAGGTTGTTTCATCAGATTAACACTTTAACAACCAAACTGTCCAGAAATCCCATCTGCAAAAGGGGCACATGCACTTAGACGTATGATCAGTGCCGACAAGCACCTTGAAAAACCCTCACAAATTAACATCTGATTGGTCAGTATCACTATTGGGGAAAGAGGAAGAAGAAGAAGAAGAAGATGTGATCATTTAAATTAGGAGATAATCTGGGATTAACTATGTGAATATAGGGAGCATGGACCGATATCTATGAAGTATATAGAAGTGATTCAATGTGATATAAAATATTTACTCTAAGGCTCCAAACTGTGGAGAACTTTTCACAATAATAAGAAAACTGTGCACTTTCAGCTGAAAACCACCTCACCAATGCCAGAGGAAACACTGGAACAACTTTGGAAACTTGCATTGATCATTTAAATGGTCTGCACTGCAGAAGTATATTAGACATGTAGCCCAGTAGTTCAATGAATGAACACAGTAATAAACTTGTCACAACCCGAGGCTATGGAAAATAAACACTGACATTCTTTATCCAACACCGCAGCTTTACTGTGGAAATAAAAGAAATCAAATGCTGCATTCTCATGATTTAGGCCCACATAGCACCAAGAATAGCTGTCGCTGTCCACCACAAAATCTAATGGCACACGGCAATGACTATGTTTCATGTAGAAACAACTTCCCCACGTGTGTAAAGCAAATTACCACACACAAGGGACCTGTTAAATTTCAGCCAAGTTCCACATCACTTGGTTTAAAGAGGGACTGTTTATGTGGTTGAGTGTTCTTATTCATGTGGAGAATTACAGTGAGATGGAAATCCTGTCAGTGTTTTCCACCTTTGACAAGCACAGTTTTCAGCAGCTATCAGCGATCTGAGCAGGCAAAAGAATTACTCCATGACCCTCTTTGCAAGCCATGCCCTTACTCTATTTGTGTTTTGGTCTGGGCTTCCTCTGCTGAGTAATGGACTTCCTTCAAGTCATAAATCACACTTGCACACACTATTTGACAACCCCCCACCCTCGTGCCCCTCCCCTTTTCCCTCCACCATGTTTTGTTTAGTTTACCACATCTTTGTTCGGACGAACCCATTTTCTGTCTCGAGAAGCTGCCCGACAATGCTGTTCTTCTTTTTACAGTTCTTGAAAAGGCTTTCACAGGCACTGAGGGCCACAAATGTCAACCACAGGAAGGCAATTATGAGAGTAAAATTACTTCCTTACTGTTATCAATCCACTCTCTGGACCGGGGAATGGTTAAAAGCCACCATGAAATAGGGCACAGTTAGAGTTTTCTCCTGGGTCCCAGACAAGGCTGCTAACCTTGCTATTAAAGGCCCCGACAAGCTTTGTCAATGCAATCTGCTGAATGCCTTGAGTGACACGCGATCGATATTCTCCACTCTCCTGGGTCATCACCAGTGACAGAGGCCTAAGTAATAATACAGCTCTAGCTGCCTCTCTAACTGAAATGCTTCCATTGCCACAATATTTCTTTCTTTTTTTTTTGTCTCGGGGCTGGTGAGCTAAATTTTCTGCGCTGATCGAAAGAGGAAGATATGGATGGTGGGAGGGAACAGGGGAGGGGTGGAGGAGAGGTGGGTGGTGAGGGATTGCTATGTCTCTGGATTGATGCTGGCAAGGGTAGTGAGTGTGACAGACTGGGGTGGGGGCATAGAGGGAGGGGGGGGCTCTGATAAATTGAAAATGACTGGCTGCCGAGTTGTAATCTGCCGGCATTGAGCCCCCTGTAGCAACAAGCCAAATGAAAAAGCATGCTGACATGCCGGAGAGATGGAGGGCCTGCGGTAGATTGTGGGGAGGAGGTGGTGCAAGGGAGAATGAGAACAAGATAGTGGGGGGGGGCGAAGCAGATTGTGTTGGGAGAAATTGTGGGGGAGACGTTTACATTTGTTCCAGTGCACAGAGGTGTCAGGGAGTGGCCAGAAAAGGGTAACATGTGGTTAGGGCATTCAATAAAATGTGTGTAACCTCAAACTATTAACTATTACCAGCAGATAACATATGTCCCATTAGAATTTCAAATAACATCGCTGATGTTAACATCACTAACGTCAATTAGCTCTACAGTGACATTTTTTTGCATGTCTGTGACTAGCCTTGTGTGTGTGTGTGTGGATTGACAGCTAGTAATTATCTACTTATATGTTATCTGTGCATTTTGCATTAATGCCATCCGAAAGGTACGCACGCGCGCATGTGTGTGTGTGTGTGTACGCACACATAAACACAGAGGCAGCTGTTCTGTCCTTCATTAGCATGTGAACCAGGCCTGAACATCTAAATCCAACACAAGAGCTCCACCTACTGCAAGTGTCTCCTCTGTGCTCTGTGCCCCTTCCTCTGCTGCTCAGCCACGAGTTCTGGGAAAACAACCACTGGAGATAACTGTCCATATATAGTGTGCGGCTCATTTCTACTTATTCCATTAAATTCCAAAGTAGCCTATCTCATTGAACGTTAGCGTCAGACTGAGGGAAGGCCAATCCAGACAAAGCTAATAAGGCTGTTGCTGTCTGGCCTTGTCTGACTGCCTGATGCGATGTCAGCTGTGATGAGAGCCAAGAGCTAAGCCCCCTCGCTCCTCCGAAGTATTAAGTATGTAAGCCTGATGCCTGCTAAGCAGGGTCTAGCAGGAGCAGTGCCTGAGAGGAGTCAGTCTTCCTCACTGTCTGCCTGCCTGCCTAACAAACCTGCTGGCCTGAATACACAAAAGCATTCTGTTGCAAAAATGCGAGGTCAATTCAGCCGCAGCGCTGAGACCAAGACTGGATGACCAGCATTGTAATTGGGAACTCAATAAAGGACATGTGGAAAATAAACATAACATGGTGCTGGCAGATCCCACCCACCAGTACCAGAGAAAACCCAGAGCAAACAATCTGTCCGCACAGCCATCCATAACCCTACACACAGTTTATACATCTACATCAGATGAGCTGCATATATTTAGATATCATGAGTGGCATAGCATGAGACTTGATGAATTCACAAACAGCAGGAAATGGTTCCCCCCCCCCCCCCCCCCACACACGTATTTTCAACAAAATTATCTGCAGCTCTTTGTCTGTTTATCCATTTCTGCCTTTTTTCCCCCTCAGCCTCGCCACAGCAGCAGACATGCCCAGTGAGCCAACAGGGGCCCTCAATCTGTGAAGGCCACATCCCTCCTCCGCCTGTTTCATTTGCAGACCCATGGCTTACAGTCACACTGTTGCAGAGAAAAGCCATCTCCCTCACAGCATGACTGCTGTTTCAGGGCAATGCCGATCTGCTGTATGCATCCCGACTTCCTGCGCTCCCACTGGGCTATTCAGGAAATCATGGCTGACACTGAGCCGTTTGTCTCCCTTTTGTTCTCACCTCTGGTCACGCTGCAGCATAAAAAAAAAAAAAGAGTACTGCTTTCCCTGCCCCCTAAAGAAATGTTAAAAATTATTTCTGCAACCTTAAAGTGTGTCAATTGTGGTAGGAAGCACACAAGAATGAATGAAACACAATTCATAGCTCTGCAGGAATGGGAGTCGGCCTGTGGATCTCTGAATTTTCTGGGGAAAATTGGCTTCTCAGTCTGAGGTTTATTACTCTAAATCTGAGGCATTTTCTGGAACAAAGCTGGAAATATCATTTCAAAAAGGACAGTATGAGATGACAACTTTGTATTCGCTGTATAAGAATCCAGCGAGGTTCAGTTCAAGACACACAGAAGGAACTGACGTGAGAGTTATTCTTTGCATTGCTGTGGTTTTCTACTACAACAACTATTTGGTCAAATGACTTTGAAATACAAAGACATGAAAACTACATAAACAACCCTGGAACAAGGGATCATAGACTCATCAGTGGATATTTACTCGAACTGGCAGCAGCACACATATTCTTCAGCCACAATCAATTATCCTGCCAGAAGAAGAGGCCAAAGAGGCAGCTCTCACATAATTGGGGTTCATGAGCAATACAAAGGGGGATAACCTGCATCACGAGGCCTTGTCCGTCATGATGATATTAAGTTTGACTTCACAGCACAGCTACTTTGCTGTTTGGAAAAGGATCGGTGAACAGGACTTTTCCAGTGATTCACTCATGAGGGTGTGTTATTTTAAGTCAAGTCATATTTTTCAGGATGATTTAACTGCTACGCTCCACTGTCGGCACAATAACCTCATAAGGCAAATAATATGAAGGCATTGGTGTTCATGTTATTTATCACTTTAATGAAACAAACCACAGCTATAAATCAGTTAAGAGAAATCAGTGTTAAGGTTTTTCCTGATAACATTTTATGTACAATCGTAAAGAAGTGTGTGCACTACACTTCATGAAAGGATGCCAAGCTTTTATGGCCCAGAAAGAGTGGAGTACAAGCTCCAAACAGCTATTGTTCAAATTCCCCTGCGCTGTCTTTTAAACACATAGGTGAATTATTTAGCACAGACTGAACAAAGGCTGAATCTGAGAGGGAGCGCAGTGGGTTCCCTCCCGTACGACGCGCTTTCATTCCTCGTCCCGCAAGAAGAAACAATGAATCAGGCAACTACTCTCTGTGTTCGTGACTGAGACTTTCCCTGCTTTGTTTTGGGCTTTCAGAGTTGATTTTCAAACTAAAACTAGAGCTGCTGCTGCTGCTGCTGCTGCTGCGTCAGTCTGATATTTTCTACACTTACTGAGAGCTGCAGCACAGCAGCTGTCACCCTCCTGTTGACCTGTGGGTGGTGCTACATGACAAGACATCAGGAATGTGAGTGGGGAATTAGGAGGACATCAGAGACAACTGGAAATTTCATGAAGTTACAGCAGCAAAACAACTTGATTGGCATTAAATTAACATTTAGCACACAGGGTATCCACTTTAGAATCTGGCAAAGACATCACTCCAACTTAAAAAAACTCAAAATAAAATCCTTGAAGAGTAGAATAAAACAACCAGCTATGCTCAGTAAACTTGTCCTATAATTGAACAAACTTTTTAAAAAATATATTACTTAGACCGACAAGTGAGAGTCAGCTCTCACTCACCATCTTTAACTGCATCAGCACTTACTCTAGTTGGAAGTGTTTGCCTGGGCTAAGCATGAATTCTACAGTATTGAGCTGAGGTTGCAGGGACTGTGTGGGATGGCAAAGACTCCCTGTGCTTGTAGCCCTGGGCAAGAATGGGAATCTGTTCAAAGAATTCCCATATAACTCTGATTAAAAATACACAATGGATCTTTCTAACTTTCATGGCTAATAATTGATGAGCACAAAGGCCCTCTTGAATTTTCCATGTGAAAGAGGAGCCAACATTCGAAAGGTTCACTGAATCTGAGCTTGTAATGCTCCCTCCCTCCCTCCTTCCCTCCCTCCCTCCTTCCCCACGTCTTCCTGCTCTCCATGTCCTTGTAGCTGTAGGCTAATTGCAGCGATTTTAGATGATTGTTATTAAAAACAGTCGAGCGGCGGCACTTTGCAAGCTGAATCCCCTCGAGGAGAGGCCCCGTCACACCGGGAGCGCCTGTGCATCCTAATGACTGCAATCATGGCTTGCAAGAGCAAGGATGTCTTTGTTTTCTCCAGTGCTGCACAAGAGGAGAAAAGATACACACATGCAAAAACACAGGCCGATGGTCTTGAGGATAAATAAACCTGAAGAGAACAACAACAACGGTGGGTTTCTCCTCGTCTTTTACCTCCTTCCCACAGCCATATACAGTACACACAGCTAAGTGGTTACTCAAGGAGGCACTAGCACAGTCAAAATACACAAGAGCAACAATGGCTGCAACACATGTACACAAACACATCATGTTTTATTTACACTGAAGGCATACAGAGGGTTCATTAAGCACAAAAGCAGAATCAAATATCAAAGGTCAAACTTAGGTCATGATAGTAAACTTCTGGCTCAGAATCAAAAGAAAAAACATTGTTTGTGCATGTGCAACTAAAGTAAAAGGGGGTTTTAGTTTAGCTGCTTTAATGGACTCAAACTCAATGAAAAAAGATTGACACCACTTAAGCATTTACAGTTTAAATTCATTTAATTAAACTAGAAACATAGGGCCGTATTTGTCTGGCGTAAATGCATTAGGGTGTGTCCAACTCCAATTTTGCTACTTACTCAGTGCGGAATCTCGGTGTAAATTGAGGTGCAAAGTGCTGTTTTTAGTGTCTGAATTATTTATAGATGAGTTTCAATTATCACTCTCTTTAAAAGCCAGGTACACCTGTATCAGACACATTGCTATTGGAATGGCAAATGTAGGAAACTGGAGAAGTGAATACTTTTCTACTGAGGAGACAAAATCCGATTTTATTATTCAGAATAATAAGCTACTGTTTTGATGAATGTGTCTGCATTCTTTGGTTAATACAATTTTATTGCTGAACCTAAGTTATTGATATTCTAGGCTCGTTTAGATAAATGTGCATTTAGAAATGACTTAAATGGTTTTTGGTTGTTTAATGGAGCTCTGTTCATTTTGGTTTCTTTTTGCCCACTCACCCTG
Source organism: Solea solea (assembly GCF_958295425.1). Taxonomy (NCBI): domain Eukaryota; kingdom Metazoa; phylum Chordata; class Actinopteri; order Pleuronectiformes; family Soleidae; genus Solea; species Solea solea. Next base: position 15,462,776 of record NC_081137.1, on the reverse strand, counting down.
AGAATGTGTGCACACTCACACACACAAAGACAGTGAGCAGTGTGAGTCTGCAGTAAGTACCAGAGATTCAAGTGTGTGATTAATTAATTTGTAACTAAATCAATTCTAATTATCCAACAGCCCTGGTTCTGATGTGTGGTAGCGAGCAGCACAAATGACTAACCACAACAGCAGTTATTGGATACAATTACAACACACAAATTGCAACACAGCGATCAGCACAAAAAGTAATGACACATGCGCACGCGCCTAACACGCAAGCACGCACGCACGCACGCACACACACACACAGTGCTCACTGTCAGCCATTGTAAGTGAGCACTGAGGGCCGGCCACAGATCGATATCAGGGTTATCTGCTGAGTTTGGACTTATGATAATAGAGGCAAAAGTGGAAGAACAAGGAAATACATAAACAAAAAAACAACTCTGCTGCAGCTTTACAAGAACTACAGGAGAGACTGAGTCAGTAATTGATCAATAATGGAGGTGAATAGGCCAGTGGGGAGCTGTGCTTCGACTTGATCAATCTGCAACGTGCACAGCAAAATGCCTGTGTTTCAAGTAAGAAAAATACAGATTTTTTTACTGATTTTTTTTTTTACAACCACCAGGTGGATTTTGACTTTCTCAACAGAGGACATCTTCAGAGGCCATACAGGCGTATAGGTGCAAAAAATAAGAAAAGAGAGTAACAAAATGTCTACTACACTTACAAACTGTGCTCTCTTGGCAAACCTCTGTTTACAGCTTCTTGGTGACATTGAGTCCTGTCAGCCACTGTCACAGACTCAAAACCCTCCACAGCTTGTGAGAACTCTCACAAATGTTGCTTGTTGTCGGATGTTTCACCCCCCGGATGCTACATTTTTCCATATGTATTCTTCTTAGGAAACTGCACTGACTGCCCTTCATTTGGACAGTCTAAACAAAGCATTATCCTTAACCTTAACCCTGAGCACAATTCAAATCTGAGCTTTAAACATAACGAGTTCCTCAGAAATTAGGTTTTGCCTTATTAGGACCAGGTTTTTGACAAGGTCAGTGTTTATGCCAGAAAGGATCCTGAAGAAACAACAAATACAAGCGCGCGCACACACACACAGAAAAAGCAGATAAAGGACCTGTGGGCAGAGGGTCCCTAACAACGCTGTAGCCTCCTCTCTGCCCATGTTCTAATGCATAATGCATTAGAACATGTAAATACATTATTCCATGCATGCATTAATCATCATGGAGAAACTTGCAATTCATGCACCAAGGCAATTAATAAAAGATGGCACGCAGATAAAGGCCCATACCTCCCCCATCTCCCAAACTCCCCCACCCCCACCACTTGATCCACTGAGACACATTTCATACCAATTCTTAACCTTGTTTTATTTCTGTGTTTCTTGGGGGTGTTGTGCAGCTGCAGAAGACCTGAATAATGTATGGATTCTATCAGAGCACCACAACTATTGTAAAGAAAGTCTGGTCCAGTAAATATTCACATATGTAAGCAGACACGCACACACTAGTGTGGTTCTTCTTGGATGCTCTGGGGAGGAAATGAGAGGTTAACTGGTCTCTGGGGAGCTGTAAAATCAGGGCTTTCTTAGCCTGGAGATGGTGAATATAACATCAGTCTCTAACACAGACACAAACACATTCCTATCACAAGGCACAAACAGTGCAAATAGAGACTTTTCAGAAAATGCTGCTGGCTGTCTCCTGCTTTGGACCTCATGCACAGCCTCAGTGAGAAGAGAGTGGAATTAAAAATTGAAACTCAAGTTTTCTCATATGGGACTAAAACAAAAACTTAGGCGTGTAAAAATGGCTATACTGTAAGAGATACGAATACTTTGATCATGTACCACTATATAAATCTAAATGCAATATGAACCAATTATTGTCCTGTCTTTTAATGTTATTAATCACTTTAACAAAGCTACTACGCTACGTGACTTTACTTTGTATTTACAAAGTCAGTATTTCTTGTTCAGTCATTAAGCATACGGCTTCTTCCCTTTCTGCTCCAAAACACAAAAACAGAATAGTTCTGGAATGATTCATGGAATGGAAAAAAAGGGAAAAAAAAGAATTGTCCTTTTTATGAAATATATGAAATATTCGTATCAATTTAAAAAAAAGAGGGAAAAAAAGCATTGTTTGGCATCAGATTGTAGGAAATTAAATTGTTCAATAACAAAAAGGAAGCTTGCGAAATCACATCACACCCATATATCTAGATAAACACTGAATCGTCCTTTATTCGCAACAATTTAACATTTCACCTTGTAGAATATATAAGGAACTAAAATGTTCATTGTTGTTTCTCCACTGTGCAGCTACAGATTCATTCACTGTAACCTACAGTGGTAGTTGTATTGTTCTATAATTACAAATTCAAGCATCTAAATGAGGATCATACCATTATTCATATACTCATATTGATAAAGACAGAAGAATGTCTTCATCTGTAGTCAGATTTAGCAGTTGACTCTACTATTGCATGTTTCAGACAAAAAATAACCTTTTAAAACCATCCATCTGTGCCTTAATACATAGTACATGAAACTAAGTGGAGATGAAACACGTAAAAGTGACTTTGAATTTTCAATGAATCTATTAAGCACCTCATTGTCATTTTTGTGGCTATAAAATACCTTTCAACAAATCTTATTTCTGTGTTTTTGGTTTGAATCATATTCTCACTAAAGTAATGTACCTTTCAACTTAAATGCCTTTGGTCTACATTTCACCTTGTTTCTGTCACTGGGATTAACCTCCACCCTCTTGGCACATGCAGATGCACCGTATTCCAGTCACACTGAGTACACACACAACATGCACACTTTTCACCGGCCTTGCTTGTCAAATTCTAAATGAATATACTGAAGAGAAGGAGGAAGAGGCAGAGAGAGATAGACGGAGACAGATGGTTGGGGAAAGTGAAAGCTCTGCCTCATCTCGTCTTTGTTCCTCAGAGTGTGAGCTGGCCAGGCTGACAGCTTGTCAATCTAACTGACCGAAGGGACAGGATGTAGAGTTGACAGTTTCTTTCTCCTCATCTCTCCGTCTCTGTGTGTGTCATTCCAACACTTGTGTGTAACCATAAGCTGACCTTTCACCACCAGCAGCCTCCCCCTGTCTGTCAAGTGCAAAACAGACGACAGGAGGGAAAAGGAGAGGGAGGAAAAAAACACACTCTTCCCCCTGCAGCTAACATTTCCCCCTTTTTCTATGTGCTGATTTCAAGTGACAGTAATCACTGTTTATTAGCTCACTTTGCCCTTGTCAAGTCCTAGAGCAGCAGCCACATATTAGAGTGATTAGACAATTAAAGCCATTACAGGATTACACTGGCCAATGTCACACGTCACACATTACACAGTGAGAGTAGACAAAAACTCTCTCGCTTTTTTCCTCAATTACAGACATTTCAACAGCCCTAAGCTGGCAGAAAATGGGCTTAATGATTGCAGCTAGTGTGCACCGCTGCCCTATTTAGAAGTAGACTGCATTTTCTGTTCAAATTAACAGTGCGGGGGGAAAAGGCACAAAGGGGAATAGACCGTTCGTAGAGAGAGAGAAGAAGACCTGATGTAACGAGGCTTATGCTGCAAAACTAATTAACACAAGGCCCCATGCTCATTTCCTAAAAATTTACTTAACACAACTCACACTGCTTCATTTATCTGAGCAAACGAGCGGAGAGATGTGTATCTACTTAAGCTGCAGCAGGTCAATTACTTAAGTTAAATAATTCACAGAATGTAATATTTAGGGCCCACAAAAAATCCCGTTCTAAAAACTAACTTCTGCATCGACTAAATGCCATTGTAATTAGTATAATTAAAGCACATAATGTATTAATTATGACATGATAATTCAAGCAGAAGTGGTTTCAGTCTGTGTTTGCCTACTTGTGCGAGAGAGATTGCATGTTCTAGTTAATTGTAAAAGAAATGCTAATGAACAATTAAGGAGTGGGGGAGACGACTGCAGGCTGAGTCCTGTAAAAAAAGCCACGTTTAAAGTATAATAATCTACCAAGTTCAGTACAGTGAGGTGACAGAGAGGAGAAGAGAGCTGAGATGGTGAGAAGATTAGAGAGGTGAAGATGAGACAAGTGAGGAGGAGAACATAGCCAGCATCTGGAGACTGTGAGACATCACAGCACTCTAATGGTCAACTGCTTCTCTTGCAAGGAGGGTAAAAAGGGATGGAAATCTGTTTCCTGTCATCCTCCATCTTGTCAGTCTTTGTTCATACATCTTGCATCTTCTCCACCAGCTGTTTGCTGCCTGTGCTGACAGATGGCTGCTTCTCTTTGATATGCACTCTCCTCTGGCCTGCTCTCCCTCAAACTCCTCCCTCCCCTCACGAGGTAAAAGTTTTAGGTGAATGAAGCAAACCCTCAGTAAAGAGTAGAAGTACAGTGGACTTTTCTCAATGCAAAGCAATGTAGTAGTGGACACTGAATATTTGCACAACAAGATGGTGTTTTTCCCAAATTTCCTGAAGTAAAATAATGATTTAGACATGCATTTGTATGTTTTGCAGTGCAGGCCAAGCTAGATACATCCAAGCCAAGTCTTACTCTGGGGGAGGCTGCTGAAAGCAAACCTCCACTGAGGCCACCAAGTTGATGGTGTCAATACAAGTCTTGCTAGGTCAAGGATTGTTTTAAAAAAAAAAATGAATCTGTATCACCACCAAAATATGGGCTTCCATGGGCCTTAACATACATGTTAAAATATGTCCTCTACTTTTTGAGACACAGTCAAACAGACAGACAGACAGGCAGACATTGCCAAAAACATGACCCCCTGAATGGAGGAAACAAAACATAGCATTGTTTCTTTGGCTCACACCAGTGTAGCCTGGTACTGCCAGACAGTAATACAAGTTTACATTCAGACAAAAAGCAATTGTTAGGCTTTGCTCTGTAGCTATCTGCAAACATGTGATCCATCCTTCCATAAGTCTGTGATATTCCCACAGCACACACACACACACACACACACTACATACTCGGGACAACAGAGGACTCTTTGAGCCGGGGTACTAGGTCTGTCCATGCAGCTCAACTATGAGAACCACCTTCATGCCCAGTCATCCAGCAGCCTGAAACCAGAGCAGGCAGCAGACGGCATTCAGAAGCCAGCGTTCCAGTGGGAATTTAACAGAGGCTAATGAGCTCTGAGAGGATTCCTCTGAGGAGAACATGAAGACACTACATACACACACACACACACACACACACACACACACACAGATACACCTTTACTCAGAGAGGACACATCTCTGTAAAAATAATAAAGGTGCACAGGTTGTGTAGAATCATCAATGCGGTTTAATTATCATCTCATTTTTTATTTGACAATATGTGACACATTTTGAGTTCAGGAGTTCTCACCTCCACCAGAAAACAAAGCAAAAAATGATAAATGTATTATTTATTTTAGTGTTGTCTGAGTTGGTAGTTAGGCGTGGTAAAAGCAAATGCTTTAATGCAGATAACCATTTTTTAGAATCTCCTCTGCAGCAAAATAAACCCTTGAACACCGGCAAAAAGAGAAGTAAAATAAGTGATTTTAAGATCATATTGTTACCAAAAAGAGTAAAAGAAAAAAAAAGCATGCCATAGTGAAAACCTTACATGTTGTAACCTTATAAGGAAAGACCTCGGAGTGCTGATTTAATGCCAAATTGACTCCCCACATTATCCAGAAATACAGAATGTGAGTGAAACCATGTGATAAGAGCAGCTGGTTTTAATATTTCACTTGACTCGCATGGTTTCTCATTAAATAATCCCCCATTGAACATCAGTTTTAAATCCATTATGTAGAATTTGAAATACGGGTCCGCTCCACTCAGACAATTTATAGCACAGTGTAATGTTTGAGTTACGGATACAAACAGAATTGCGTTTCCTTGCCTTTATATTGTGTGTAAGAGATGGAGATAAAAGGCGACAGACACAAGCATACAGCCTGTGTGGGTAAAAGTCGTCTTTCCAGTTGGCTAAGCATCCAGTCATTGGCTCCATCCATCTGTCAGGCCTGTCCCTAGTGGCTACACTGAGGACTTGCTCTCTCTCTCTCTCTAGCCTGCGATTGTTCAGTGATCCAGACACTGGTCAGTCGCTCCCTCTCTCCAGTCTGTCTTTCACTGAGGAGGCTGGAGACCCAGGACACAGAGGCAGGCACTGCCTTGTTACAGCCCACTTACCGTGTTTACATCCAACAAATTAACACAAACATGGCAGGGGGATACGAGATCCTGCCCAGAGCCTGAACCCTGCAGCAACTGTCACTTACATCACACACATACACGGTTTCAGATAAAGTCTGTCATTATACTTGGTACACATGATGGCCACATAATAATTTAATGTATTTAAGATGCTTGACATTAAAAAATAATAATAATTATTAAAAAATGATGATCCTCCAAGAAAAAGCTCTGGGTTTAGGGATACTTAGGACATAAGAGGGGTGAAATTGTCATCCTGTGCTGTCAGCCTCCTCATCTGTTTACTTGCCAGATATTTAAGTCGCACTATACACTCATCAACTTTGCAGCTCAACATAAGCAGACATGCAAGACACCCCACGAAAACCACTTAGCTCCTTCCGAACAAACACATCCAACAGAGTGAAAATGTGACTAGTCAAGCTACTTTACTCCATCTAAGCTTTTGTTGTCTCCTCTGTGACAGAGGCTTTTGTCTGACAGATGTTTACAGTGGATGGGCGATGTTCCCTTGCTGCGTGCTGCCTGGGAAAACATCTGGAGTTTGCAGGGATTTGCCAGTAATCCCCTCAGCACGCCGTGGAGCACTCTTTTAGAATTTGAATGTGTCTGTAAAGTATGAAAGCTTTTCTGGAAAACAGAAAAAAAAAAAGAGAAACTGACAGTGCAGCTTTGCAATGAGCATTGCCAGGGTCAAAAGTTGTGTAAGCCTCTTATCGCTCCAGCGTTTAAGCATAAATAACTTTAACCAGCTTGGCTAAAATGGCTCTAATACACTCTCATTAAAGTCCTCCAAGCATGGATGGAAGGGCAAAGTGATAAAACTTTTATGTAGATCAACTTGTTCATTATTTGACAAGAAGGAACCACGTTTGCCATCGGGATTGTTACACAAGAGGAATTATCTGAAGCAGGGAACACAATTACACGCAAGCAAGAAACCTAGAAGCAAACCTGCCTACAATATTCTCCCAACAGACCTCTCATGGAGGATTATATTGCTCAAGAATTTCCCTGAGCACAATGGTCTGCCAGATTGTATAGCGTTCATTTAAATGCTCTCCCTGAGTTTATGTTTGAAATGAGCGATGCCACCCAAGAGAGGTTTCCCCCAGACCACGTGTCTCTCATGCAGCATATTATGGCATCGTCAGAGACTCTGATAATGATAACCCACACCCCAACTCTCTGGTTTTTACAGTCATTATAGTCATTACAGTTACCCCAAGTGATCAACAAACCAAGCCTGGCACACAGCAACTGTAAATACAGAGTCAATATACAATCTAGAGGCCTTCACTGTAAGTGGTGACACAGGGAGAGGAGCTGCATCTTAGTTGGACACGTCTCAACATATGGAAATATTATTAATCAATCAATTATACGGTAACAACAGTATAATGGAAATGTCATTGTAGGTAAACAGAGAGAGAGATCTTCATTAAGGAGACACGTAAGTACACTGATAACAAGTCAACCAGACATACAGTATACAGTATATATATCAGTGTTTGAAGACTCGACATTTGTTTGAATGCCTTGAGATACTGAGGGATTACATTTGACCCAAAATAAACAACTTGCAGATAAATATACTGCTGTGTGTGGGACACTGTGTTGAAATTCCATTGATCTACTAAACACATGGACGGATTGTCTGTCTACAACTTTGATGAAGCTTTTCATCACTGAACTACACAAGCAAACAAACAGAAGTCAGGACTCAAAACCAGTGAAATCAGCATTGTCAAATGTAAACTCAGAGATCTTTGAGTTTGTTGGGGCATTATTGATGACTGGTTCAGACCAAAGAGGTGAAATGACCCATGAGGGCTGTGAAATATAATATATTGTTTTTGGAGCAGACAAAAAAGTAAGTCAAGGAATCACTTCTCTTCTTTCCTTGAAATTGGATGGTTTATTTCTAATTATTAAGCAGTCATTTGAAGAGTTATTTCCACTGACACGTTCTCAATAAATCCTTATACAAAGTCAGATTAGGATGTAAATGCATCTCTCTGAGCACAGCCATCTTGCTATGGGAAAGGCTGAAGTTACTCGGCCTGTGTTCAATTGAATTAGTCCGGTGCGAGTCAGGTCACTGTTCACCTTCTGTTAGTCTGTGGCCTCAGAGTTGGCCTACTGGGGGGTCCTGGCACTGGCGTACAGAACAAAGAGCTGCGAGCAGACACACAGAGCGGGACTCTCGGGTTCTTGTGCTCTCTTTCCACTCGGAGGAATGTAACCCACCTCCAGCTTCCCCGTTTAGTCTCTACCTCCCTTCCCGTCATACCCTCTCACTTGAGAACATGGGCCCACACACAGGGGTAGCAATTACCCTTTCTCCAGACTTCAGTGACCCTGGGTTGTTGACCCAGAATCCACCTTGTTTCATGTCCTTCTCACCCTTTCTCTTCAGAGATTGAGGGAGGTTGTGTGCGTATGTGTGTGTGTGTGTGTCATGCTCAGAAATGGCAGTGCTTGTTTAAGGTCACTTCCTATTCGCATGCTGCTGAGAGTGTGCCTGTCAATCACATGTAATCACACAGAGACTGGCTGCTCCTGAGGCAATACAGCTGGGAGCAGAGAGAGCAGACGGCTGTATTAGCCCTCCTCCTTCTCCTCCTCCTCCTCCTCCAACACAAACTCAGCTTTTACCCCAGAACTCTGTAAGCACCGTCTGTGATTTCAACACTTCTGGAAACAGAGACGTATAGGAACTTAGGAGTGAAGATCAGTGCTGCTTAAACCACCAGGTGATCACAATGATGCATATTTTCATACTTTTAACTAATGTCTTAAAGAGTTCTTTCTGTTATGCTGCATTTTGCTGTATCAAATGTGAAGTGGAAACATTCTCCTGACAAATAACAAACAAAATGGTACCAAACTCTTTCCTCCACTTTCATACAAGACACTGCCAGTGACCCCCGGGCTGTTGTCATGGTTCCTTTCTATCTAGTATCACAACTTTTTCTTCTCTGTTCTGAAAAACCTGTTGACATGTTTTGGCAGTCTCCTCCTCAAATCAACACTTAATTGATGGTTCCATTTGTAATAAATATTAAGCTTTTGGATGTACAGTATATTGATGCCCTTATTAAATGAGCTAACATGTATGGACACAGGGGTAGTGAAAAATAATTTCCTAGCTTTAGAGAGAAAATAAAAGGAAATGACTTGTTCTTACAAGGCAAGGGGAGCAGCCATCTTCTACCTCAAGTACAAAAAACTGCTCCAAGTACAAAATGGAAGACCAGATGGAAACGGAGTTCCTCGGGCACCAACAGATGCTCCCAAGAGGACACTTGGCGCATAGTCTCTTACCCACCATGATACGTCTGATGAAGGCAAAGCCAGTCAAACACATGCACACTGTTATTCCATATTGTTTTAAGGCCAAATGTTTTCACTTAAGTGTGACCACAAAGCACAGACAATAAACAGAATTCTGCCTCAGTGCATTTTCTGTAAGAAGATACAGAACAGACACCTGATGCTTGAACAAGAACTTGATCAGTGTATGAAGTCACCAACAAACCCTTAGACTGGACACAAAGAGACATGGAGCATAGTTTAATGTCTGCCTTACTGGATGAATGACTGCTTAACTGTCTGAGGGGAATTGTAAATACAGCAAATGTCCGGGGAAACCTGGCTTTCCCTGTAAAACAAAAAATACACCCACCTGGAAGAGTAACACGAAGAGCTTGTGTTCTATTAGATCACATCACATGACCAGACAATGACATCACAACCTGCCCTCGAGCTTCATCACTGTACCATGACACACATCCCGATCACAAGTGCAGCTTTTTTACAACTACTAGAATTACTATTTTAGCATCTAAAATAAAATCATTTTAAGTGAACATGTCATCCTTCACATTATTGTAAGCTACATTTGTTTATTTTAGATTATTAAGACGGAACCAAAACACCACAGGACCGAACCACTGCTACCAGTGCAGGTGCAGTCTGTTGCCACGCAAAATCAATCCAAGACACACAAACCATTTGGCACAAGGCAGTTTATAGTGTATTAAACTAGAAATTATAGACAATATTCCCATGAGCAAAATTATACATAGAACATTCATATTTATCCTCCACTTTACCACAGGCACACATTCCACAATGAATTTAAAACAACCACTAAATTAATCTTAGAAATGTCTCGAAAGAATTTCAATTCACAGCTTAAGAATGAAATGTTGTCACGGACAATATCATGAGGTTGGAGAGTTACTACGAAGCACATTAGCACATTATCAGGCCAAACAAAAAAAAATACATAAATAATAGAAATTAAAAGAAACAAGGACTTACCTTCTCATTAAACTTGAACTTGACATAGAACCAACTGGACTTGATCATCCTTCTCTCCTCTATTTCTAACTGATTCAGGTAGCTGAGGCAGCGTTGTCTAACTTTTCTCCAAGAGTGATGTTGAATGTGCAGCACTGTGGCACTGAAATGCTTCTGCTACTTTATCCTGACGCTCTTTGTGCTTGCTCTTTTTCGCTGTGCCTCTGACTTCAAGCCTCTGTGCCTGCTACTGTTTCTTTCACTCGCTTGTTTTCGTGGTGTAGTCTGCTCTGCAGTGCGCGTGTGTGTGTGTGTGTGTGTGTGTGTGTGTGTGTGTGGCTTGGCGAGGTTGGAAGGCTGACAGAAGAGCTCCTCAGATGGGCTTCAGCTGTGTTCAGCCGCAGTGGCAGATGCCAGCAGGGAAAATGTTTCCCTTCTGAGTGGGCAAAAAAAACAACAACACTGAAGTACAAGCCCCCCCTCCATTGCCCTCTCCCTCTCTACTTCTTCTAAGTTTCTTTCTCCTGTCTATTCTATTTTCTGCCTTTCACTCCCTCTTAAGCTCCATTTATTTTCCCTTCTCTACCCATTTACTCACTTGACATCTCCCTCCAGTGCTTACTATTGCTCTTTCTTGTGCTCCATTTAGCTCTTTGACCCAGACCTCATTTAACCTCCTTCTGTATCCATTTCTCATTTCTATCTTGCCTCTCACTGCTGCTGCTACAGTAATATTGGGCTATTATTTCTGCAAACAACAGAGCTGATGATGGTCCGACCCTAAAGACACAGCCTCACCATGAGCCAAATACATGCTGACGGCTGAACAAACGCAGTCATGTCAAGATCAGACTGAATTAGGGCAGCAGCCAAAAAAAAGTCAACACACTGCCACTCAATGTGATTTTCTCTTCACCCACAGTGATTGCAACTTGACTTTGTGAAATATAAATATATTGATTCAATTTAATATAATTACTGTACTCTTATGCAAAGATGAGAACTTAAAGATATATTATTTCTGACATTTATATATGCAATTTTACACACAGCTTGTGTAATGTGACAATATTTATCTGCATTAATTTTTCACCAAGATCTTGTATTTGATAAAGTTGGGCTGCTGTGTTAGGTCTTCTCCTGTTTATAGTAACTACTATTAAATATTAATAAGGAAATATTAAAGTAGGTGACATTGGGCAGTGTATTTTATCAATGTGTGCAAGTGAAGCTGCAGTTTGGACACAGGGATTTGATAGGGGGCAGCAAACAACCATCACATATAGGACCTTTCCAAAGCACCTTCAGTGAAGCTTTAAGGACTAAAAAGGCCACAGCCAGAGCAAAAGCTGGGCCACCCAGCCAATGTTTACTTTCTGCCACTCCCCTCAGCACACAGGGCCCAGATCCCATACACACAACACCACTGTGTATATAATCATGTCACCTTTGACTATGGCTTGAGATGTCTGCCAGCTAGATTGGGCTCCTGTATCCCACAGAATTTAACCAAATTTGGCAGCTCATGAGTTTAAGTGAGACAGGACAGCGCAGGGTTATAAACAAAAGCATTAACTGTATTAGCATGCATGGAAACATAGCATCCCTTGGCCAGACCTTTACCCAGGTACAAATTTGTGCCAGTTCAAGAAAGCAACCATCACTGTTGGACAATTTTAAAGACTTTAATGTCCTTCTTTGACTGCTTTTTTTTTACATGGTCATTGTTTATTAGGTGAGGTTTTGTGTGATAATTATAATGTGATGTCTGGCGATAACAGTTTGGCTTGTAAGACCAACAGAAGAGAGGTTATCTGTGGTTCAAAGATCTTTCTATGCAACCGGAGGCTGTTTATGCAATATTGGTTGTTTTCTTCTTCTGTGTTATTAAAGGTTTAACTTTAGCCTATTATGCTCTCGTTCATTCAGATGTTTCTTCTGTGTATACTAACGTTACTGATTAGTGTTATTATTTTTAATGGAATTATGATTCAACCTCTCATTCCAGAACTTCAGGCAGCTTGAAATCAATAAAGTATTCAATCAGTGAACATTTTCAGGGGCTGAGACTAATCCACTAATGAGATGTGCTGTGATGAACCAACAATAGCAGTCTGTCTTTTAGGCTCGACAGCTTCTGAGCACAGACTTGACATGGAGAGACAGATTTGCCATCTTATCAACTTAACATCTTATCAAATGGAAAAAAAGGTTAAGCTTTAAGAAACTGTTATTTTGTGGGTGGAACAATCCTATTTTTCTGTTCTACGGCCGACTACATGAACCCTATGTACTAAATATTTTTGTCTACTCTCCCCAGGAGTCTTTAACCCTTCCCTCTACCTTTTAGCATCCTTTTACTTTAGATTCGTGTCTCAGAGAGAAGCAGTGGAGTCTTGTCAGATGGGCTTATCTTCTGCAGTCGGTCTAATCAAAAGAAAAACAAACAGCAGGCTGTTGTATATTGTTTGCTTCACTCTCCGTTTTCTCCTCATAAGTCTTATCTTTCTCTCGTCTTCTCACTTTCCCCTCTCCTCATGTCACCCACAGGGAGCCTATGGTGCTGTAATGTTAAGTGACAGCCTGCCTGCTCACTTCCCACGCACATGCCTATGCTTGGCCAAGTCTCTCGTGGTCATTGCAGTGCCTGGATAACAGAGCTGCAAGAGCTCACTGGGGTTAAATCCAACAAAACAGAAGAAAAGTAGCTCAGGGTATCATTTCGCAACTTGCTGTAAATTATATGGTCAACACATAAAATCAACTTGGATCTCCAGTTATACAATTAAACATAGTATACAATTTCAGGGGCTGCACAGTGGAACAGTGCAAGGTTAAGGAGCATTGTTTCCACATGTTATCAGCAGGCAGGAGGGGCAGAGGAGGAAGAACTTGGTTTTTTCTTGCTCCAGTTTCTTGACAACTATCTAATACGGGGATGCGTCTCACAGGCACATGTGGTTTGATGATATGTTTCCTTCCGATTTCTCCCTTGAATTCCTCCTTCCCACGGGGCTGAACAGAGAAGCAGCTTTGAAAGCGTACAGAGCCCATGGAGCTGCCTGCCTGCACAGGCATTTTCCAGCCGGGGGCTCTGATTCTCCTGGGTGTTAACACAGGCCTGAGTAAGTGTGAGTGTGTGTTTGTGAGTGTAGTACGTACATGCGGAAGTCTGTGTATTTGACATCAGTGGCTGCACATGCTCATCCAGGTGTGTCCCTTGCGCATGAAACGAGGGAATGTGAAACTCAAGAGATTTTCTTTCTGTGTATCTGTTTGTCTGTGTGCTCGCAAGCAGACTTCTCTGCCCCCCAGTCTTGCCCCTCCTACTACAGCTGCCCAGATGTTAAATCCCTCTGAGTTATAACACCTGCTCCAATTTTCCATTAAACCCACTGGAATAAAAATAAAAGTGAGCATGCAGAAGAAAACACAAAATCCGGCCGCAAACTATCTATACTTCCTTAAATGCTCTTAAGGGTTGTTTTTATCCTTTGAGCTCTTACGGCAAAAGTGTTTGATAATGAAAACTAGGCCCCTTCCATAATCAAATGTACGGTAAGATGATATACAAAAGTAAAATCTGGGAAATAAAAAATGTTTGTCTCATTCCAGTTTGCCTTGAAGAATGGTTTGTAGGGAAGGAGAAAGAGAAGGAATAAGAAACCTGGATGATAATATTGGAACTCCTTCTGCTGCTGTCTCTGCTATACTGCTTGCATACACCTCGAGGCAGTGGCCCCAACATGGCACGGCAGTGTGCATGTTTCCTCTCTTCCTCTCCAGGGGCTGTACTGGCCAGCAACACAAAGGCCATTTCCTGTTCTCCACACAGATATACGAGTTGAAGCTGAGTCTCTCTGATGGGCAGATAATAGAGAGTCTGAGTTCCATCCAGGCCACAGCCAGGAAATCATGTTAGCCTGCTCCCTCCTCCTACTAATACTAGGGATTATGGCACAAATGACTTTTAATGCAACATAGTAAGTCAAAGTGTATTAAAAAAAAAGAGTTGCAGGAATAACCTGTACTGCACAAAAATGCATGTTGTGTAATAATAATTACTTTATGAAAGAAAACACATGGAATAAGAGATTTTATTTCAAATGGTTGCATTAAACACAGTCGTTCTGAACTCTACATTGAAAACTATGAATGGAAATCTGAAGCCAACCTATCGAAAAGGTGTGAGAACATTTCATTCCTGACCAAAGTGACTGACGGTGCCATGCAACAAGAGAGCAGTTGGCTGCACAATCAAGTCAATTTGAAATCACTGATTAATTATTATGTTATCGCTCTGTAAAATAAGAACCAACAAGCATGCCACTGGTATCTGAAATACACCGACCGGAGTACGTAAGTATTCACCACACAACACAACTATCTACTGTGGAAAGAGACAATAACACAAGATAAAAGGCACAATCCAGTGTAATTGATCTAAGTATGGCAACAGTGCGTGTCTGTTTTTGGGCTTAAGAAGCCTTTTTGTAGAACTAGTGTTACTTGTATGGCTCACTGTGCACGCTAACAATCACTCAGTTGGAGAGAGAAAAATGTAAAGTACTCAAGCAGTACTGTGGGAAAAGGTTGAGGTAGAATTTTTAAATAAACTCCAAGATATAAAGTTTACATGAATAAACTCAAAAATGACAGTTCCATAGAAAAAATGAGCATTATATTCCCCTCTTGTGTGCAATGTTACTGATAAGAAATTGAACAAATAAGAGACTTGTTCCTCTCTTCACAAACCATGGCACAGTTTAGTGGTGTTTTGCATAAACTAAATACCTACAAGACCTGAGTGCTATGACGCAGCTTGTTTACATGTAATTATGACCCTGCAGAGATAATTACAAGGTAAAAGGCAACACACATATAAACACACAGCACACAAGTACACCGTCCATGGGAGAGATGTGCGCACAAACATACACGTGTATGGCAATCACACACACACACACACAAAACAAGGACTACCACTATCTTGCATTCAAATCTGCACTTAAAGTGGGGGCATCATCCAACTAAAGGTGAACAGGCAATTGAAAATGCAGAATACAAGAATGTATACAAGACTACAACTGGAAGCTTAATGTCAAAAAGTATCATGAATGATGAAATTTAACAAAGACGTTGAGGATAGTGAAATGGTGGTAGAGGAGAGGTAGAGGGATAATCTAATTATCTCGGACTTCAAAAGAAAAGTCTCATTTATAAAACTGTGTGCACGCAGGTCCCAAGACAGTTCTCCTTTCTGAAGTAATTGCTATACTTAAAAGTCGGATTTCTGTGCATGCTTCTCTAACACTGGAGCCAGTGTGGCACAGACATCCAGCAGGACAATGTTTGGACGTCCAAACTGGTCGATCCCGCCTCATCCTCTAGCAGGGCCAAATAATCAATTTTGCGTCATTGTAATTACATTCATTTTTCTCGCCTCCACCAGCTTCAGATGCGGCAATTAAACTGATTGTAAATGACAGACTGCCCAGCACAATTGTGACATGAATAATACATTTAACTTGTCTAAACACTGTTACAATACTTTCTTTGTTAAATCATTTATCTAACATTTTGCAATTACAGAGGTTTTGTATTTATTTGTCGTATTTTTTTGGGTGTGTAAGTCAGTCATCAGTCATCATCTACCGCTTTATCCTCAACCAGAGGGTCGCGGGGGGTGCTGTGCCAATCTCAGCTACATCGGGCGATAGGCGGGGTACACCCTGGACAGTTCGCCAGTCCATCGCAGGGCCACACACAGATAGAGACAAACAACCATTCACTCTCACACTCACACCTATGGTCAATTTAGAGTGTCCAATTTACCTATCCCCACATTGCATGTTTTTGGACTGTGGGAGGAAGCCGGAGTACCCGGAGAGAACCCACGCACACACGGGGAGAACATGCAAACTCCATGCAGAAAGGCCCTTGTTCCAACCGGGGCTCGAACCCGGGTCTTCTCGCTGCAAGGCGAGAGTGCTAACCACTACACCACCGTGTGGCCTGGGTGTGTAAGTATAGATGCATATATGCATATAGATTTGTTTGTTTGTTTATATGTCTCATCCACACTAAAAGAAAACAAAAAAAAATCAACAAAAAAAGTGTCATTAGCAGTAGTAAATAAATTTGTTTTACACAGTAATTTAATGTTCTGGTTATTCATCCTTCTGTCATCATAGTCTCCATGAATGACCACACATTTCCACATTTATTTAGTTTTTTTAATAAATCCCAAACTTTGTGTAGAAAGTGGAGTACACCTTCATAAATGCAAAGCTTTCTGTCATAAAGTGTCATTACAGAGAGCACAAGTATACTTTGCAGCATTGTTTCTCAGCTAAACCCTTATCAGTTTGACCTTAAGTGGTTGTTGCACTGATGGCTTCTCTTATGGCTTTCTCAGTAACAACACTTTCTGGGACACAGTGGTTGCCAGGCAACCAGAGTCAGATAGCAGGGCTTCTCGACTGGTCTGATGACCTCACTCCAGGGTTGATGGAGCAGAGTTAAGGCTGATAATGACTTTTACGAGCAGGTACATGTTGGTTGCTGTGCGTCCTCTGCTGTTTTCTTGGTCCATTTTCATTCAATTCTGATAAAACCCTCCAACACCCTCAGAATATCCCTCTAAAATCACTTTAGTAATGAGTTACAAGGTTAGATTAGATACAACACATGTAAATTTTAAAGAACATTAAACCGTACTGTCCATGGTCATTATGTGGAAATTGCATTTGCATTACATAAATTGGCCATTTTATATCACACTGATTTGATATTAATGGATAACTGAATATGTGGTATTTCAGTGAGACATAAGCTTACCCAAAGAGAAATCTTAGTGCGTCAAGAGTAGTAAGACTACAATCTTTACGGCCACTGGAGATTTTTTAGAGAGAGACTTTATGTGTGTGAGAGGTTGTTAAATTCTAAATATAAAAATAATACAAATGATAAATGTATATCTCAGACTGAAGAGTGAATGACACAATAGCTGTTTTACCTCGTCCAGTTTTTCTGGGATACACAAGATGAGCCCAATCATTCTCATGTCCTGCTGTTTATTCCTCTCATATGAAAACACTGATCTGTGTGTGTTGGTGAAATGCGGTCATTTCTCAGGCCCATACAAACTTTGATTATGAATGGTGAGAGTGCCATTTGGCAGATCCTGAGAGATCCTGCAGAAGTTGATTTAGACACACAGTTATCTTTTAATGCAATTGAAAAAGCTGGGTTGTCATCACTACAGAATCAGCAGGACATTTGGACCGGGATCAGGTTGTGAAGGGAAAAATAAGCTCCATAGAGAAATAGGCAACAGAAACAGGAGGGGAAGTGATTCCATGTTCCAATGACTTTCAGATGCAGGAACCAATGCCAACTTCATGATGTCTGAGTTCACCTCCTCCCTCCCTGTCTGAACGCCTTCGCACGCATTCACCCTCTGCTCCCTTCTATGAGGGAAGCAGGCCACAGACCCAGCTGTCCCAGCCCTGGTTGGTAGACAGATGAGATGAAAGCAGGAAACAGAGATAAACACAGACTAATTGCTCACAGAGATGTGGGATGGGGTGAGTGGAGTGGCGGTGGCGGCGGTGTGTTAGATGTAGAGGAAAAAGGTTCAGAGACAGAATGGCTGAAAGTAGAGTTGGCGCTATTCTGCTGCTGGGTTGAGTGATGCTAGCCAGGTCAGAAAACTGGAAGACACCACTTCCAAGTCATTAATAGAAAGAAAACAAACAATGATTTAAAAGAAGTAGAACCAGATGAAAATCACAGAGGATCATGAGAAAGTGAGGAAGAGAGCCTCCTGGTACCCAGAAAAAACAGTCCACAGTGTTTTATCACACGCATAACAATTCATTTTCATAAAATTCCTGCAATTACAGCAGTTGTCTTTTTCTTTTGGGCTTTGCACTGTTAATGCCAATAAATGTTCATTAAAACTAGAGATAAGTGGCTGAAGATTAACAGTCGATGCTAATTGCTCACTTATTTGACACAAAGTCTGGCAGGAGACTGGTACAGATTGACATGACAACAGTGTACAAGTCTAAGTCAAACAATTTTAATGATTGTACACAATTACTGACATAAATGTGATCAGGCAATTATGTTAGAACTGTGACAAACCTAGTTACAACACACACACTGCTTGATATGACTGATTTCATCATGTGCTGCCACTTTAATGGGCCTATGAGGCATTCTTTTGGAAATGTATACTCTCAGAGTGGTGTAGATGCTGCAGATACTTTTTCCAGCTAAAGATCGGCTACAATAATGGCTAATGGGAGGACAACACAAGCTGAGCTAAGTCGTGTGTGTGTGTGTGTGTGTGTGTGTGTGTGTGTGTGTGTGTGTGTGTGTGTGTGTGTGTGTGTGTATGTGTGTGTGTGTGTGTGTGTGTGAGACAGATCGTGGAGAGTGAGGACTTGGGTCAGCTATAGCTCAACCACTAGACATGCTTCACATGAAATACTCATTAACATAAGAGCGGATAAGGATTTTCTTTTTCCCAAAAAAAACATCCTACATTTATTTAAAACAGATTATTCATTTCAGATCATCTACTTGATCTAAAAGTACTATGTATGTGTGTTCTGACTTGGCAAATCTTTTTACATGAGCTATAGACCTTATTTTTGAAGGTGGAAGTAACTAATGTTCGGATTTCCTGTTAGTGTGGCACTTCTGGTGTTGGTTTCTTCATCCATGTAATATTACTGAACGGGAGGACAAAAAGAAGTGACCTCAAATAACTTACGAGGATATTTTTAATCATTTTGCACTTCCACTCTGTGTGGACGGTTGACTTAATGAATTAAATGAAATAATGAATTAATAATAGTCAGCAACCTGGTTTTAATTAGACATGCTGAAGTCGCCTTAAAAGTTTTACTGGCATTTCATGGCATAGCCACTTCCCTTGTACTGGGTGGTCTTCTGAATGTTTATTTTCAACACAGTGAAATTAAAAGACATAGGGACACTTCTGTGGCTTCTTCATATTTGAGGCTTTTAGCCACAGCATAGTTGAAAATTGGTATAACGCTTTACATCTACATGTTTGTTTTATTTGGCTGATGATCAAACATTTCTGTTCCATTAAAGGCTTTCACTTAAACAACTGCTGTCTCTGACACTAATAATGGTGGACGTCTACTAACATGTTTCTGCTAAAAATAGTCTACTGGACTGTGTTTTAGCAAAATGCTGGTGTTGCAATGCCTTTCCTGATACGGGGGTGATATATTGCGATATTTGGACACTGTAAGCAGGGCGATATACTGCTATATTTCCTCAATAACAATTACATTTGCATAAATAGATGTTTTCTTTGTGTAGTTGGAGTACTGGAAGAAAGTAGTTGGAGGCAACTCGTGGTTGGAGGCTTAAATACGAAAAACAAAACTGCAGTCAAAAAAAATTTCAACAAAAAATACAGTATTGTGCCATGAAACTGTATTGATATGTTATTGATATGTTCTCACACTCTAGGGCTTCACCCTGGACCAGTTTATCGTAGGGCCAACATATAGCAACGAAACAAGCAATCACTCACACCTACGACTAATTTAAAGTGTCCAATTAACCTCTGCATGTTTTTGGAGGAAGGGCCTGGACCGGGACGCAAACCAGCAACCTTCTTGCTGTGAGGCAACAGTGCTAGCCACGTGTTCCACTGAGTGGCCCTCAGACTTACAGGGAATAATCAACTGTAAATCCCATCATAATTGCTGTGCATCTCACTTTGTATCCGTATTCAAAAGGGTGTCCCTTTGAGCACACATGTTCTGTTGACGTTTGACATAAATATTAAGTGAACTAATCATACACTGTTGAGCAAATTGACTGGAGCAAAGAACAGACAGAAAAATATGCAATATCATAATTAGAAGCTTGAGTAGGTGGGATAATGAACAAACAATGCCAGAGAGACGCCTTCACGCTCAAGCTAAATGGGCATTTTGTATTTACTTCATTTCCTCAATGATTTACGTTCACAGTTTACATCACAGTCACAATCGTCCATAATCACACATGAAATAAAGAAAATCCCTGATGAATTATGGGATTACGTATTTCAGCATGCAATAATAAAAGCCTGAGAAAGGCAATGCATAACCTGCGTGCAAGTTGAATATACCAGTCTGCCAGAGTTTGATAAAGAGATTTTCTTCACAGCATAAAATATCTCATTGTGTTTTACTGCTTTCTACAAGTACTTGCTGTTGGTGAAATAGCAGACAGCTCAATGAAGTCCAATGAAGTGTTTCCATTTCATTGTCTGGCTTTAATATTTGCTTACAGTGACAGATTGTCAAGTTAATAGCAACTATGCTGATATGTACATCACTGCTCCTTTGGAGAAAAGATGTAAAGACTTGGGGCTGTCACTTTTCTCACAAATCATGCTCAAATTAATATGACATGGCATATAAAACAGTCGAATATGTCCATCAAAGACTCCACCGATTTGTTCATTACTTTGCCATCTATGGTGTACAACCAGAAATACTGTCACACATGTCACTGCTTTTCAAATGCTTTGTTTTTGTGTCTGCTCAGGACGAGAGTTGAACTTGTTTTTGTCACCACTGACACCACAAAACAACTGGTTGTGTTCACAGTGTCCTCTGCTGGACAACTTGGCAATTATTTCAAACAGTCAGGCGCACTTCTAGGCTGCACATTTTAAACTCTCTTCATAGTCAGACTGGCTATCAATATTTAGACCAGGCTTGTGTTATGACAGGAAATACACGCAGAATGATAACAAGAATGGAAAAGGTGCTGACACATAATAATACAAATTAGAGGTGTGATTATCTTTACTCTATAACCATGCCCTTTATTTAAGAGATTCACAATTATGATAAATGTCCAATCCAGTTGCGGCAGACCTAACTCAGCCACCTTAGTGCTTAATAGTTGTGTGTGTCCATTCACTCTTCAGCACTTCTGGCTGAGTTGCTATGACAGTACAGCCAATAAAAGCTCTCCTGTGCACCTCTCTTTGTGCTTTTTTATCCCGACAGAGGATAAGTCAGCATGAGACCGGAGCATAATAGCCTCCAAGCTATAACACTCATGATTCCAGAGTATGGAGAGGACGCCTGCTCATTCCACTGCCCATTACCACAATCCACACAGGGGCTCTTATGTGGGAGTGGCCCCATTAAAAACTTTGAAACATGCCTGAAAAATAGACTCCATCCCATTACCCATGCTCCAAAGCCACAACCATTACTGTGGATTGGTGGATGTTGGGGCCATATCTCTTTGAGATGGGTGGAGAGAACAAATTATTGATTGTAACCCTATGAACTACATGTGTAGCACTGACAGGAGAAATGCATCATGGGAGGAGGGTGTGCTGGGAGGAGAAGAGAGATCGTCTCTGACTGAGATCTCTGTTGCATCAGGCATTTCCACAAAACAGCAAAACATCAAAACATGCACACTAACACAGTAACATGCACTCTGCATGCTCCCTGACACACATTACACCCTCCCTGCTGCTTGGCTTGTTTCTCCCTGCCATTTTTTCTGAGTCTTGTGTCTTAGGGTATTGTATAGCTGGAGGCAAGTCAGTGAAGCAGTAGATGCAGCATAAAGGCATCAAAGCAGCCATCTACGCCCCGGCTCTTAGCAGGTCAACTCAAAGAGATAGCAGTGAGCCAAAAAATGCTTCAATCAAGGTTAACGGCAGCCTGGAGAAGACGGCTATCAAAGTGATGGAAGGCACAGCTTAAAGGAATAAAGGTAGATCCTATTAGAACTGCCATATTGACCGGTGTGAACCTCACCTTTTGTGCAAAGGTGAATCTGTATTTCAAAAATAATGATGGTTGCACTTAACCCTTACAAATATGAGGACAGTGCAATTTTATTGCGTCACATTGTATCATGGTCCCAGCACAAAGTGGAGCTGAAGACTTTGCTGGATGTCTAACACTGCAAGGATTTCACGTAGTCATACTCTGACACTTAGATAGCACAGCTTATAAGCAGCAGATCATAACATTTGCTGAAGCACAATTAAAATAACATAAACATGAATAAGAACAACTTTATAAAGATTACTGTATAACTAATAATAATGGTACGGTAAGACATTCTGACGATGTGATAACCTTAAGCAACAATATCACTTGTACTTAAGGTATGGTATGAGAGGAAATGTGAGTCACTTTTTATGGTAATCATAGTTTACGTTAAAACAAGCTACAAGCCAATTTTACTGACTTAAAAATTATACTCTTTTCTGCTATATTAATTTTGTCTTTTTGGTGTTTAAATCCTGAATTAAAATCAAGTGCTTCCAATTGATGACACAGACGACAGGTGCTGTGATTTATTGATTTGTTTTAGTGGTCCTCCTTATATCACGCCATGTTTGTGAACATTTCACTATGTGTGAGTGTTTCAGGGAAAGAAAAGAGTTTCAGTTGTATGTCCTGACTGAAACACTAAAGCAATACCATCTGACATGAAATATTTCAGTTTCATTCTTAGTAATGACTCTATCAGCCTCCTAAACCACTGCTGCTGGACAGCTGTACATTTATCTATTTCTAAATCCCTGATTAAGTGATTTCTTTTAAGAAGGTGTAGGTGCTGAAAACACTAATAGCGCCATGTATATATCTTTAGTTCCAGTGAGTTTATTTTTATTCCACCTCATAGATGTATCTGCCCCCTCCCCTCCTGACAGACTTCCATGTATCCTAAAACAATCACTATAATCTAAATATCCAACATTTAAACAATATCACAGAATGAAAAAATATCTGATATAATGAAATTATAGCAGGTGAACGCTGACTATTTCCCCTGCAATCTGCATACTTTGCAAAATGGATAAATACAGCTCCTTTCAAGCAGATACGTCATCAAATCTTAGTCTTACAAAGCATTTTTTCAGACTCAGTAAGTGTATGTATAGTGATACCACAGCATGTCAACAACAAGAGTGACAAACTAAAAAAACAAATGCTACTTTTTCACTGCAACATGTCTTTCTCATTATACCAAGTTAGTTCTGAATAGAGACATTCAGACACATGAGATACTTTACACAGATGAGACAGGCTCACACACACACACACCTTCGACACTAACAAGGTTGTGCTTCCACACATCGATCGCTGCAGAGTGGCATATTTTTGCTGGAATAATGACTTGTGAATGGGATTGTGTGGGTTAGAGAGAGCCCTGCATAGTTCCAAAGTGCCACGGTATAATAAGCTCTACTTATTTTAACTTCATTATGACAAGCCAGTTCACCTGCAACACAGAAGATCACAGCAAATTGGCTCTAAGACAGACTGCACTAAAAGAGTATAGCAGAGAGAATGTGTGTGCATGCCCCTGTGTCTAAATTAAGTCAAGCACACAGAAATATAATACTGGCTTTTAGAAAAAGACACCGGAAACCTGAACATGGCCTTTAAAAGTGACTGTCTTTGGGTACAACTGGAACATTTTGTGCTATGCATGACAATTGCCCAATTCTATATAATGGCTACTCATCCATGAAGCAGTCACACTCCCCTTACTGCCTTTGCCATGTGGAATTAGAAAACAGCCCATCTATACAGCAGTCAACTAAGCAGAAAAATATTTAAATTAAGATTCAGAAATTCAACTGTGGCCAGTGGACGGTGACAGTAGAGCTCTAGTGGTAAAATCAGCACATCCTAGATGAGATTCCTCAAGAAGGTGAGTTCCAGGCATTCTCCTTTGCTAGCAGCAGAGGGTGCCAGCACATCATAAAAATACTCGGGCATGCAACACATTCCACATAACTCCTAGACATGGGTTACTCATGTAAAAATACCAAACAAAGAAAGACAGACAGACACATGCTGTACTTGACCCACTCTTGGTTTGCTGTCACTGTGCATTTTCATTTCTTCCAATTCCAGGTTCCCTGACAGCCACTGAATGTTGTGTTTGTGAAGCAGTACAGTCTAGACATTCTGTGTATGTTCCAGGAAACTATAAACTGACATTGCATATTATAATTTAACATCATAAATCTATTGACCAGGGTTTCTAGTTTGCTTGGAACTTCATGCTAAGAGTAGTTGAGGTTGAAACAAACGAAAAAAGAAAGGAGTGCTCCGTTTTATGCGCTGTAAAATTATGAGTGTGCGTACTAACGGCATCAAATACATGCTTTGCTCTTGCAGACATGTGGACAACACTTGTATTTGGATGTACAGCTTTTTTCAAAAAGTTTGCTTTTCTCTTCCCTCTCCTTGCCAGTGGCAGTTGAGGCCCAGAGTGTGGGTAAATCACAGATGGCTATTTCTCTCTCGTTGTCCTGGGGCAACAGGAAAAATCAGGCAGACACTGCCACCTCTTCAGCCTACGGTGGCAAAGAGCTGGCACTGTCAAGACGACAGGGAGAAAAATGAAGAGGGGTAAGAGTCTGGCCTTCCCTGTGGGTTCTTCACAGAAACCATCTCCATCTGCCCATCTGGGCCAAATCTAACAGTAAACAGATTTCCTTTTGTACTCAACTATATGTGAATGTGACTATATATGCTTTTCAGAATACAGCAGCACTGCCTCATCCAGTTCACTGACCATCAGAAATTGATAGTGTTTGGCAGTATGAGACCCAGAGGTGCATCTTGTTTCTCTGGCAGTACATGGTATACTCCTTCTGTAGCTCTACTGCCTCCTACCCAGTGGTCTCTAAGGTTAGAGGGTCAGCACAGCTTCTTTGTGCTGGATCCCTGCACATATCACAGGTTAAGGAGTTTTCAAATAAATGTGGTTAAGACAAAGGCAGAGCAGTAGACAGGCTCAAGGTCAGGTGACACTTACTCTTTTCACATTTACACTTGAGATCTGTCAAGAGTTCAAGTGGAGGTGGTGTGCTGAGTTTAGAAATGTGGTCAATATGTGATGAAGTGTGAAAAGATAGTAATTGTAACCTGCCACATTAATGCAAAAATAATGCCTTGTGGTGTTATGTGGTAGATGTCAGTCTCTCATAGCTCTGCATCTTAATCGTTTGCTTGTCTATCTACAAGCTCTGGTTGTATATATATATATATATATATATATATATATATATATATATACACATATATATATATATATATATATATACACATATATATATATATATATATATATATACACATACACACACACACAGTATATGTGTTTCATTGCAGACTTTGCAACTCCACTAACTATACAGCGCAGTATTTAGCAAAAGCAAGTGTCTAATCATTTTTAGATGAAATGTTCTCAGAAATGCACTTTAATGTGGAGAGATGCAATTACTTAGAGAGACATAAGTCAGGAGTTGCTTTTCTGTCAACACATCACCACATTTTGGTTCTACTATTCCTCTAAGCTACATTAGCTGCTTGTACATGCTGTCCCTAAAAGACGTTGCTCTATGAGGGCTATTTATATGACGCGTCAGGAGCTTGTCCACACATTGTGCTGAACTATTGCTTTTCTACATTTTATCACATGTTTTGTCCAATATTGGACAAATACTGACACAGAGTACAAGCGTGCGCATTCACAAGGCCTGACTTTACCCCTACAAACATAATGCAGAACAGCTTCAGCTCTGTTTGCTATTCCCAGCTATTGTTGCAGAGTTGATAGCTCAATTTAAATAGAGGCTGTTAGTGAGTGAACCAGACAGCTCTTAGAGACATTTGCTTTCTCTCCATTTCTATTTATATACAGTATTTGTAGGAGACGTGCTTCTCTCTCTCCCACTACCTCTGTGTGTGAAGTTCTTTCTTTGCAAGGTCTAGTTATAGACCTCATAGAATGAGGCAGTTGGGTTTAGCGGGTTTTAGGGTCATAATAAGAGTTATATTTTGGTTGGTGTCAAGGTTGTGGGTAACACACACCAAATGTCACCAAATTATTTTGTTTATTTTGGAGAGATTAGGTTTAATTGAGTATTTGGAATGGAGTCACTTTTCTGCTGTGAAGATTCCTGTCTTTTTTCTTGTTACACAATTAATTCTGATCATGTTCACTGTTGTTTTTTTTATGTATTTTTTTTAAATAATAATGATGATTAATGATTAATACTGTGAGTCTTGCATGGATAAGATAAGATAAATACATATTATAAGCTATGCGCTGACGATAAAACCCACTCCACTGCTTCACTGACTTACATACTGTAAGAAAACCCTGCATTCACACAGACAACATTTGAGAACATTTGATCACGAGTGCAAACTCAACAGTTAAACAACAACATACACTTGTCTCATCCTTACTGAAAGCTCTTACAGAGTGATATTTTAAATACCTCAGTCTAAATCAAAGCAGCCGGATCTTCAGCTTATAATAAAAAACAAACAAGCAAAACCAACCCTTTACTTATTAAAACCAACATGAAATCATAGTTTCTTCTCATTGCTCTGTATAATCTCTGCCATATGGTTTCGCACTGGAACATGATCTCTTGTCAGATGACAGGATAACTAAGGGTGACATTACAGACAATTATGTGGGTGATGGCATGTAGTAATTATACAATAATCATGAAAGTGCCCTTATCTGGCTCCGTATGGCAGACATCTTCCGAACATTATCCTGTGTTATTACACTCAATTTCATGGCACTCTGTTAAGCTACATCCCACCAGGACTGAGC
Source organism: Solea solea (assembly GCF_958295425.1). NCBI lineage: Eukaryota > Metazoa > Chordata > Actinopteri > Pleuronectiformes > Soleidae > Solea > Solea solea. The sequence continues at coordinate 15,435,540 of NC_081137.1, read as the reverse complement.
GTATTCAAAAATGAGAATGGAACTCTAGTGTGGACGTATTACTGAGAGAATATAGTCTACATCTTATCAAAGGTAGGGAAATGAGGCAGAAGGGAATGTAAACATTGAGAGTGAAGGATCTGATAAATCAAACCTCTCAGACATTTCATAAAATAAAAAAACGTCATAATATTAAAACTGTATTTTCTATAGTAGTGATTTGAAGAACAGCAGCACAATGAGGAAGGAAACAAAGTCATTGTATAACCAGTCACAGTCATATTATTCTACTATTCTACAGTCTAATAAATCCCATTTATCCTTTCTATTACCTTAACCCTAAACAATTACAAAAGGTATCAGGGAAAAAAAGGTTTTACAGTCTCGCCAGGTAGATAGGGCAATCAGTTAATGATAACTGTGTCTTTGTGAGTGCAGAGAAAAAACAAAATCTCAGTTCAGCACACAAAAATACAATTAGTTCATTAAAAAGGTTTAAGCATCAGCAGCTTGCAAAATTGGGACATATTATAGTTGACTGAATTTTAAAAAGGTTCCAGGAAATTAATGGGGAAATAATAGCAGACTAGATTGCTTTTATGTTTGCTTTATGCTGTATTTCACCCAAAAAGTGCTCATTAAATTTCTGATCCAACTGGGCTAATATTAGTTTGAAGCCCTCTGCTGACTTTAATGACTCCTAACATTAACTATTTAAGGATGATTTAACTACTTGTAGTAGCTGTTACACTTTAAATGTCACAGCATTGAGTTAAGTGGGAGTCCGATTTCTGAAGCATTAGGAACACAAGTTTTCTTTGACTTGTAATGTTTATTTTACTTGCCACCTTTACTTGTCAGAAGCCAAGAAAACACAAGTACATTCTGAGAAACTGGTAGAACACACACGCTCAAATTGAAAACACATGTCCACAGATTGAGATGCCTGTGGGGTCAAGCTGTACAGATTTACATCTCTTTATAACAAGTTTCACATCTTAGTAACCAAGCAAGGATAGAAAGTAGGGGGCAGAGTGGTTATGAGGATGTGCCGGGTAAATACAAGTCCCGCTATGTTATTCTCTTCAGCGTTATAGATTTTAACAGTCAAAGTTTCCCACCACAAGGGGATATTTCACTCTATGGACCTTTGGTGCTTTCATAAGTACTCCACTTACACAGCCAGCACCTGCTCCCTGACCTCCTTTTATACCAGGAGCCACAAAGTATAGCAAAGGCAAGGCAGCGCGAGGGAGTCAAAAATAGACATCTGCAAAGCTGCACCAAGCACAAACTGCACACATAATATGTATGATTATAATACAGGTCGACTGATTTCACGTATAGGCTCAGGTGAAACTGCATATGCCCATATTCTATTTCGTGTTGCTAAAGCACAGGTGGTCAATTATGGTGAGAATGTACCCATGCTAAAATACACGACCCAAATCACTAGACACTTAATAACTCTCTACGCTGTAAGAGAACAAGGGCGTGTCACAGTAGGGGCAACTAACTGACACACAAATGATGGTAGAAAGCATCTGATTCAAAGGTGGTTTAGCCAACTTCACGTCACTGTCGTACTGCAGATGAAAACGAAGTTGCAGCTGATAGTCTACCTTAATTTGGAAGGGAAAATCCACTACTTATGCATCAATAACATATGTTATTAATGCATGGCCATGTGATTTTTCTTTCCTCAGATGTCACCTCGCAGGTTGTGTAGATTTGAGAGGGTTGTTAAAGTTTAGTACCTGTGCTGTTATACTGTGTTGCTCCTGTAAAGACAGCAGTAAAATATGACTTTAACTTACTCATCATTTGGGAGCAATGGCTGCACCAAACTTTGGGAATTTTCTGTTGCTCTGTGCAAGTGGAAAAGGCTCAGTGACTTAGAACAGTCTTTTCTAACTTTACAACAATTAAGGACAGTATTAGTGTCAGTAAAGTGACAGGCAGTCAAGGTTTTCTTCCTTTTCTCGCAAAAGCATGCATCAAAGAAAAAAAGGAGATGACACACAGTCACAGTGTTATGTTTGGGGGAAAAAAACAATTACCAAATGGACTTGAACTATCTAGTGCTCATCTGCGGATCTGTGCGTTGTAAACTGCATAAGATTGGCTTAGACATAAGTCTGACTGGAGTGTTCTGTCTGTGACGGTGCTGCACAAACACGATAAAAGCTTCTTCAAACACTCCTTCGGCCCGCTGCGTGGCACTGACTGACAGCTTAGATGGGCCTGGGATTTAAGTGACCGACACTTCAGTTTTAAGTGCACGCCACTTAATTTTTCACAAATTAACTGTGAGGCCTGTCAAGAGTGAACACCGGCATCAACTTGGACAGTAACTAGTGAGAGGAGATGCCGACTGTCTCTGCAGTGGAATAACTTGGCTTAACAGTCATACAAACCCCTGTCATCCTCCTGTCTTCTCCCTGGGAGAAGTAACACTTCAAAAGAAAATATTTCTTGATGAAGGGAAAGCAAAGCAAGCAGAGAGTGGGAAAATTGAACTGTTTTCAAAGATTATGTTAGCATCAAAAGAGCTTGTGCGACATTGTGTGGCACGGTAGACACATAAATCCTCACCAGTAGATGCAGACAAGGGCGGGAGAGTGCATATGTTTAGAATTGGAGAGGTGTGAATTTGTTGTCAGCAGGCGTTAAGTGGGTACAGACAGAGATGCTTTTTGCTGTCTTAACATGAAGAGGTGTAAATACCCCCTGCACACACACACACACACACACACAAAGTAATTAAAAACAGCCATTTGAAACCTCTACTTACGTTAAAATATTTACCGCTGCAAAGACCACAAAACAAGGCATCACAATTGGATTTGATTTGATCCGGCGCTATAAACTGCCACAGTGACAGCAACGATTATCATCCCCACAAAAAGCAGCGGAATGGATTTAGCATCTTATCTGACAATCAGGACATTGCTTTTCTTTAAATCTCTTATTGGCTTAGTTGATAAGCTTATTAAGGGTGACCTGTCAATCTAAAGGAGCGGAACATTATATTACATTTTCACCGTAGATTGTAAAGGGTGCATGTTTGGCCTCTTTCTGACAAAGTCAGGACTTCAGTCCAGATATGTACACACCCACCCACACACACACACACACATCATAACCAGCCCAGGAGATCTGGCATTAGTGCTTTCAGCTTGATCTCATTACATGTGGCCATTAGCAGGTTAAAGTAAGAATTCAGTCTATAAGAGAGTGAAGCTAATGATAATACAGCCTCTGGCAGGCCTAAGGCAAGAGTTTCCACTGGGGCAGGTGGAGCGAGGATATACCCGATGAGAAAATCCAGAAAGCCAGAGGCCACAGACCAGAGCCCTATGGTTGACAGGCTGGTCTGGTTAAAGCTTCTCAAGGAAGCGTCTTTAAACCCTGGGGCTAGACACTGCTCAGTAGTCTCCATAGCAATTACTGCTCACCACTAGGACAAAGACCAAACTGCTCATTTTTCACATGCTTTAAGTGTGACTGATGAATGGGGAGAGCTGGGCGCTAGTGGCAGACTTTAACTTTTTTTTTAAGCTGTGTGACTGGGGAAAAAAAAAAAAATGCTGTGATTAGTTAGTTTAACTTACTAACTTATTAATATAAACATTTCAGATTTAACTTTAAAAGCTTTGAACAGGAAGTCCGAATCAAGTGTTTGGCTCACAAGCATCAGTATTTTGGTCATGATGTAAACCTGTAACAACAATGAATTCTGTTGTACTGAGGCATAAATTAAGATTAAAATCTACATACATGTAATGCATGTAAAAGTTAATACGACCATTTCACTACAGATTTAGCTTTTTGTGCAACATTTTATGCTCTTGACAAACTATTACAGACAAAAAGCACTGCTGCACCACCTTGTCTGAGAAACCGACTCAGTCAGGATGGCAGGCAGCCAGCGAGCCAGACAGACCAGCAGACAGACAGGCAGGTGGTTGGACTAAGATATGGGGTGGGCTAGGTCGACCTGAGCCCTCCTTGCTTTTCCCAACCCACTTCCCGTCTCCAAACTCCCCAGTGCCAGGAGGCAGATGGGCCTCATAGCACGCCCTTCTGTTCACCAGAGCTACTGTACAAAGCAACACACGCCACGGGCCACCGTTCCAACATCAGTGAACATAATAGATCTTTACCATAAGACAGAAAAAATGTACACAATACTTATAATAAAACTTATATCCTATGCCCTCATGATCTACTTTCTTTTCTCAAAAGAATATACCATATTCTCTGATGTTTCATTTAAGTTCTGTCTCATGAGGAGCAGGTTTTGGCCTCCATGAGGACTACTGGTCCTGACAAGGTCAGTTGTTATGGCAGAAAGAGGCCTACAGAGGTGACAAACACACACACACACACACACACACACAGACTCGGTAATGCATGCCATCTGTTTTAGTCAAGTCTCATACACAAAACATAACACAGAATTGTTTTACCTTCTACTTGATACATGTCTACAAATGTGTTTACTGCTGTTTAAAGCAAAAATAAAACCAAAACACATTAGCGTAAACAAAACTTTCAACGGTGAGCAAGAGAGAGAAAGAGATAGCGGAAGAGAGAGGGGGAGAAAGAGTGGGTGGGAAAGCAGATTGTGTAGGGAGGAACTGTGGGGGAGACGTCTACATCAAGTGAACAAGTGAGGTGTCAGGGAGTGGCAACAGAAAGGTAACAGTCAATAAAGTGTTCTGTAATCTCATACACAAACGATCACCAGGTGAAAGCATTAATCAGCTGTAATGCAGACAGTTGGCAGTGTTGTAACAAACATCAAAAGCTGTCAATTAGCTCCACAGTGAACATGTGTTTTACGCTTGTGTGTGTATACAGAAGTGTACAGTGAATCGCTAGTTATATGCTATCTGTGCATTTTGCATAATTATATATCTGAAGAGCAAAGTCAGCTATGAACTTTTCACAGGAGGCAGATTTAGTCACAATAAGATCATTTTCTCTCTCATCATCCTCCTCTTCCTCACATATACTGTACTTCCAAACTCTGGTATATACAGTAGAACGTTATTTATGTACCATCAGAGAAAGCTTGCAGTGGCACACATACCACAGAGAACAAATGGCAATAGAGGAAGAGAGCACTTATAGAGTCATATAATTTGAGGCTTTCAGTACTGTCACCACTTTCCACTAAAGCTTTCTTTATCTGCACTTTTTCTTCTCACTATGAGGTGATATGTCATAAACATTTCTCTATTTCCCCCCTTGAGCTTACAATATATTTCTCAGTTGAGTACACTGGGTCACTGCCAGAGATTGAAAAGAAAATTGCTGAGATCTGCTAGCTTGGCTAAAGAAGAACAAAAAAGACAGGGGGAAGGGAAAAAAAACACCTCTTTCTTTATCAAAGTCCAAATTCTGTGCCTCCCTCATTCAGATAAAGTGAGAGCTCAAAAAGTGCTGATGTCAGGAGCTCTCTCTCTCTCTCTAGACTCAAGCAATACTGAATGGAGAAGGAGAAAGACTGCTGACAGTTAAACAACAACCTTGTGGAAGGACAATGCCTTAACATTTATTTATAGTGAAGCCAAAGAGAAGATAACAGTAGGGTTACATAACTCTGCTGCACCTCGTTTTTCCTCTGAGAGGACAAAAAGGACAGAGATGATCTTTTCAATTATGCGTAGTGTCATGAAAAAAGACACATGGGTGTCAGGAGCACCGAGGTCCATCAGCTTAATGCAAAGAACAAAAATGTATTCAGATATCAATGAAGGTAAATGATGTGGACAGATAAGATTATCGTGACCATCTTCAGTACAATTAATGAAGTCATTTTTGTAATTACAGAGATCAAAGGGGCTATTGTGTTTCAGTAAGCTCTCACTGGTGACTAAGCCAAACCACTATGCATTTAAAGTGACATTCAAGGCCTTCAGACCAGGGGCGTTGCATGTGTGCCACTGCGGCGTTCCGTCACAGATTAGTGTTCACACTAGAGCTGAAAAAATTAATCGATTAATTGATTATTCATCGATTACTAAATTAATAGTTAACTATTTTGATAATTGATCACTGAATCAGTTTGAAGCTTTTTTCATGATTAAAACAAGATTTCCAATTGTTTAAGCTTCTTAAATGTTAATCATTTTGGTTTGTGGACAAAACAAGACATTTGAGAACATCATCAATTCCAGGTTTGACGCACACCGATCAACATTTTTTAAGTTTTTCTGTTATTTTATGGACCAAATGATTAATCGATTAATCGAGAAAATAATCGACAGATTAATCGATTATGAAAATAATCGTTAGTTGCAGCTCTAGTTCACACTGCACACCTCTCACTCGCACATGCCTCTACTTTTGAGTTTCGGGTATCGTAAAGGATGTTATCACAACTTTTCCACTGTCCCACTCACGCTTCCGTTTCCTCCATGTTTAGTTTGTACAATACCCACAAATGCACATTATTCAGTTCTGGCCTCTGTAGAAACATGGCACCCTCCATAAATATATACATACTGTATATATGTGTGTATATGTATATACACACATATTAATTCATTTTAATTAAGGCACGTTGATATGGTCACAATGAAGTTCAAATGGTGCATCAGAATGGGGAAGAAAGCTGACTTTGAACATGGTTGGTCTGAGTATTTCATTTTCATGCACAACCATCTCCAGAGTTACAGATAATGGTCAGAAAAAAAGAGAAAATATCTAAAAATGCATTGTTGATGCCAGGGGACAAATAAGAATGGACAGACTGGTTCAAGACAACAGACAGGCATCAGTAACTGAAATAACCACTCATGTAGCAGACGAGCTACAGCAGCAGAAGACCTCACCAGACAGTTACAGGTACACACAATACGTAAAGAAGAGGCCAGTGTGTGTACAGTCAAGGCAACAACATGATCAGCTACAGGTAAGTGGTTTTAATATTGTGGTATGATTGGTGAATTAATAAAAATGTGCAGATGAATTCAATATTAATATAAAAACTCACAAATACACGACATGACTCCACACAGGGATTGTCTGTACTGTGTGTGCAGCCGACACAGCAGTATGAGATAACCTTGAAACTGGCAGGTAGCACCATCTGCCATTAGTCAATACGGGGACAGTGGCACTGACCCTCGCGACAGAGGTCTGCTGTAAAGTCTACATGTTATTGTACACATCATTCACACAACCACCGTACATTCTTTTCCATGTGCCTTTTAAAAATAAAGCAGACCATTTCCAGCAACTGGGATACAGTACATATAACTAATGACTACAGGCTGTGGGATTATCTATTCAGCAGTCGTGAACAGCCACAACAACAACAACAACAAAACTATATAACACAAAACATACGGTATAAATATTGCAGTATTAAATGTTACATATGCATGTAAGACTGTCTCAGAATGCCATAGGGAGAGAAAGTATTCCATATTTAAAATTATAAGCCATTTAATCAAGTCAATGTTTTGCTACAAATCTGTGAACAAGTAGGACAAACAAAATCAAGACATGTCATCACACTAACTGCTCCGACACTGAAGATTTAAGAAAACGGTATGCGTGTGCCTTTTGTGTTTCCCTCCTGTGGGCTTGTCCTGCTGAGACCCACACAAGTCTGTCCTTGAATATGCAGCTCAAGAAGACTGACCCTCTGCCAGAGAAAATGCTAACCTCAGTCTCTGCTGTGTTCCTGTATGTATAAACAGTAGGTAGTGCTGTTACTGTTGCTGCTGGAGCTACACCGCTGCATCAATGTACCATAAATATTCATTAGTGACCTTGTCACCTTGGTACACACAAAAATATATGCAGGTATATGCTGATTTCCACTCGCCTACCCTTGAAGCTGCATTCCACACTGATGCAAGTATTTTGACTTAATTGGACTTAAACTCTCAATGTCTCTTTAAGTCATGTCAACTTTAAGTTGAAAATGGTGCCTCAGCAGCGATAACACCTGAAGCAGAGTGTGGAGAGATGAGATCTGTTTAAAGTTAGTGTTTTTTAAAAAACTCCTGCATTCCAACACAGAGCATGTATTGAGAATAGACATGATCTCATCTTTGCAGATCCTATTACATTCATGAAATACACAAATGTGAGCCAGATGAACATCTGTTTTTGTATGTAATTGTAACATTACAATGGCCTCTGCACAGACAGTGATGAAGGTTCATGCCATTAGAGGATACTTAAAAAATGTAAGACTGACTGAAAGCCAGTAAAGGAACCAGGGGCAGTGTCATCAATGTCATCATATAACATTAATGTTAAAAAATAATGCTTGTCCAGTGTTTTCATATGGTCATACAAGTCTGAGACTTCTAGTGAATGGGAAAACAACAGCTGCTGCATGTGGACACTCAGTATTATCCTGTTCAATGAGCTGCACAAACACACCTGCAGTTAAGGCAGTAGCTATGAAAAAGGGACGTCATTCTATTGAGAAATGCCTCATTCAACATTATGAAAAAGACAATGCAAAAAAACAACCTCTCATATGAAAATAGCTCAGAACAGAGATAATAGTCTGCAACATTTACCTGATGCGACTGATTTTAATACTTTAATAGTAGAATAAGATTTGTTTTCAACTCACCACTGAGTGTTTCTTGTTCAGGCGTTTCTTCTTCTTCTTGCCTTGCGTGTGTGCCAGACGGGGGTTGTTCTCCTGGTCAGAAGGTTGGAGGTGAAAGTGATTGTTCGTGCAGGTCTCCAGACTTAAGCCGTTGGGGACTCTGCCGGGCTTTTTCTTGTGCAGGGGCCCTGCTTGGTTATTACTACACTCATGTGGCGTCAGCATCATGTTCTTCTAAAAAAGGAGAAATAGAAAAGCACACAAGGGAGATTGTATTAGAATCAAAACAAATATCTAGTGTAGGTATTTTGTATCAACAATGTAGCTCACATGTGAGGATTCTGCAATCATACTGTACAATCAATGCATAGTCAAATGTGTCAGTAACTTTCAATAACCAAAGAGGTTTGTCTGTGGTTTGGTTCACCTCTGTTCAACAGATAAAAATAAAACTGCCTCAGTCTAGTAACTGGCACAGGAGTGATATATGTTTATTCACCAAGACTTGAGCTAAACTAAACACTTGTTCATAAACGACGCCTCAGTCGAGAATATATCCCACAGAAACCACTGTGTGCCTCAGAGTTCATGTAAGGTACGAGCAAAGACACCGGGGCAGTTTTCTCACATATTACTGTTGAGAACAAAATCCACCATATCTCAAGCACCACAGAGTTACTCATTGATGGACCACCTTGAAGCAAGTTACGTGTGCCTGTAGACTCCAGCAGTGTAACAGATATGCAGTGCTGTCAGAGGGATGAGTTTAATCAGTGTGTTACTGACACTGACTCACTCAACAATTTCTAAAGGCTTCCATTCACACAGAAAAACAAGCGCATGCATCAACTAATCTCATTTGCCTTTTCCACCCACACTCATTCAAGGCAAATAATGCAGCATGACATGCATTGTCAGTGTACAGAATAAGTGACAAAGTTATGATGGGGCTGAGAGTGTTTCCATTGTGCCATGCTTGCACATGCTTCTCAGCCTACAAACCGACGCACTACACAGAATAAATGATGCACAATATGTTGCCCAGCTAACAACACCAAGAAATTCCTTATTTCAGCACTTTATGGCATTGACAGGCAGGTAAATACGCAATATGGCTCACTCTCGACGAGCTGTCACTGGTGTAGCATTTAGTAGAAATTCATGTCTGCAGTATGTCTGCAGTATCCGCGTGACAGGTTGCTGCTTGGACGTTAGCCATAAATACAGGGGATTAACTATATTTATTGAGTATTTTTATTAGGATTATACAAGCCTAATAAACTAAAGTAATATTAAATATAACTGATTCATCCACACATACAAACATGTGGTTTGGCTATGACAGTCTGTGGAAGGTGTAAATTCTCTTGAATCTATATAATGGAATAACCTTTCACTGTTCTTTAATGAACAGCAGATATGCTGGCACGATGGACATCTTCTGAATTCTAAAAGTATGTCCACAACATGTAATTCTTTGTTCATTTGCAGCAAAACTGAAGAGGCATTATACAGCGTAAGGAACATGAAGTATGTGCTGCTACATACACAATGAGGGAGAGAGTGAATGAAACAATGGAAAGCTCTGCTTGCCAAAATAATAATACAAAAATGCAGCTCAAAAAGAAGCATCCACAATGAGTCAGTGCATAAAGATGATACTGAAGAGAGACAGTAGAGTCAGCTGCTGATTCCAGAAGGAGTGAGATAATCACTGTGTTCAGTTGAGGTAATGTGAAACATCTTATCCAATTAAACATTTACTTCATCTGGTGACTTTTAAGTCTCTGAAACAGCATGTGTGTTGTTTTATTTGTGTTCCAAAAGCAGTAAAAAATACCTGCTAACTTTGAGAGAATTGTTTGGCACTATTATACAATACCTCAATATGGGTCTTGCTTGGAGTTTATTGGATGTTGGTTTTGGCTGAGCTTTTTTAAACAACCATTACCCCTTAATTTTTATTACCGCATTTAACTTTATTTGACCCATTTTATCGTGCTTGGCTCTGTTGGTGCCTCTTTCTCTAATCACTCTCCTTTGTCTTGTGTTTGAATTCCACTCCAGAGAACCTCCCTTGTTAAGAAAATCAGGGGCATGATGTAACAACACCCTCAGAGCCAGCTCTTCAGTTTACACAGATGTGGATCCCGCTCTGTAAAGACCTCCCGTGGCAGCTTAATGCCGAACAATAATGCCCCCTCATTTTATATTTGTACCATTCACAGAGACGGGTGAGGTAAAGTAGCAGTGCGATGATATTGTCTGTGTAAAAGGAGCTGCTGTCTACTGCGGTAGCTTTAACGAGCAGGATTAAGCAGGTCTTTCACAGCCTCTTGACATTTGAACCACCTATCAGGCTGACAAATGAGAGGCTGATCAAAGAGTGTGATCGACATGACTTACTTTGCTTACAAAAGATTGAGCTGAGAGAAACAAGGATGGAAGGTGGGATGGTGGAAAACAGAAACGAGAGAAAGCTTTCACTAACATATGACTATGGCTCCCCACAATGCTACTGTACTCAGCACCAAGCTCAACATACATCTGCTCTCATGCTCACTCTCTCTCTCTCTCTCACTCAAGTAAACAATAACTGCCAATCTAATGAACACCAATAAAGAGTGTGCAATCTCTCCTACAACAGCCCTTATTAGTTTGACCTCCTGAAATAGCATTAGAAGCTCTAAGGGACATAATGTCCTGTGAAACGCATCAATGTTATATCTGTTTTCACTATTTGTTTATTTGACGTGAGTGTCCATATGTATGTGTGTATATGTATTATACTCTTTTTTTATTATTATTATTATTATTATTATTTACTTTTTAATTATTTCATTATTTTCCTTTTTCTTTGATTTCTATGTTAATTTCATTGTTTTAACACCTTAGGAAGGGATGGGAGGGAGAACGGGAAGAAAAGTTTGCCTTGTTGTATGTAATAGTGTTTGCTGTTTCATATGCTGTAATTTGCAAACAAAAATTAATAAATACATTTGTATATAAAAAAAAGGAAGCTCTAAGGGACTGTCCGCATGAAAACAGTTCTAAGTGAATCTGCTAAAGTATGTTTTTAAAATCATATCAGCGATTTGTCCACACAGAAACTGCATTTTGGTAGCCCATAGCATTTTCATGTAAACAACCAATATGCTACTTTGGGAAAACGATGATGTCACAATCCCACCTCTCTCTTTTGCCCTTCTTTCCTTAATCCCCCTGGTGATTGTGTACTTTGTACTGTATACTGATTTGAATACATTGTTCACAGGGCTCATGCTGCCTTCTTGAAATGTCATTTCGTGAAAACAAATCCGTGTTTATGAAAAACTTTTTTTAAAATGACAGAGAAAGAGATTGTTTACATTCTTGCTGATTGCATATGTTGTGTGTATGTAGTGCACACAAAGTACTGTATGATCTGTTTGAGTTTTCTACAAAAGTAGACAGTTGTAGTGGTTTTTTGTTCCCATTACAGTTGCTGTAGTAGTCACTTACTACAGACAGTGAAATTAATTGACATATAGCATTAAGTTCAATTGTTACATCACATGTTTAATGTGCACAAACCAAACAAACTCCAAACACAAGAAGAGGAAACCGACAAAAACAAAGACGCAAGCGCAAGAGAGAGTGGTGGGATTATGACATCATCATTGTAATTGCATTTCAGGGCTCCCAAAATGACGTTTGCGATGTAATACACATCATTGTGCAACGCAGGAATGTCACACAGATAAAAACACAGTACTGCTATTCTGAGAAACACAAAGAGATTTGTGTGGAGCTGGTAGGCTTAATCAGCATTGTATGAACTCATTTGACAATGAACTTCACCAGCTGACTGCATTACACACTTGAGGCGTCACTAGTGACAGTGACTGATGGAGCTAAATGGATAAAAAAAAAAAAAAAAGGTTTACAAAGGGTGTGAAGGACAACATGGCATCACTGTATAGCAATAACCATGGCAGCCATATGTTGCACGTCATTCAAGAATAAAATGTCACCAGGGCAGCATTATTCTGGCTTGTTAGTGAACAAGCAAAGACTGCGCGGTGAAGGATCTTCTTATTGGAAATTCAGCAGGATCGCAGTATGAAAGGGGGCTTCTCTCTCAGGGGTTCGAGTGCCTTCCTTTCCCTGAACTGAAAAGTTTAGGAAAGTAAGAGCACTGCAGCATCATGTGGATATATTTATCTCATAGTGTCTAAAAACAGTACTGCACTAGAAAGAAAAGTATAGTAAGCGGAGTAAGTGGAGCCAAACACACCAATACACAGGTTTGCACTGACTTTCATTCATTTGGACAGCCCAAACAAAGCCCTAACTATAACCATTACTGATTAATGCCTAACCCTAACCTAACCTAACCACAATGCAAATTTTAGACTTCACCAGTTCCTCATAAATAAGGTTCTGCCTGATTAGGACATTTGGAAGGTTTTGATCTCCATGGTCCTACTGGTCCTGACAAGGTCAGTGTTAATGACAGAAAAGGTCCTAAAGAGATTAACAAATACAAGCACACACACTCACATTTCTGGAACAGCAGAGACCTTTTCCCCCCCCATTAGAGTTAGCAGTGTGCATGAAAACAGACAAATGGATATCCTGCATATGGAAATTTGATTTCCTGGTTGTGTCTGGCTGTTCAAACGTGGATCTTCTTTTTCAGAGAGCAGACAGGCCTGAGGGGAGCTGGTGTGACGGGGGATCTCTGCAACCAGGTTCTAGTTGTATCTTTCAGTCTCGTCAGGCAGAGAAACACAACTGATTTGCCACAATGAAACAAAGCCGCAAAAGCCACATACACTGTTTGAAAAACAGCTATAAAATGGAGACGTTGGTCTCCTTTACACCTGGCATGAAAATGTGTTTTCTGTGATCAGATTGCAAGCGTCGGACCATATGTAAGTACAGGTGTAAAAACACACAAGGACGGATTGTTATTCGATCTGCGAAACCACTTCGGTAGGTGGTCAGGGGCGCATTGTGACCAGATCCACCCACAACAACAAAGTGGAGCGGAGGGTACTTGGTGGCTTTGAGCACAGCTATGTGACAGTGGCGACAAAACTGAAATCTCCTCTGCTTCCATTGGTTTTCTGCTTGTCAAGATGACTTCTTCCCCTGCTTAAAAAAGCAAAGAGGAGCCCATACAGTAGCACAACTTCACCTGCGGCGAACATTGTTGTTGTTGTTGTTGTTGATATGGTGGTGGTGAGGGGTGATTGTATAGTAATTGGATCTCGATGTGGACACAGGAGACGCATGTTAATACTAGATGTAAATGTATGTAGTGCTATCTGATCACTATCTGATCACAGAAAACCCATTCTAATGTCAGGTGTAAAGGGGCCATTATGGCCACAGCAATCAGGTGTGGATAGCAAGACATCTTATAAGTACTGTTGCAACAAGTACCTTACTAAAATCAGAGATTTGTATTCATGCGTGTTCGTGTCAAAGCAAACATGTACATGATTGTGTGAATACATATGTCGAAAGTGTGCATTCTAACAGGAGGGAAGTCAGGCCTTCTATAGAGATGCCAGTAGAAAACAGGACTTAATGAAAAACAAACATATTCAGCATGAGTCACAAGAACCCACAACATTTACCCTGATTAAATAAACATGAGAAGCAGAGATACAGCCTGTCAGCCTGGCTTTTTTCATGCTAATCACAGAGTACGCAGAGCAGGCAGAGTGGTCCTTTAATGGGTGTCGAGAGTAGTAAACCAACAGTGTTTGTGTTGTTGTATTACGTTACATTGCCGGGGTTTTTGTGTGGAACTCACTTTTTCAGACACAGACGTCGGCTGGCAGGACATTTGTTGTGTTCAGACAAATGCGAAAATAAAAGGATTTCAGTGTAAAGCAAACAAAGGCAAGGCGACATGCACCAATAGTCATGTGGTGACAACCTGAATAAGCAAATCATACTGTGAAACACGATGAAGTGCAGACAGTCCTGATAAAATGAGGTCAAACAACGAGGAGGAAAATAATGTTGCGCTGAAAATGATCCTGGCCCAAACGGCACTGGGGGATGTATTTGTCCCTTTGCAGCTGCCCTTGTTGGTTTAAATAATTACACCTAATTACTGACAGATGTAAAGGCAAATGAACTATTAGCTTAAACAGGCAGAGGGATTGCTTTGAATGACTGCACTAGGTCAGAGCTTTCATTGAATCCTGCCATTTAGTACCACTAAGTACAATTCTGGTTTAGCTACCTACAAGTGACAAGTCAACCGTCATAACCATTCATGAGTTATTCAAATCATTTAGTAAGTAATCATTCCACTTACAGTTCAAGTTATTTTTATGTTTAAAGGAATACTTCACCATGGCATGTGGCCTTGAATTGCTTGAATAGCAGTAGTATTTTTTTTTTAAATGGTGGTTCCCTCCCTCAGTTTTCCACTGAGTTGTAAAAAAAGGGCAAACGTAGGTTCAAGATTTGAAACTACAACGCCAGTTCCGCACCTTTTAGACTCGGCTCTGCAGAGTAAACTGAGAACGACAATGATCTTATGTAGTTTTCAAACTGATATGGCTGCAAGAGAAAAGACCTACATTTCTGAATATCCTCCATCCATCCAAGCTGACATTAGGAGAGACCCGGTCTGTCAGCTGCATTTTTCCAACGCAACATAAAAAGACAAACAACCCTTCACACTCACACATACATGATGGTCAATTTACACCCTGAAAAGAACCAAACCCTAATCTACACATCTTTGGCCAGTGAACTGTGTAGAACAACGTGCAAGATGCAGTTCTCTACAGACTGCAGAGCAATTTTAGTTTGATGAGCGCTTAGAGAACCCTCTGCCAACTTAAATATCTGTGTTTGTGCTAAGAGACTGGATATCACAGTGATATATTAAGCTGCATTAAATATTATTACCTCCTAGTTCCAGTGGATAAATTGTTCTTTTCCCTGAAGTGATAGTTAGTCACTAGACCAATATTCCAAAAAAAAACCTCCCCACAATCCAAGTCCACCTACTGACAAACACTTAAGCGAAATAAGCATGCTGTGACATGTTTGTAACTAGTTTGAGGAGACAGTCAGCAACACTGGCGCCATCACATACATTGAAAACACAGGGCCACAGAAGAACTACGAGTAGACAAGATTTCCACCAATGACGGAAAATCTACTCAAAGCGAAAACCCAATTGTGAGAATTGCAGCAGAGGAGACTGATTCAATGAAAACAGCAAAAGCCTTTGAGGGAGAAGTCAAGGGTTTTAAGAGCTGGAAGGAAGATAATAAAGAGCCACTAACATGAAACAAGTGGCATTTACAAGTATGAAAGCTGTATTGATAGTGTGTGCTGAGAGTAGGAGCAGGATGGGTACAACTATTACATAGACTGAGACTGCTTCATTTTAGGGTTAAAATGTCAGGTCAGAGGCAGGCTTTTCAGAAAATGTGTAATTCATACTGTAAATTGTACTTCAAATAACTTGGTTTTATTATTAAATCTAAAAGAATTGAGCGGAGAATATCTCAAGGTCTCTAACATGCTTATTATAGAGTTTTTGTTAGCAAATGCTTTGACATCACTCACATTTCTTTTGACACGAAAGACAGGTTTTTGTCAAGATCATGAAAAATTACACAGACAGTGAGTTTCTATTTAGAGCAGCGATCCGTCAACTGTTCCATTTTAATGCCTGAGCAACTGGAGTCTTTTGATCAATCAGAAGAAAATTGACAGAAAGGTCTGTGTGTGTGTGTGTAAGTTATGAGTTTGTTTGACTGGAGACACACAAAGCTTTCTTTGTTCCAGTGGATTCAGACTGATGTGAAATTTGAGATTTGTGAGATTTCATTGCCAGAGAGGAGCGCACTGATCAGGGTCGTGGGCTGGCTGAAAGAGAAACACAGTGAATATACTCCTTACTCTACATTCATTCCCCTCCAAGACTCGAACATGAACTATATACAACATTGTAACCTAACGAAATTACCAGAGACTGTCACTCACGACGGAATATTATATACAGACGTACATGGAGTCTGATTGACAGTGTAGAGCTAGACTGCATCTCTGAGTGCTACCTGATGCTGAAACATGTTTTGTCCAAATGTCATAAGAAAAAGAAAAATGATGTATTGTATGATGAAAATATGTATTCTGTGGGTAATGAGGGCGGGACTAGATAAACTTTTGCTTCTCCCGCTTTCCCTTTCGGTTATGTGTATTGTGTGAACTACACTAAGATGATGTGTGAATAATAAACAAATAATAATAATAATTATCTGTAAACTGACTGTACACTTAAAGAGCCAGTGTGTATAATCTAGGTGAAATTGTTATCATTTGGCAGAAACTGAAGTGAAAATAATTACATTTGAGGGGTACATTAACCCGGTGGTATGAAATGCTGTTCTTCATTACCACAGAATGAACCTTTTTATATATATATATATATATATATATATATATATATTTTTACAGTATATAAAGAGCTGAGTCAGCTCTATGGAGGCTGCAATTTTGTTTTTACAAATTGTCAATTGACAAACTAAACATATTTTGAGTTGACTAATTAAATGCCACATAATTACTGTTTCACTTCAATTCAGTACTGTACTCCCACCTTTTGCACTAATTTTATTTTATTTTATTATACACTATCTCATGACAGTTATTTAAATTCAATTATATTACTCTATTCATTTAACACTTATAATCACACAGCACCTTTCCTCCAGAGGTTTTAAAGTTTTAATTGTTTTCATTTTAATTTTAAGTTTTAAGTTTAAACTGTAGGTTCTTTCTTTTTTCTTTTTATTGTTGGGCTGACCGGGTTCTGGAGAGACTGAAATTTTGTTCTGACCTCATGTCTTAATGTGTGTTGGAATGACAATGAAGGAATCTTGACTCTTGAATCTTGAATAGTTTCTCCTACACACTTGGAAAGGGTGAGGTGAGGGATATTCAGGTCACTTAACTCAAACTCAGTATATTGATAGAAAACAAATCAATTGTCCTGTGAGTAAATAAAAGAGAGACTGTCACTTCTAACCACTTGGAAGTTTACTAAGCCCATTCACTGTCCACTGCTCTATTGTTTTCTGTGTTTTTGTGCACGCTGGAACCAGAACAACCACCGAAGAATGAAAAACAGTCTCTCCTGAGATTTAGGGTGAAGGCAAACAGAAACGCTTGATTTCGCTAAGGCTGTGAATTTATAGCAACAGATCTCCCTCTCCCTCTCTCTCTCTCTCTCTCATTCCTCACTTTTCCTCTCCACCTCTATGATTCACAGCAGTAAATTGAGTCAGAGAGTGAGTGAATAGTGAGTGATGCTGAAGTCTTCACGTCGGTAAATGTGCTTCCCCACTGCTCGCTGCCGAAACCAGACTGCTGTCGTGTAATACAGCAGGGGTTTTCAGAGGGAGAAACTTAAAGCACTTGCTTAAAATGTGCAGTTTCTTTCTCCTCCTCATACACCGGTGTGCCAGAAAATGGCATATGAATAAAGAAAGGCTCATTAGATTAATATAGACTTGACAACAGCCGTGACTACTGTTTACACTCATGTCTCCATGCTCAATATTAACTTTTAATATTATCTCACCCTTGGTTATATTGACACACGTGCGTTAATACACACAGAGTTGCCAGTAAAACCTGAGCTGTGATCATCTTGAGACAGTCAACATGCGGACACCCCCACACACTCACACACCCTCTGATGGCCAAGGATTCCTTGCTATCATTCCTCTGCTCTCCAGATCAATGACGTGATGTTTCTTTTGGGACGCTGTGGCTTCAGACAGAATTGCGCAGGTTGCTTAGCAACTGGGTACAGAAAGGAGATCATTAAAGTTCTCTGATGCTCATTCAGTCCTAACTTATATATCTGAAAACATGTTACTCTAAACTCCAATGAATAAGAATGTCTCCTCAGATGAACTTGTGTTTCTCAAAAGTCCAACACAAGGAAGTGATGGTAACTCATGTCATCAGAAAAATTACAAGTGAATGGAGTTTATCTTTTTTATATTCTTTATCAATTAAAACTGAAAAGGGAATTTGAATATTTTATTTTGCAGTCATTCAGACATTAGGCTTGGGCTGGCTCTATCTCCAGCTGGTCTTTTTTCATCTTGTACTTTTGGGAAATACTCTTGTTGGATCCAATGTTATCATCTATCATCTCTATCAAACTCAACAACTGGAAATTAAAAACAAAACAAACAAAAACACCTTATTTGTCTTAATCTTTTTGCCTCATGCTCATTTGTGTCGATGCCATGGAACAGAACTGAATTCACATAAATTAAAGTACTGAAGAAAAACACAGAAATAGAAAAGTAGCCGCATGTTTTTCCTTTAAAATAAGCTTGTTAACGTGCTTGTTAATGTTTTTCTGCTCCGTTTCAGTTGGACAGCATGACTCTATATTCACAGGTAGAGCTGTCTCCGCCAGTAATATGTGCTGCTCTCTATATTCAGCATAAAGCACAGTGGTTATTTTTCAACTCTTATCATGAAGGATTTTCTGTCAAAATCAGCTAGAGGACAGACACAGAAACAGTTTCTCTCTCTTATATATATATAAGAGAGAGAACTGAGTGATAACCTCAACCAATCAGTATAGCTCATGTCATATTTACAGTTGAGGTCATTAGAGGTGAAAATGGTTTTATTGACAATACATCTCACTTCCTTTCAGGATGACAAAGGAGCGTCACAGGTCTTTCCGTTAATAAAGTGCATTACACAAACACAGCTTACGTCATGTTAGTTAATATTACATCATATCAAGGGGACATAATGTAATGGCACATGCAGAGCTTTGATTCTTGCCTCTTTTCGCTGTGTAAAAATGAGGCTGCTGCTCACCAGTGAGTGGACAGACACCTGCACTATTTATAGCCCACAGACATTAACGCTAACAATGTAACAAGAAACTACAGACTTGATTCTCCACGGGTAATTAGAAACCCAGTGAAAGCTTACCATCTCCACAACTGAAAAGAAAGGCAGTGCTGGAAAAGAGAATGAGGCGGACCTCCGAGGATAGTGTCACATTACAGAGTTCTCACAAGTTAAGTGAAATCCACGGCACTTTTAAGGCTTTAGAGCCGTTGCTATGCTGCAGCTGAGCTTGTGTAATGATTACTGTTTCCATGCAAAAAAGAATCATGTGTGTGGACAGTACCAAGCAATAAAACTAAATTAAGAGCACATTGATCGTACATACTATTTGGGAAATGACTAAGAACATGCATTAGCGTTCTGGAATTCACTAACAAATCCATATTTTTCAATTAGTAAATGATGTATACAGGCACTTCATAACACCACCAACTGACTGTGTCCATATTCTATAGTGTCATTTAAATAAAAAAATATATAGAATAAAAAGAAGCCCAGGAACAACAAAACTGATGTTCTGCTGCAGCTCAAAAGTAACTGACATCATCATCATCATCAATTAACTCAATGTCACCAGTTCAAAAATAATAATTATGCTCATTATAAAGAGCTCCTGCAATCAGTGGTTTGGCACCTGACTGTACATGAGTCATATCTGACTGTAAAACAACACCGATGCACAAATGACTTTTCCAGAACTGCAAATTTTTCTTGCCTCATTTAACCGCAAAATTAAACCATGTTGTGACCAAACCCACATATGTACTCACAAGATTAGCAGATATGTGTAACTCACTTCACCGAGCATGACAAAATGTCAACATGATGCATCACAGTTGGTCTAAACTATTTTGTTTCTCTTGGTTCTTTGAATATTCTTTGAAACTTTGCATCAAATGTTAACGTTTGTCTTCACTTTGACACTTTTTAAATTGATAAACTCTGCACACCTAAGTGATGCTCAAGTCACAGACAAACTATGAGAAATTTAAATGTTTCATGACAAAAGTGACTTGGTCATTTTGGTTTGTGATCAAGACAAACTACTAATCTGCACATGCAAATTAATTAAGACTGCACTTGATTTCTCTGACTTTCTCTCATAATTAAATGATTAAAGCCAAGAACAAGTGTCCATCCGACTGATGAATTTCTCTGAGGATCCAATGTTTGATTTATCATCGAGTGCTTTCTATAATTCTGACATTACAATGTTGGTCAAAATGGAAGAAACAGGAAACAGTTGTTTCTATAAGTTGGGAGTGCTCAAAGTCATTAGCCCTAGTCATACTAAATGAGCTTCTTTTTATGTTCTATGTATTTGCAGCATTGTGTTACCAAGCTTAAAAAACAATAATTATAGGGCTGAACAATTTGGGGAAAACATGTGATTGTAATTTTTCTGAAAGGTATTGCAATTGTGATTTAATTTACAAAATAATAATGGATGGCTTGATACATTTGTTATTCCTGTCTGATTCCGATACACAACCTCAAGTATCTACTGATATCAGTTACACATTTTAAACTACAAAGCTGTTAACACATTTGTGCTGATACATCAAAGGTCAGGTCAATATTCACTGTGTAATACATTTAAAATATGTTAGAGCATTTCCTCAACACAATGTACTCTCTGCATCATATTGCAAGGATGAGAAAGAAGACTGATAGATCAATCAAAATACAATAAATCAAATGCAGCCTTTGCAGTTTACTAACTGCATTGTTTTAAATGGCGATTTCAATTTGAAAGTGACAAATTGTACAGCTCCAGATAATTGTTCTTGTGTTCATTATGGATTTTATTTGGATGAAGCTGCCAACATAAGCATTCTGAGAGATCCTGGGCATGCCATTAAATTACAGGATTTTCCGGAAAAATAAACAATAAAATACAATCTTGTAGTCCTTTAGATCATATTTAACAAATATGATGCCTTTATAGCTCACATTGTGCTCTCAGTTGTGCCTGAAAGTGCATTCTGACCTCTCGCTCTCTCACACACACACTTCAGAATGGTTAAGGTTGCAGAACATTAGTCAACAGTCTGTATAATTACGATAATCTTTGACAGCCATTGTGTTCCAGGCCCTGGGGATTGCATTGAGCCCACGCCACCTTTCCTTTCATCACCACAATCAACAAAACAAGGTATTTCCTGCTCAACATCAACATGGCATATGTCTTTCTTAGCAGGACAGAAAATGCCACAGTTAAGTGCTCAATCCATTCAACGTTGCTTAGCGTTCATTAAGTCAAAATTTAAAAGCCCAGAGCTGCTTAATTAGATACAAAAGCAGAAGCATCTGTGTTAATATTTCAAGACAACAGATGCAAAAAACTTACTTTTAATTTGCACGAGGGCAAATGTTTATGAGACCCCATCACAACTCTTTTCAAGATGGCAAAACGCTCCACTGTCAGCGATTAATCAGCCTCATTTATTGAAACAAGAATATGTGTTATTATACACCACACACACAGACAGTGGAAATACAGTGTTAGAGACAGAGTGAAAAAAAGGGGAAAAGAACAGACTGAGACACACCGTCTCCGTTATGCTATGCTCACAGGAATACTATTGCTTTTCCTGTTATTTGAATCTTAACATAGCATAGGTTTCTACAGCTACACATATATATATATATAGTAGTGTTAATAAATTCATTTTAACCTGACTGTATGGAAGTCTGTTTAATAAATTAGCTCAGGCCTGAGCAGTCTGAGAGTGTGATACAGCCTTTAGGTATTTGCCTTAGTGAGTCTTCATAACCTTATGGTCATCCTGTAGATAACTCACATTCCTCAAATGTACTGTCATTTCAAATATCTCAGTACAAGATTATCCAGCACAATATAAAATATTCTCAGAAGAAACATGAAACATCCACTTGGTGAAATGTCTGCAGCGAGCAGCAGACATTGAAGTAAAATACAACACACACGCTTTTATCTTCAGTGGTCTCATATTGCCTTTATCTTTATCTTGAGAGGACCACAGATAATTATTGTGGTGGAAAAAAAGGGGGGGGGGGGGGGGGGACTCACAAACCACTCACAGTGCTGCATGCTCCCTCTGGCTGTACCATGCATGCCTGTGTGCTTGATTTAGCTCAAAGCACTAACGTTCACCAGAGTGAGCTCACAGGATAAAGCAGAGGCCAAGGATATGACAGATTTTACAGCTCGCACGAAACTGCTAGAAAACGCACTACAGAAATGACATACAGGACACTGGCAGGAAATATGGGTTATGCCATATTTTCCTCTTATTTCTCCCACCGATATTCTGTGGTGATTCCTCTGCATCTGCAGGGAAGTGGCATTGGGGACATTTTAAGGAGCTGTCACTCTGTGGTGTTTGCACATTTGAAACTTCCCTGCAGCACTATCTCTCTGCGGTGGCAATGTCCCACGGGAGGTTGGCTAAGCAACCAAAGTACACCAGGTCTCTGTGACCTCGCTGACAGTCCAAACTGCCCCCTCCACCTATCTGTCAAGCTTCCCCGAGGTGACTGCTAAACAGAGATGACAGCTTCCTCCAGTGAGCTACAATATGTCAGCCTTGGGATAAACCCACCACTACTGCAGTTAGGAGGTTATCAAATTATCAAAAGCAATTGCATGTAGCTGATGATGTCGGTGCTTTGTGTCTGAGCATAACTAATGGCTTGTCAGAGCACTGGTTTCCCCCATACATCAGCCAAAGGAGACAGGGCTTTGCAGCAGCGACACCCCGTCATGGTGAAATCTGTGCCACCTGTCACCTGTCAGAAGCCTACTGCACAGAGGAGTCACAGACAGTTTGTGTGCTGTGAGAGGCTGAGTGTGAATGAGAGGAAAGGATGCAAGGAGGGAGTTAACTGTCAGGGAGGGAATTTCTATGTAGATTCATTCATATGGGTCCCAGCTCTCCAAAGGTCAATGAATCACTAGATAACTGTTCTGTGTACTGTTTCAGTGATGACTGCGGCTGATAGAGCAGGTCGTCTTCCAACTGGATGGTCCGAGCTTTGAACCCTGACTTTGCTATTCTACATGTGTCCCTGAGCAAGACACTCATTCCAAGGCTCCTCATGCCTCATGCCGGCAGCCTGTGAATGGGATCAAACCAGTAGCGTACCGTGGGGTTTCAATCAGGGCCTTCAGTAAAAAAAAAAACAAAAAAAAAACATGCACAACCACATACAAAACACACTAGTATGCACTATATTCACGAGACAGTTGATCTGCAACAACCATAGCGCACACGCACACCACTGCGCATCTATAGGCTACTGCATCATTACCACCACATCTTCCGTGATGTCACTCAGCAACCGCAATTTCACAAGCCACTATATGACACAAAAACAAGCTTCCACATAAGCATATGCGTCAGCTACGCGGGGAACACGTCCCCGGCACTATTTATGATCAACAGTTTTGTCCTCCAGACTTCTAAAAAATGTTATCAATTTATCATTAACACTCGAACTACCGGAAATGATGTACCTCTTCGGTGTAGGTCTTCCTCTTGAAATAATTTCCTTCTTTTCTCCAAACGATCACCGTGAAAAGTGCACACGAAGGAGATCAGAAACATGATGGATCGGTGGTGTTAATGCAGTGGCCATAGCTTACTTCAAAAGCCGCCAAAGGTTCAAACGCCAGACACATCGCTGGGCCTGGGGCGTTCTGTCACTATGCATCAAATATTGATTGGCTGACGACACACGTCAGTCAAAGTTATAACCAAATAGGAAATGGCAGCTTCAACGAAAGGCCAGCAATACTACTAGAGCAGGTCCACGGAGCTATGATGCGTTTAATGACATCCAGGAAAATCCAGCTCAGCTTCACAAAAAATAACCATATTCTTTCTGGAAATATAATCATAACATACTGAAAAAGTAATTGAATTCAGACACGTTCAGACACACAAATAATTAATTTGATTATTAAAAATAATGACAATAATAATAATAATAATAATTTAAAAAAAGAAGAAGCGAAGGCCCTGCTGGCCCTGACAGCCCACCACTGGATAAAACATGTATGGATGTATGTACTGGATGTATGTAGATAGAATAAAACACTACATATAGATGCACTGTTTAAATGTGTGTATGGCAAAATAGTAGAGGACTAGTAAAGCTCTATACAGCAACAACTTTATTGACAATCTGTCAGTCACACTGCTGTCCACTCACACTGTATGTGCCTTCTCGTGATCTATTGACGAAGACCTGATGCTAGCAATTCAGACTTTTAACTCCTTAGAAAATGTTTACTGACGTAAATCCAGTGAGATCCACTTCCACTCAATCAGAGTCACCTCATATATTGTTATTTCTGGGATGGTCTCATCCAGCAAACCTGAGGATTGCATCCATATTTTATATATGTCCCATGTTCCAGAGATACTTTACATCTTATGGACCAAGAATCTAATGAGATCAGATGAAACTACATAACCTGTCTGCATCACCAAAGCCAAGTGCTGTTTTTTTGTGACTATAGTGGAAAACTAGCTTGCCATATATCATTTTTATGTTTTCGTCTACTTGCGTCTAATTGCCAACAACACAAAGGTCAGGGAGAACCAAAAGGTTTACCACATGTTTTTTTTATGAATTAGTGATAGAGACAAAGTTGGAGTGAAATCTCATCAGCTCCAACAGCGAGTTGATTCTTAAAACACTCACATAGGGCATTATAGTCTAACACAACACACATTCCTGTCAAATCTTGTTCATAGTACATAAGGTCTCTGTGACCTTGGCTTTGACCAAATCAATGATGTTCCTACATTTTAAAAAATGGCCTGAAGGCAATGTCGAGATATCACATTCAGGATGCCTGATGAAATCACAGCAACCTTGAGCTTGGAAAAACAAAATCAAGCATCCTCAAGCACCCGAGCAAATGTTTGACACATTTGAAGAGATGCCCTCAAAAAGTGTATCCCAACTAATGTGGTCTCATGTGAATGTGGGACAGGTGGACAGCCCAGAAACCTGCTGCATCCAATTAACAGTTTTGCCAGGTTAGAGGCAGAACAATTATTGCAGCTAGCTGTCTGTGTGGATAGTAAAAACCTCATAGACGAAAGCATGAGCAACTTTAGCCTGACATTACAAAAGAGAGGCCACGAGCACTGCATACAGCACTACAGGGCATTACATTTGAGATCTCTTATTTTTTTAAAAAAGGGGGAAAACATTAAGAAAAATTTATTTTATTATGAAACTGTGAGAGGATAAATTAGAAATGTGACACACCACCACAGTCAAGATTATTATTAAAAATGACTGATGCCTCACTCTTTTTTAAATCTGCAGTCCCACCATTAGAAGACACTCATTTTTACACTTGCCAATATATAAAAACAAGTCAAATGACACAAGCCACCAGATGTGTGTGAGTTCCTCCCAAGCACAATAGATGCCTGAGAACATTATAATGAACATTATAATGATACATAGGAGAGACACACAGTTAAAATCACATTGATAGATACATTTACACAGCAGCACAGTCAGAGTAAAACTGTGTCCTTGACTGAAGGGCAGCCCAATCACCAGAGTCTCAGCAAGTGGATGTAGACAGTAAAGATCAAAAATGCATTTCTCAAGTATAGTAACGTGTGAATGAAGAAATTGTACTGACGCAGCTCCTAATTTTTCCACATTACCCACAATTCTTTACAATCCTTAAAAGGATTTTCAATATTTTACTGTGGGTGTATGTTGGTTACATTCCCTCACTGGGGAGGACATTTACAGACATTTACAGAAATGGAAAATGCTTCTTTCATCAATAACCTTTTGTTGTTTTACTCTTGTTAAACTACCCGTTTAATGTGCCTGAATAATAAAGCAGCTTAAAAAGTGTAACTCTGGTTGATTTAGTAGCACCAGTTGTTAATGGAATAACAAGTGCAAGTGTTGTATCCAGTGCAGATAAATTCATGTCATTTGAGTTAAATAGTGAATCAAACTTTTCATATTCACAACACACCAGTACAGCAGAGGAAATAGGTGTGCAGCCTGCAGCTCTCTGTGGCTGGTGATCTTGTTACATGACTTTCCTAATTGAAAATGAACCACTAATGCAAATACACTACTGTGAAGAAATCATCCTGTTCTTCCTGAGGAGTTTTAAAAAAATGGATAATGTGTAAAATACTAACAGAAGAAATTATGCTCAACAAAACCATCTCAATCTTTTACAACTTAAATGTTTTAAGCTGGAACAGACAACACTTTCCATTAAGAATTTAAAATGAAAGAAAAATTTGAGTTTACATCGATCCCTTGCATGCCCTGTTTTCACTCTTGATTTATAGCACATATAAACTGCATTATTCAGCATCCAAAAGAATTAACATTCACCTGGGATCTGCTACTCCAGCATATTTACGTTTGTGAGCAAAACTGTTAAGGACCCAAACGATGTTTGTTGACTTGTTAATATAAAGCAGTGGCTGTCAACATTAGTCTAGTCTATGACTAACAGCTCATTTTCAGCTGCTGAACTGTGAACAGTAAACTGTGAAGTTGATATTAATTAAATTAAGGATGTTACATGCCTCATTGTTTGACTCAAAATGTGTCTTTAGAAGGTAATTTGCATGTATGGCACTATGGCTTATTAAAATGGATTTCTTATTTTATAAAAAAAAGGAAAAAAAATGCTCCTTTTTCCAAGATGACTTTCACTTTCGATATCTGGCAGTTATTCAACCATTTAGGAATACAGTACTAAGAAGGTGACTTAACTTAACATTCATTCACTTTCACCGTTTGCTAATTGAAATGAAATTTAGGCAAATACATGCAAGAATTACCAGATACATTTAATAAGATAATATTGTCCTTTATTAGTCCCTGCAATGGGGAAATTTACAATGAAGCAATATAATGAATATAGAATATAATGACAGACATTGTACTCATATTTATTAAGAATGAACGGCAAATCCAGTTCAGTAAGCTCAGTGTATTTTGATCTAAATCTTAAATATCCTCCCTTTATGTTTAGTGGTAAGAAGAGAGGTTTTAGGTGTCATTATTCACATTTTTGGTATGACAAGACTGGGGTTTAAACCATCAACCAGGCCACTTTAACAGACATAATACAGTAACAATTGAATAGAATTGTTGGAAGACGGCAACGTATCTGCAGAAATGTGGAGAACATACAGACTCAACAGAGGAGGCATGAGAGTGACAGTAAACAGTCGTACTGTGGTGAGGACAGCTTTGAATATACTTGTCAGAGAAAACACCAAAGAGCTGCTGCAGATCAGAGCAACACTTGAAGTGATTAAAACCACAACAATCACTACTGAAAGACAAAAAAAAGGAAAGGATTTGCACTTTCATTTTCTGACAGGGCTCGACAGCACAAGCATTTCACTGGCATCTGTGACTAAAAATGGATGTGTGCAAACTGTGAAATTGATTTAGGAGCACATATGCCAAACTACAACAAAATGCAGACCAAGCTGCGTCTATTTTCTTTTTCCTTCCACAGAAAGGTTAACACTACAATGCTGAAACAGTTACTGACACATATTACCCAAAAAGCCCTGTAGTGTTTCCCGTAAACTGATTTATGAGTGGCAGGCACCACAATGTCAACATTGGCAGCCATGTATTGATTTTCCTTTTTACTGTTTCAAATGAGTAAAAGCTTATTTCATTCCACATAGCACATTGATTCACCTCTTACTTTTTACTGATAACCTCAGTGTCCTTTTCCCACTTGGAGGAGCATGTACAAAGGTAAGTGTTCAGTCTGTTGGATTTTCATCCATCTTTCCATTATTGATCTTTTACACGAATTTGATTTGAAAACAGTTATATTGCCTGAATATATGGTATCCCACAATACAACATTTACCAGAAACTGGAGAAAATCCAGTCCTTCACTGTCTCTTGTTCCTCTTAAAGAGACAATGTTGATATAAAGTCAGTCTACATAATATGTCACTGCCAAAGGCATATTTCTCAAACAAAGAGAAAATGGCCTTATAAACTGGCACAGAGTGAGATTTTTATATGGAAAGTATATGGATTGGAGAGCAGGAACACTAAGCTTGGCTGACAGACAGATTGAAAACAGAGGGAGAAATCAATCAGTGGATGTGCAGGCTCGACAATGCATCACTGATTTTACTGAGGGCAGATGAGAAGAAATGAACTGGAGACAGGAAAAGAGGGAAGCCATGTAGCCAGCAGCCATTTCTATCCGTTATAGTATTCCCCCTGCCCTCTGATGGACGCACTGATGTCTCTAAGGTGGATAACCTAGAGAATCCCCCATTAGCTGAACCCATTCAAACACTATGGCAGCCCCGGAAAGCTCTCACATTAGGAAGTGGGTGGGAATGGCCACACAGACCATGTCACTACATTCAGCAGGATCTACCTCATTACCTGTGTTTGTCTTGGAACAGAATGTAATTTACATCCAGCCAGGCCTGTAAAATCACTTGAACCTGAACAGTGGATGGTTCACCCGTTAGATCACACAGAAACAAACACAAATGAACATTTTGGGGGAGGATTCACATCAGCAGCCGCTCTCAGAGGGATACAACAGCAGAACAAATGCATATTTTCAGCAGCCTGGGATCTCTTTTTAGTCTCCATGCAGTCTGTGGGTCTTGACCTTAGCGGTGGGTGGGATGATGAGACTTTGTGTGCTAATCAGCTTTCATGTATGTGTGCAAATGCAGACACAAGGAAAAATGCGTAGGAGGAAATGCTACATAAATGTGATTAGTATGTGACACATCATCTCAGAGTCACTTTACTGCGAAAGATACACAAGATGCTTTTCTACAGCTTGTGAGCTTCAGGGCTGCAAATTGGAAGGAGTTTATTTGTTAGACAAGTTGACTTTAATAGTGAATTTCAATCAGCTAATAATTTGCAAAGTAATTTACGGAAAATAAATTACCAAGAAGGTTAATAATTGATTAACTGCTTTAAGAAAATTATCCGGCCCAAAAATCAAGCACATTGGAGACATTACAAATGGATCTGAGATCTTTCTCTTACTTGTAACATTTTATATAAGAAAAGCCTTAAAGAGCATTTACATAAACATCTCAGTTGGATGACCACAATTTGCTACAACTACCTAATCTGTGGACATTAAGCACATCATCATTCAAACACACCCTTATTGTGTCCCCTTAGATTCTAAGACACACTTTACACTGACTATTTATCATAGCTTTGTTGCGTTAAAATGAGGACCTGTAATATGTGATGCTACACTAATGAACCAGTCAGAAGAGATTTTATTTAGAATAGTTAGAAGACATCGTTTTCTCATCTCCCAGTCCTTAAATTTCCTGTTACATTTTGCTATTTCACTTAAAGATCATCCATAATGTCAGGTTTTACTCTATTACACAAAATATGAAATAAGTTCAGAATTCAAATGTGATGTGTGAAGTGAAAGAAAATAGAAAGAAAACAGTGGCATAGATGCTGTGATATTTGCCATCAATTATCATGTAAACTGTTTGTAGGTACAATTCACTATGTCTTGACTGAGAATTTCTGTCTTTACTCAATAAATTGTGATCAAACAGATACAGGACTGTCCAGTGCCATAAATTAACTACATGTGAATTCTCTAATTAAGTAATATCTCCCTTTTAATTCAACTTATCACTTCCACTGCAGCAATCCCTTCTCATTATCTGAGCTCAGCTCCTGATGAAGACAAATGGAGAGCCCTCCCGCGGATCCAAAAAGTCAGGTCTCATCAGCCTGCAGCAGAAAGCTGTCTGCCAAGGTAGACACAAACACTTGCCATCACAAAACACTGTCTGCCAGCCAGCGGGGCTACGCTAGCTCACTACATTTGACAAAACAATGCACAAACACAAGAAACAGCAACAAAGCATGAGACTGAAGATTTAATTTCAGGTATTGATCAAAAGTCTGTTAACCCAAAAAAGCTGGAACTGAAAATGTGTTGTGTCTATGTTACTATGTGTATCCTACATACACAGCGACAATTGTGCACATTGGAAAAGCTAAACATCTCCTTACATTTGTTTGACTTAGTGAGTGATGATCATAGAAATCAGATACACATTCCTGCTCATCACAGTCTACAGCCAGAACACATGGCCAAATGTAAATGTTGTGTACATAAAGGTCTCACGGAACATTACCAAATATGGATTAACAGTATTGTCAATTTACTGTGATAACAGATGAGTCTCGATACTGTCATGGACCTGTGATGATGTCATAAAAAGATTTTCCAGGTTATGTGTGGAGCATACAGTGTGTACCCATCATCATTTGCATAATAAAGCAAAAATAGCAAAGAGTGGACACTAGTGTGGATTGAGTGAGTCTACTGGCTATGAAGTTCTGAGTGTACATGTGTGACATGATTCAAGCTGTTGGCTGGTGGTGCGCTCTAGCATTAGTGCAAGGTTAGTAAGCAGTGGCTCCTTCACTCATATTACTCACACTAGTGATCCAGTGAAGTGTAATGCAACACTATTACCAGCTCTCTCTAAAAAAAGAGACAAAAGCTGAAGATACACACATCTCACTCACAACAGATGGATGGATTTCACTAGCTACTCAGAGCTACTGTCAATTACTATCACAATATTGAAATAAATACCGTACCATAGACTTGTTATTGTGATGTAATCATAACATGAAGTTTTGATAACCTTATTATCACACTTTCAAACTTACTGGAATAAAAAAACAAGAGAGAGATTTAGGTCCCAAATTGACAAAACAATGCAGTCATGGACGAAGACAACTGTCAGGGTTCCCTGTTGTTCTGCTGAAGGCTAATTCATTTAACTGTGATTATTCTTCTGACTATTTTGGAGAGAAACAACATTGCAAAATGAAAATGAAAATTACCTCTGGACATTAATCCATATTTCATTCTCTGAAGGAATGTGCATTAACT
The DNA here is from genome assembly GCF_958295425.1 of Solea solea. Taxonomy (NCBI): domain Eukaryota; kingdom Metazoa; phylum Chordata; class Actinopteri; order Pleuronectiformes; family Soleidae; genus Solea; species Solea solea. The sequence continues at coordinate 15,404,095 of NC_081137.1, read as the reverse complement.
GTGCACCCTGTCTTTAACCCTCACCACTGTTGCTATCACAGCTTTTTTTTTTAGCAGCCATCTAAGAGCTGAAGCAATATCCAGTTTGGTAAATTAAAATAATGTCTGATTATTTGGACATGTAAACCCTTTAAAGTAGTGATGTAAATTTAACGTAAAGAAAACCTAACTATGAATGTCATATGTCCACTTTCATGTCCATATTTGAAACAGAGAGGGTTTATTTTTGGACGCTCAGAAACACTGTGGTCTCAATTCAGTCAGTATAGGCTCATGTTACAATGAAGAGTAAAATCTGCCTTGGTTTACTGTTTAAAGATTATCTATAATGTCATGTTTAGACTTTTATACTAGACATAAAACAGTGGCACAGGTGTTGTGATATTTGCCATCACAACTCTAACATGATGAAGAGCTCTTTGTTTACAAAGCACTACAGCACACTGTTACATTACATCGGCGCTTTAGACAGCTGGATAGCACTAACACAGCAATCCCTGCAATGTGTGGGCTTTTGTATTGTATCCTCATATGATATAGCATAATGTTACTGGTCAGCCATAAACAGCACCAATGTACCATCAACTGAATGTGTTGTATTGCCCATGTGCATTGTTAAAGCATCTAGGGCCCCAGTGTTATAAAGTGCATTATTTATGCTTTCCTGCTCTTTGTGGCTCTATGTATCCAAGATGAATGAAGAGGAAGATGAAACGCTGTGTTGTGACTGCCAGGGGTGAAGGGCCCAGCAATGAAAAATCTAACCATGCTGCCCCTGTTTTCAGTACAAACACACATGCACTAATACACACACATGCACAAAAGCAAGGGCGCCACCACCACCACCACCACCACCACCAACATCTATGAGCCTATTTGCAGGTGACATGTAGGAGGAGATGGATTTGTGGTTTGCAGCCATTAAAATGTCCCCATGAGGCAAAAGAGCTGTTTGTGTCTTTGGAAGAGTTGCAGAGCCTGGGGTGAGAGAGAAACAGGAGACTCATGCCATTGAGTTGTTTTCATCATAACAGGATGACCCTTTGTCACCGATGAGAAGGAACACAGCTGCCTTACCAAACACATTCAGCACGTGAAGGGGAGGGGGGAAGTGGGGGGGGGTTGAGTATGGCAGCTTAATGGCTACTTCAGCTGGCAGGCCCCCCCATCCACAAACAGTCATTAAAACAGAACACTTAGTCTAAGAAGTGAGTTTGGAGAGTGAACTACAAGATCAAGCATTACATTAAATATTGTCCACTATATTAATACTGTCCCTAGCATTTATCATGAAAGCTCTTACAGTCTGTTTAAATTGGAAAAAGGTAGAACTTCACTTTCACTTTAACCCTTCTGTTACCAATCCTGTGAAGTCAGCTTGAATAATAATAAGATATAGAAAGTGGAAGTTATCTTGGAAAAAGGAGCAGAAGCACTCACTCATTGAACATTTGTTGACAATACTAAAGCCATAAAATCACTATAAATCCAGACAGCTTCATTATCTTGATGGTCATAAGAGTGTTAATTTAGTCAATTTCAATAAAACAAATAGAGTTAGGAATCCTGTTTCAATACAAGTGCTTTTTTGTCAACACATATTTCATTTATCTAACTGTACGACTGGAACCCTCTGAGATATTTTTATGTTACTTAAGATTTCATTGTGACTGTGACACTTCAATAAACAGATCCATTCCAACACCATCAGAACTTTGGACAATATTTCAGTCGGGCAGTTCATAATGGATTTTTTTGACCATATTCTGTTAAATTGAGCTGAGAAAAAGCACCTCATTCATCTTGTCCAAACACAAGACTCAGACACAGGCTCTGTGCTCATACTAGCTCATGTGTCACACATCATAACATTTTAACAATAAGAGGAAAGAGGGAAAATACTCGATATTAGATCATTTTAACAGGTAAAGAAATGAACAAATGAGAAGATTTAAGGAAAAAAAGCATTTCAATTCAGAAGACTTTTCTTTTGTGCTTGATGTAAATCCGAAATATTTCCTCTGACTGTAGCTGTCAAATAAATAGGGTAAAGTAAATCTTTGCTCTAAAATGACTTGAGTTTATTTATTTAATGTAACGTAATGTACAACTGAATAAAATCTCAATTTAATTAGCAAAACATGCCCTCTGTATTGGAGAAATAATCAAAAGAAGGAGCAGAAGAGTGGACAGACAATAGCTGTATCTGATTGGACTGTTGTATTTGGCAAGCTTCCTAAACATCCACATTTTTGTCATTGTTAGCTTTCATACACTGTTATGGCTTCCATCTGTGCTCACAGCACTTTGGGGCAACATTCAAGACATCTAGAATTTCCTTCTTCCTTCTTCTAAATAGCAGTGAATGTTGCTTCAGTATGAACGCAGTCATCTTTACAACATTAGAGGCCAAAATGAGTGCTGGTAAAAGAGTTAGGATGCCCCAATGAGGTGCTCTGCTCTTCACAGGTGTAATCAATCTAACCACGGGGACCCACCATCAACAGGGACCCACAATCACTGGACAACCTCAGACACACACACACACACACACACACTCTCTCATAACTGTAACAATGCCAATATGGCTAGAAAATACAGCAGCGACTTAATGAACCAACCAAATGCTTATCATAAAAAGCAATACTTACTCTGGGATTATGAGGTTTTAATGATCACAGTGCCGCCAATTAATGCATTATAATCTTAGTGGCTTGTTTGCACTGCCAACACCACCTGATGCTGGCAGTGAAATGCCTGATGGAGACAGTAATAAAAGAGGTGAGTGGCAGCGAAGGAAAGCTAAAGTAAGCAGCTCAGTATTGGCGGCGAGGCGACACTGTCCTTGAAAGCATGTGAACTGAAGGCAGAGGAAGGACAGTGTGGTTGGAGCAAACAGTCCCTCCAGCTGAGCACAGCAGCCATTAACCAAGACTTCAAAGTCTTTCTCTATCTGAATGGGCCTGAAACAGCCAAATGTGTCCAAAAATGACTGTAAAGTTTTTCTGAGAGTAATAAAAGATTCAAGCATGTTGCTCTGGCCATTTGGATTAATATAACATAAATAGCCTTTTTCATCCAGCTGTGAATAATTTACAGTCAGCCTGCAATTACAGATGTGCTATTGCTCCAGGTCACTGTGAGCATAAAAGCCATGTCAACAACAAGACAACATGACTGAAACCACTCTGCACCATTTCAGCCTATTTGTGTAATATACACCATTACTGTACAGAATAATTAAGGAAGTTTATTTAGAAAAACAATCTTTTTCTATTTAAAAAAAGTTACTTGTGAATGAAAAACTTTCCACTGATGCAGTAAAAAATGTAAATTTGCTGTATCTCATATTGCAATTCTTGTTCTTTGCACCTCATTTGTTCAACACGGAGCAGACAACCCACGACTCACGTAAGCAAATACCTTGATATGATTTGATGACTGACCTTATTATTGCCACAATCAACATGACTGATTCATTTCTATTTTCATGTCAGCCCACCTGGGTAAATAATGCACCCAAAGTGAGGTCACAGGGGTCCATCAACAAATCTTTAAATAATTACATTGCATCCATCAAGAGGAAGAAGAAAAAAAAAATAGATAAATCAAAACACAAAAGATTCCGTCTTCTTTCCAAGGCCTGGCAATTAATGTCTGCTATCACAAAGCCTCTTTTTCTAAGGGACGTTTTTTAGTAGAGGAGGGTTTTTTTCAGAATGATCCAACCAAAGAAAATTGGCCCAAATAGAGGAAAGTTATGAAATAATAAGTCTTTATATCATCATAAACAGGACAGTAAAAGTAAATAATTCAATTTAATTTTCTCAGGCACAGTCTGTGTTCTGTCTCCAGGGCTAATGGCAATGGTTCTGTATGTAACTGTGCACATAAAGATCTTTCTTTTATTTAAACTGTCAGGTAAGGTTCTACCTAGGAAACATGTTTCTAATCTCATTAATATCACAAAGATCAATCTTTCAAATAAAATAAGGATTTCTTTTCATTAGCCCAGAGGTGACCATGTGAAATATCCAAATTAAATTGGAGCCAGTGCCACCCGCGACCCTCATGTGTCAGATAAAGCGGTAGAAGATGGATGGATGTTTTCTTTGTGAGTCTCTTGTCAGACAACTTCACCAGTCATAGCTGAGGTACATTTATGAACACCTTTTGAACACAACAACTTTGATGTAGCTACATGACAACTCCAAAAATGGCCAATTACGGGCTGTCAGTCCTTTGATAATTATGTAATGCTATTGTGCATGTTTCTGAAACAATATTATAAAGGTTTGAACTCATTTAACTCAATAAGTATACAGTGACAGCTCTGTTAACGCCTCCTCTGTAAACTGTTTAACCTTTATATTCTGACATGACACGTGAGAAAAGCTAAAACATATAGAGCAGTGAGGCTGTCTCACTTTCAGCCATTGAGTTCATGAGTCACCATCAATATTGTGTTGTTTTCACTGGCCTTTTTCAAAGCAAAACCCCAGATTGTATAAATCATGTAAAACTATTCCTGCCAACTCCCTCTACATTGGGTGACTTTTTTAGTTTTTTTTGTCAGGACATAGTTCATTAATTAGCTGCTTTACAGAGGCCGCCATCTTGCATTGCCATGTTTCTACAGGAGCCAAAATGGACGTGTGTTTCGTGTTTTGAGGCTGAATCTTACTTTGCAAACGAGGATAGAGCAGAAAAAAAAATAGGAGAGTTAGAGAGAGTTCTTTAAGAGTGTTTAAATCCTTTCTGCTATGCGGAGGCTACTGTGGTTCCCTGATGGGCTTGAAAGAGGAAAGGATGAATGAAGGAGGACTGCGTTTGTTGCACTCTCAATATTAGATGTCACATATTCTTACACAGTGGACTTTTAAGTGCCCTCACTGACAGCTAACCTCTACCAGGAACACAGCAACCACACTTGATGTACGATCTCAGTGGGCTGAATCAAACATGATTGAAGATCGATGATTAAAGAGATTGAGACTTACCTCATAGCACATTAAAACAAATTAAACTTCTGACTAATCTTTCAAGAAAGGAATCAAACTGAATAATTTGTCAGGCAGATTTTTCCATATGGAGGTCTAACAAGGGAAAAAAAAAACATTAAAATGGGAGGGCCTGACTACGCACATATGCTGGCATTAAGAATGTTATAAACCATCTGTTACTGTGTGAGACATCATTAGAGTAAACCACATGTGGCCTAATTCCTATGTAATCACAACAAAATGCGCAATTTATTATTCATGTTTATTCCCAACAATGCTCTGCTTCTGCTGTCCTCCCCACCCCAGAGATGACAGAAGACATATGATGGGAACTGTCTCATGGGGCAGAAGGTGGGAGAAAGGGGACATTTCTCCGATGGATGGTGGGATAACTGGGTGATGAAAGCAAAGACTCACACCTGTGAAAAATCTAATCATTATGTGTGGCAGAATGGAGACAGTCACACTTTCCATGCTGCCTAGGTTCCCATCACCCTTCAAGATAAACTGTACCGTACACACACACACACACACACACACAGACAGCCTAAAAAAGCCTCAACCCTTACCTTAATTATAACCAGTTACTGCCTAACACTAAACCTTAACCAAACCACAATTCAAATTAGCTCTAAACTTAATTAGTTCCTCAGAAATGAGGTTCTGCCTCATTAGGACCAGGTTTTGTTCTCCGTGAGGATTCCTAGCCTTGACAACGTCATTGTTTATGCCAGAAAAGGTCTTAAAAGAGGTGACAAATAAATGTACGAATACACACTTCACACCTCTCAGTTGAAACAAACACTGCCACAACTGAGCAGGGAAGACTGCGGAGAATGTGTGTGTGTGTGTGTGTGTGTGTGTATTTGTTGAAATGTGTTCATGCATGTATGTCCCTTCAGGGTGTGGGACTTGTTTACTCACAGTATTTCAGACTGTGGCGGTAGCAGGAGGCAGTTGACTCTCACAGTGTCCCAAATGAGAGGTACACATCACATTTGAACAAAGCTGGGTCTGAAAAGGTCTGGCTGTCTGTGTGGATAGGGACAGCGAGCATAGGCACGAGACAGCATTGCAGCACATGTGCAAGAAACCATGAGGCAAACAGCACCAATAAAAACACTGCAATGGCCTATACGCATGTCCACATTGTATACTTACAAGCCTCACTAACATATAAGCCAGTTCCTTAACTTCCAGCCATTTGTCACTAAAAGGACACATTAGTGATTAAACTATTGATTAAAATTGATTAAAAATGTTTACATTGTCTGTTAGTGGTAGTTTTAGTTGTTAGTCCTGAGGGATTTGGCCATTAAAGGTGTTCAAATTTCAGCATCGTGAGGGAACAGCAGCAGAGCACTGCTGCATCCCTGCACAGCCTCCACTAAATTCTGTAATTTGTTGTTAAATACTTCTGCAGACACTGACTGTAGAACATCTCTGCATGTTTGGTTGACAGATTACCATAAACAGTCAAGCTGGCTTATTGAAAACCGGGAGGTGTCCGTGCATAACGTCAATAGAGTAAAACACTTACTTGTGATTTCTTGTGGTACCATGGCAATTGTGAGAAACAAATTGGTTCATTAGGAAGCTGGACAAATTAAACTGCTGGGCGACCACAATCTTATCAAATTATGGGACACCATGCAGTGATTTGTACTTACAATTACACAAAATAATGTATGCCGATATGCTTCTTTGATTTGCCTGCAAACTAGACAAAATAAGATATCAGCCATCGTGTTTCCCTTTACAATCCTGTTTAGGTCATTTGTCTCTGTGTAGATAGTGCAAGGAACGAGCTGTCCATCTTCCACAACAGTGCCTGAGCAAGCCGAGATGAGCCCACAGCTTGACCGACTGACAGAATTGTTGGTTAGTTTGTCTGCCTTTCTCTCTCCTCATGTCTGCTCGTCAATCAACCGCCAGAATCTTTTCTCTTTTTTTTATCTCTTCAGCAGCCTTCCTGTCTGTCTGTCTGTCTGTCTGTCTGTCTGTCTGTCTGTCTGTCTGTCGGCCAGCCACTCTACCAACCCTTCCTCCCTTCTGACTGGTGCCTTCTCTGCCACACACAGGGTAGAGCCTCTCAGGAAAACAAACAAGATTTTTCCTCCTCTTTCTTCTCAGAGGCCCTCAGAGCCTCCTTCCACAAAGCAAACAATGTCATGTGCTACCATCGCACCCCAACACTCTCCTCCCCTCATTCCTCCCTCTCTTCCCTCTGTATCATGACAGACAACAAAATGCAAAATGCAAAATGCAAAATGCAAAATGCAAAATGCAAAATGCAAAAACCACAACACACAGGAAAGGTAGTCCTGGATTAAGACCTGACGCAGCCATTCAATTTCTACACTATTATGTATGTGTCATCAACATTTTTCCACCTTTCTTCACTGGTGCTAAGCAGGTAATGGAGAGTCCATTACTCTGCTAAATCCAGTCACAATTAGGAGGGATTGTGTAATTCAGAGCTCAAGGGGCACGTTTCTTCTGATTTACCACAATCCTCTGAGGTAAAAGCAGATTAGCACCTGAGGGGTGATTTAATTAACCTCAGCCTCTTGGACTGAGAACACTGTGAGTAACTACACACACCGCAATAACCTTACATCATTCATGCAACATGAAGCAATACACAATAATGTGCGGGCTAAAATGGGCATTTACTAGACATCTCGACACATGAGATTGTTGTATCCATACAATTGTTGTGATGTACTGAAACAAAGTGTTGTGGTTTGTTCTTGAAGCCCTACCAATATGACTGTGGTTACAGCTGTGTGTGTGAGTCAATAATAATCTGCAATTTGACTCTTAACTGGCATCAAAATTGAACACAAATTGCATTATTGACATAATGCACTGAAATTTTACAAAGTGTAATTTTCTGACCACCTGGTCAAACTATTCTTTAAATATTTAGTCCACCTGTTACTGAGTAAGGAATCATGCGGTTACTAACATTATTAAAGTCCCAAGCAATGGAGAACACCCTCTGTGCTGCAAGGCTAACATCAGGAACATCTATTATTATTCAAATCATTATGATTCAAGCACACAGTATGGGCTAAAACATTTCCAAAGATGTATATTAAACAGACGGGATTGAGCCATTTTCTTCAGTGGGTAAGAGCTGGCTGTAGTTTTGTTTATGCAGAAAGAGACTAAAGGCAGGACGACAAGATTACAGCCTTTTTCCAAGCACCATGAGGCTACTAATGAATGATGGTGTGTTAATTGTTATTGGGGCTCCAAGTCAGAGCATTTAAGTATACTGGCACATAGGGAAGTCTGAGCCTTTGTTCACACCTTGTTGCTTGGTGACAAAAACAAGACAAAATCTCTCAGCCAGCACATCAGTAAAGTGGTGGTTATCAATCATTTCTGAAATGGTTGACAAATTGGGATTCAGTGGCCTAGAATTTTTTTCATGAGGTATTTTAGTGCATGGCCTAACCTTACACTTATTATGCACTATAAAATATAAATTGCAAGCTATGGATAACTTGACATATTCCAACATAGAACACAAACTGAAGACTGTTGTTTTCCACCGATTACACTAACATACCTTGAAAAGGTGATTATCTGCTAATAATGGTGCCAAACTGAAATAAGTCAATAACGTGAACTACGGAGTGCACAGATTAATTTGTTTTTCTAGTAATTTGGAGGGCACATCAAAGGGGGAGGGGATTTTTGTGTTGCTAAGTAGACTGATTAACGCTTACTCTACTTGCAACCTGTATGTGCATAACAACCAAACTATAATTGCATTCTTCACAGTGGGTATAGAGAACCCTCTCCACCTAAGTGCTGGTTCAGCGTGAACAACGTTGTACATCAAACACTCACTGAGCCAATGTTAAAAGTGATTACATAGAAAACTTTTTTAAACATAGCTATTTGAGAGAACAACTGATTAAGTTAAAATACAAAGCCATATAAACCGAATATAATTAAACTCCTCCGCTGCTGCAGAGATTGTGTATTTTTAATGACCTATAGATTAAAACCACACATAGCTGATTGCAGAACAGCATATCAAGACCACTTCATCCATCAGGCCTGTCAGAGCTCCACAGTAGGCGCAAAAGGCAACAACACATCATTAAAGACTGCGGGTACTTATTCACACATAACTCACACTATTTGGAACTGCTAAACCCACAGACGTCCCCCAAGTCTAGCTGTGATTTAGGAGCACTTCCTGCAGCAGGCATCAATATCAATTACTGTTGCTAAAAGATGTATTTAGGGAAGGGAAGAAAAAGATCTGCCAGACAGCTAACAACCTTGGTCTCCAAGCAATCTCATTAAACAACAAAAGTCATGGATGGTTGCCTTGAATCAAAATGGGATGCTGACAGGTAGAAATGTATCAGCAATGAATCAAAAATAAATAAATAAAATAGGAGATTTAATAAAAAACTAAAATAGACAGCTTTTTGGCTTATATTTGTCATTATGAAGTTAAAACAATGAAACATTGGAAAACAATGCCAACAGAAATATTTTTCACCTTTCATGAATTCTCTTTGCACCCTGGACACAGTTTGCACTCAAAATGAAATGATTTAATGGCACAAAGGAACTGAAGTATTCTGTGTCCAAAATAATGATACAAATGTTCACATGGTATCCACCACGTTTTTCAGACACAGGTGTGCTTATTATTACAAACCACAAAACAAGCTCTGAGGAAAAGCACTTGTATATTTACAAAGTGTTCTGCTACTGCTGCGTCTTTATGACAATTATTACTTGGAACTGTGTCTGATGCCTCTTTAGTTACGCAAAACAAACAAAAACAAATATAAAAAGCTTTGTCATAGTGGCTTGGGTGTGATTACATTTTAATTGCTCATCACCTGAAAATAAAGTTTTTACTGTGCTTACCATTTTTAACTTTTTGCTGACAAACCTCCACACTGATTTTGGGAATCTGTCTTTTGTAAAACTGAATTAGGTGTAAAGGTAAAAGTGCTGACAGGTCAGGTCAAAACTATTATCAACAGCAACTATTGATATCTATATATTATTAACAGAAATAATTGATCTGCGTTAAAGTGTGTTTTAGACAAACATAGAACTCCATTTCTACGGCCATCTATTATAATAGGACTATTTAACTGAACTTGAATCCACTTGAGGCTAATTTGATGACTTGGGAATTAATTACTCATCTGCTTCTAATGTCTCTTATGCTCCAAGTAAATAACTAAATGCAATAATAATACAAGCTGAATGAATAAAAACATGCTTGGGTTACAGAGACATCATTAATCCTTTACAGGAAACAGGCCCAGACAGCATTTTATGCATCCCGTGGCACAACCTTCTGTATATATCTTGTAGCACATGGTAATAATAAGGTATGTCCAGATTCTGAGATTTTAATCAAGGATAAATAATACAAGTTCATTTGCATGTGTAACCACATTGTTTTCCCTCTGGAAACTAGTTGGGTTTACACATATACTGTGTAATAATAATAATAAAGCAGATTTGACCTAACATGTGACTAATCAACTCTAGGTTTGGTAAACAAAAACATCTCAAAATGATATGAAAGACAATGTTACAAAAAACTGAGAAGTATTAAATATAGTAGTAAATATTATGACTGTAACTCATTTTCTCATAATTGATTAATCTGTCATTTATCTTCTCAATTAATTGATTAGTTTTTTGGTCCAGAAAAGGTCAGAAAATGTCAAAATGTTTGGTATTTCCCAAAACGTGAAATGATATGAACAATGTCTTGTTTTGTCAAACCAAAATTATTCACTTTCAATTATCTCTTTGTTTTATGGAGCACAAAGCTGAAAAATGTTCAGAAACTATCAATTCCGACTACTAAATATGTCAAACTAAATTAACCCACTCACTTCCCTTCATATTTTCCTTCAATTATTTGGATAAATCCATGTACAAATCAACAAATTAACATGGGGATAACAATATCACTGAAAATCACTACTGAGGCAATCAGCACTATCCTGCCAAATTAATGAAAGTCAATATGTTGTCTATTAGAGAGTTACTCTTAATTAAATTGGTCTAAATTAACTAATGGAACCATTGGGAATGATGTGACTGGGGAAAAAAACCCAAAAGCATTTCTTATGGTTTATCATTACATGGGTGCTGACTGGGCATCATCTCTCAGCAGTATCACATTTACAGAGTTTCACAACAGGTTACTGCCACAGCATTGTTCACATGTACTACATGTTTAATTTAAATGAAATTAATTTATTAACACAACTCTCGAAGAAATTAATGATTTTGTTCAATAATCCTCCGACAAAGTATCCAATAAAATATTAATCTGGTGCCTCTAGCTGTGAATGCTAAATATAGCAAGGCTTCAACATCAACAGACCAATGTGATTTCTGTGCAAAGGGAGCAAGAATTGCCTTTTTTGGATTAAATGCAAGCCTTTATTGTTGGTATTTGTTCTTTTGACAAATGCATCTCCCCTCTCTGATTCTGAAAAACATCCACACCGCTAATTTACCAAACACTCATAGAAGCTCATACAAATCCATTCATAATTATACCAGGGTCCGTGTCAGTGTAGCATTCCAATAGCAACAATTTATCACCAGAAGTTCGCCCTCATTTGCATTTCCTTGTATTCTTTGAGTAGTGACTTGTACATGTGTGGGTACTGGTGGAACTCCTCATATAACCTTAAGGTGGTTTCCATGGTTACCCTCTTCTTCATTGAGCGCGCCATTCACTGGACAAGAAAGTGTTGTGCTACAGGGAGCATGCAATCGGTGCATATGGTCTGGTGGAATCAAACTGGAGGTGTGCGTGGGTTTGCGGAGGGAGGAAAGGGGACAAGGGGACAAGGGGACATGAAAAGTATCCTTTAGAGCCCTCAGTTAATCACCTGAATGGACCACCCAAAGTCTGGTAGGACTCTGGACAGGAAAGATAGCCATGCAATCATAATTTGAGTCATCATATTAGGGCTTTTTTTAAACCTAAAACCATAAAAAACACATTCAAGTTTAAAATGTACAGCCTAGAAGTGCAGCAGACTGTTTCAAGTAATTACCACATTGTCCTTTGGACGTCATCCATGCCCTCTTTGCTCATCAGAAGAAAACAGTGAAGCTATGTTGTTTTTGTAGTGACAATGGAGAAGACAAACAAGCTTAACTGTTCTACTGAGCAGACAGTCACGACACCAAAGCTTCTGAGACATGGTGTGTGGAAGTATTTCTAGTTCTAGTTTTTTTTTTTCTAAATCGATTCTCAAAATGCTGACAAGTAAGCTACATAGGTAAAGAATACCCTCCATATATACTATATATATATATAGTGGGTGAACTAAAGTAGGACACAGAGAGAGCTGCACTATTCACTTTACCAGAGACCATCAGACTAATTTAATAAAGAGGCTGCACAGTCCTCTAGGATATCTTCTAGTACATCATTACACTGGGAGAGTCTCAAGAGCTTTGGTGAATAAAGGCATTAACCACTATGAACCTTCCTAAGAACTAGCAATAAAGGCTAAATCAGACCCAAGCTCACAGCTGCAGATTTTTTAAAGATGTAATGGATCCAGAAAAAAAAAAGATCTGCGATCATTTAAACTGTGTTTCAAACCGATACACTGGAATAATCCCGAAATCCTTTTTGGGCAACATCTCAGAGTATTCACTGCTTACTGCTGTGTACTGAGCTAATTATATATAAAACCATCACACTTGTCAAGGTAGCACTTCAATTAACCTTGACACATTTTCCTTTTATATTCCTTCTTTACTATAACATTAACAGTGTAATCTGTGCTTTACTATAACATTACACTCACCACAGCAGAGGACATGTTATTTGACTGCTTTCTTCAGTACTTTTAGATGTGACAGCAGTGAGTGTGTGTGCAGAGTTTGGACAAAAATCATAGTTCCAACTCTAAATTATCTGATTACATTTTACACATCTGTCTGCCGTAACCCAATTTCCACTGAGATGCATTTCCACACACCTGGAGATGAAAGACAAGGAATTGACAAGAGCCGCACACAACATCACACACTGTCTGTGATATTCACACATCAACAAACAGTGTGTACGTACATATATAGTAGAACAATGTGCAGAGAAATGTTTGAGTCACAGTCTCTGTCTGCAGACGGTTTAAAATGTCCTGTGAATGAATGGATAGCAAAAGGCTGAGCAATGAATTGATCCTCTCAGTTTGCCCGTGGAGTGACAATTGTGTACAGCTCGCCATTTCATGTAAAGCTCTGCTGAGCATAATCATTCAAGACTTGTGACTCAACAGGACTCTTCAAATATGAAACACACTTCTCATGTCACTCACCACTTTGCTCTCTGCTTAAAGCCACACCGAGCACTCAATCCAGTAGGAAACTGTTCTTGTAATAAACTGAAGCACAGTCGGCTCCAACGTGTATATTTCAGGAGACAGTTATCTGAGAGACCCTTTCACACACACTGGCTTTACGCAGAATATTCACACAGCTACTTTTAAATGGCTTGAAAAGCTGAATGCACTGTGAAACGAACAACGACCTAATATAAAAGCAACTACTCAAAACATACTTGTATTGACAAAGACAGAGATTTGAAAGTAAAATTTAATCATAAGACTAAATAAAAAAAAATGATAAGTGATGGAGAAAAGACCTATAATAGTAGCGTATAATAAAACATAATATAACAACATAGCAGGAGCACTTAAATGTCATCTATTTGAGTAACTGTTAAAGGAATGTAGATAATAAAATGTATAACAGCATACACTATTAAGGCCATTGTAGATTTGTGTCACAGAACCACCTGCAATCAAATTTAACAATAAGGAAATTATCTTTAATAAAGCAAAACGCAGAGATGAAGTGAAAATTTATTGGGGAGTTAATCGGTAGTAGAGGTTTGCAGGCTGGATGAACTGAATGAACTGAATGAACTGAAGTGATGCCATCACTTCACACAGTAAAGCCAGTACAACATCACTTGACCTTTTTTGAAGGAGTGTCTGAACTGAGGAACAAACAGGCATACACCAAGAGACTGTTCTGATGTGCACTTTGATCTATCCTGGCATTTGCCCATTCTGCTGTAGTCTTTGGTTGACAAATCTCAAATTTGGGACTCAGAGGTTTGCAGAGTTTTATCTCGAAAATGTATGACTTGTAAATGAGTTTCTTCAATTTACCACTTTAATATCAGAGAATACTTGATTTGAACTTCCTGCATTTCCCCTGCCTCATCTTTTTTTAATCCTATAATAGTGTTAATATGCCACTGTTCAAATTACTCTGAAGAGATTTGAAATCTATAAAATCTATAAAGAATATGCAGATTCAATACCCTGAAGTATTTATGTGAGCATATTGATTTCCATAATTTCTTGCTCATGCCCACTTTATTAGGAGTTCCTTTACAGAAATGGTTTTATGACATTAAATATAAAAAGGCTGAAAGACAGAAAGTAGATACAACTGTACACCAATAGACCACAATTCAGATTTCTAGTCCACCATCTTTTATTTGGTGATGGTTGTTGTCAAAGAATCAACAGACAGACATTATTGAATAAAATATGGTGATGTGATGTGCTGTGACGTCACATGACTCTGTATGTGTACGGTGTCACGGTGGCAGGAAAAGCTTCATTAAAAATTGAATGGCACCAGTGCCTGTTTCAAGCCACCAGAGTACACTGCACACATTAAATCCATAGAGATTGAGCTATATATCGTAGAACTTGACAGACTGAATATACTCTGACTCTCAAAATGCCCCCGCTGTGTTTTTCACGAGTATGGAAAACTTTTCCTTCATCCAACTCCAGAGAACGCCGACACATTGCAATAGAAGCATGTAAAATAAACACATATTAAAATTAGTTAGTGTTGGATTCTGGACCTGATATGAAGTGATCACTACACAAGCAGAATCTATTGCCTTTGGCTCCCCAACACTTGCATGAGCGTGTTTAGTGGCACTATTTCTTTGGTGATCTGATCAAATTCTCTCCTCATTGCTTGTCCCCCGATTGCTTTGGCATACTGGAGCACAACAGCGATCACCATCTTCACCTTTAATGCATCTTGTATTGGACCAACAAAATCAATCACTAATAAAAAAAGGACCACATTCTGCTGAAGTAATTGCTCAGCGGGGCTTTAAATCTGACCAAAACTTGCAGCTACTTACAATCCCCCTACACACACACACACACACACATGCACCATCTTTAGTCACTCTGAGTGCTAATCACCATGCAAATGTAAAAACCTTGGTCTCACTGACAACAGGACGAGGTGTAGGTGTCAGACAAAAAGCAGGGTGAGAGTGCAGTAATGCTTCCTCATTTATGTAGTACGATAGTCACTGAGGATGCCAAACAGACAAAGGTCTCCAGTTTTGCTCAGTGGGCATGTTTTTCTGTGATAAACTAGGAACAGTAGGTGTCAAAAAGTGCTTTTGTTGAATTGTGGTTTAAAGGCATTTGTGCTGCACCGGACAGAATTCAATGGAAGAGTGTAAATACTGGAGAGAGCAGATGACATCACCTTGGCCACATCTGAACTCACAATATTAATGACTGCTCATTGTGCGTCTAATCCTGCCAAGAAACCAGAATGCTCCAAAAGCAACACTGGTTGGAAATCAGTGGTCTTCTTGGAAACAGTAATCCATGTTTTTCCATGATTTTCCCTGCTGTTTTGGAAGGACTTTTAACACCCTTTAAACTTAAGCAGGCAAAATAATTGATTTAGAGGAAAGAAATCATTCTTAACCAACTTCTGAGGTGCCAACTTCTCGGGGTTAGAGTTACAAACCTTTCATAACATGGCTCAAAACTTCACAGTCCTGTTGGACACTCAACCATACATTCACTAGAAAGAGCTGGTGTAAGATGGAGCCAAAATGTCAACTCACTGGAGTTATTCAATATTTCTACTGGGTAATAAATCCAACCAATCCTGGTCCACCATAGGACATTACTTTTCTCCAACATTTTATTTACAAAAAGCATTAAAATACTTATGAATTACATCATACACCACCTCTACTGTGTTTGAGAAAAAGGACCTTGTATAATTTGACTCTTTCTCCGCACATTTGGCTTTGGTGGATGCAGATGTTTTTACTGTTGTAAGTGGCTCTGATTTCTTTTTAATAACAGAAGCAGGCAGACTTTACAGCAGAAACCAAGGGTTAAAACCAAGAGTGGTATTTCAGTTAGAAAGCATGTTCTTGGCCTTGTTGTTTCAAAAGCTATGGAACAGACTCCCTCCTGTGTACTGAGAGTATAACTAAGATGCATAAAGGAAAGATTGAGGGGAAAATAAAATCACCAGTATCTCTAAATGGTGCCATCAAATAATGCATTTTTTATCTTGATATACCGTGGCTAACAAGAATGAAGGAAATGAAAGCACATTTGTACTGTTATAATTAAACATTTATTTACTTGGCATGCAATAAACTCTGAGAATTTTGGCAGTCTGTGAAAGTATGTGTAAGTATGTGTGTTAATTTTCACTCTGCATGTCATCAACAAATTTCGAGACACATCCCCGGAGAGCTATATTCTCTCTCACTGGACCAATCTCAACTGTGTAACCAAACTGTTGGCTAGCAATCAGCAGCACTGCGCTGAAAAATGTCTATCGACTCTAATAAACAGAAAAGCAAATGAGACTGTAATAACAATTTGATGCAGATACAATAATTAACTTCATTATCTTGTCGGGTGGTATTATCCTGCTGTCTTAATCTGATTAATGACAACAACACAAATGACATAACTGTTCACAGTTCATTACTGGCTAAAAAAAGCAAGCGTTATAAAAAATTAACCACCAATTAATCCTGATAATGAATACTAGTGGCCCTGCAAATTTTTTTAAATTCATTTTTAATCAAGGAATTCATTAATTTCTTCCCTTTGATGCTTTTAATATGAAAGTGATCTATCTAGCAAAATTTGTGGAAAAAAAATACGCCCAGAAAATGTTAATTAGCTAAAATTAAAGCATTAAACAGAAAACTCGAAATATGTGTTACAATTGCAGTTATGAAAAGCCTATAAAATGTTGCTCCAACAATATTGTTGAGTAGGCAGCGGTTCAGTTACAATAATTGCACTCAGTTTCCATTTCACAAATCTCAGGTTTACTATATGTCTGTGTTTGCCTGAGGTTCAAACTGCACCAGGAAACGTTCAATAATTTATCAGCAGCAGGAGCTTTTTTTTTTTTTAATCAGTAATGGAACCACTCGAGCAAAGCTAGACAGTCAAACAGAGCTGAGTGTGTGTTTTGATTCTTTCTTTCCTCCTGATCGTCACTGCCCAGTGTTTGAAAACTATATTTTTGTCAATCAATCAAGAGCCAGTGCACTACACTGCACACAGATTTGCCGTCTCCTCATGCATGACATTCTGGGTTAGTATAGTAATCCTCCGTTGTCATGGCACAGTGCCACCATGGTTTGGCACACCACATGTGCAACCATTTTACCGGGGCCAGTGAAAAGAGGACACCACAGTTGCAGCCAGCCAATCACAAGCATCCCCGATCTCGGGCCATTGTTATGCTTTGACTTGCTCATGATCAGGCGGGCTGCCTGGAAAAGTTGGAGAAGAGGCCAGAGATTGTATATTGTCAAGAAATTCAAATATTCTATTCAAAAGAAATCCAAGAGCCTAATATTGGTCCCAAATAAAGGACTATATTTGTTTATTTAACCTTTGAAAGAGTGGGGTTGTATCATTATCTATTATCTTCCTTCTGCACAGGGGCAATCAACGCTTCATTTCACAGGAGGTCTTCTGTGGGAGAGGTGGCTCAGAAGAGGAGAAGAGAAATGGTTGAGTGGCAGTGAGAAAGACAGCATGGGTCTCTGGTGTCTCACTGAAGCCTGAGCCCTGTGGGAGAGTCGTGATGACGACAGCCCCATAGACACCAAGGAGCTGTTGACAAGCCGGAGCTCCCATCATCACCACAACCCAGTTCCCAGTGTTGCAGTCACAAGACCATCTGAGCAGCACTGAGATCAGAGATGTACTCCACTGTGACGCTGAATTCTAATGTACAGACCGCGGGATATATGATGAGCGACAGTGCATTTATGTCGACACAGGATGCTATATGTGCACAACTGTGTTTTTTTTCCCCCCCACAGGCCGCAGAGCCAGCAGTAAATCACTTTCACTGCACGTGGAGCTGTGCCAGCTGCCTTATCTAATGTCAAGTGCCTCGAGGGCACGGAACCAAACACTCTCCACACGGTAGGGAACATGAGCTAACATGGTCACACATTAAGCTTCTTTTTTCTTGTTAAAGATGTCAAACATTTAACATAACAAGTCTGCCATAAATATGAGGGGAAGCCTATGGTTGAATAATGTATACTGACATACTGTACGTACGTGAATTATGTACGGACATGAGTCAAAGTCAAAGCAAACAGCAGCCAGACATTTTTCTGTTCCTGACAACAGATTGTGAGGATGAGTTGACAGCCTCTCAAATGATGCTGTATTTAGGGCTGCAGTTAAGTTTGCCCGTGTGATAGATCTAATAGGGTTGAAACACTGAGACAGTCCTGGATTAATAGCTTAAAGTAACAGGAGTTGGAACAAGTGAGTGCATGGATCCATTTAACTGATGCCTCTTCTCCTGTTGAAAGTGGAACAACCTGGCAGCCAACAAATCACCAGTGTGCCTGTTTGTTTCAAACAGAAAAATCAACTGCCTGTATTTTTACTGACAGAGATAAAAAAAAAAACATTTTAATGAGAGGCTGCATTTTATGAAACAAAAGGCACAAACAACTTATTTTCAGTAATTATATCGTGAAATTGAAGTCACTTCTCTGATTCCCCAGTTAAGCTTGAACGTGACATGAGGCTGCTTCATTTCACAATCAAGTAACCATTCCTGCCGAAAGAGAATTAATATAAAATATAAGTTCATCCGTTGACATACCACATTTTCTATTGCAATTTCATGTTTCAACGACATCCTTCAACAACTGACTTGTCAAAGGCTACAAAGCTGTGAGAAGATCCTGCTGTGTGAAAAATCATTCATTCATCACCCAAATATGTTACAGTATGTAAGCAACACAGCAGACTGACTGTAAGAGTGAGAGTCTGTTCATTTCGGATTGCCGTGCAGCCTCACATAACAACACTGGCAACATATTTCTGGAGGCCAATCGTCAACAGTATTAGTCGCCACATAAAAAGCTGTTCCATGTCGGAGCTGAGATGGAGGCAAAGCAGGAAAACACTTATGGCCTCGAGACTAGAAAATCAAACAAAACAAACATGCTGACATTTGACAACACTGGTTTAAAGTCTAAAACATACAGCGATTGTAAAATAAATATGTGCATGCCGTTGTACAGATAACACTGCTACCTTTTAATCAATAATCACTTCAAATGACATTTTTTACTGTCATGTCTACACTACTAATATAGCACAAATTGCTGCAGGTGACAGTGCATACACAAGAAATTGTGAGGAATTCAAATGTACATTTTTCCCATCATTAGATGTCTGAGACATTGGCAAAGTACCTTTAAATGGAAGAAATCTCTTAAACCTAACCCCTAACCCACACTCAACCAGGAATGAATGTGTCACATGAGATGAATGGATAGATGCAAGGTAACTGATTCATTCACAAAGGAAGAAATTATTGTAAGTGAAACAGCATCGGCCTAAACATCCAGACTTCCTTTAGTCACTGTCTGAGTGACGGGGAGTCACTCAGACGGCTGAATCACCATCAGCATTAGAAACCCAGTGGATATGATGAAAGAGGCTTAAGCAGCACTGACACAATCAGTCTGTGTAATTGGCAGCCTCAGGTTATTACACAATGCACTGCAGGGAAACTACAGAAACGGGAGGAAACACAGCAGACTATTGTGAAAAACATAATACCTTATCATGGGGTCTGCTTGCCGAGTGATAAGGCCTGTGTGGATAGCCCACAGGCTGCTTCCACTCATTGCTTGTACTCTACAGCTGATACCCAGCTATTAGCTGGCAAAACTAAATCCAACCTAAAACCCTGCCTTGCTAGAGAGACTGTGTGTGTGTGTGTGTGTGTGTGTGTGTGTGTGTGTGTGTGTGTGTGTGTGTGTGTGTGTGTGTGCGTGTGTGTGTCCTTATATGCTTCATGCACATGGGATGTACTACATTAGCCGAGACCATGCTGACATTTACATAATAGCACCTTTGCACCTTTTGTATGAGTGGAAATCTCCCTTTTACAACCTTCAGCACAAATTTAATGAAAACACTGCAAGGGGAGTGAAGCCTTTGAGGATGAAGTGTGTCCTGGTGAGCGTACAGCTGAGCCCTAAGGGGGTCAACACCAATAATCCATCAATAGCCTGTGTATAGCCTGTGTCAGGAAGCTCAGACAGAGCTTGGTCATGTTTCCAAAGCAGTAGAGCAGAGACCTTCTAGTTGTGTAGAGTACAAAGTGTATTAGTATACTGTGTGTATATATATATATATATATATATATATATATATATATATATATATATATATATATATATATATATACTGTATATATATATATATATATATATATTTAAAAATCTACTTTTGTCTCCTGAGTTTCAAAATAGTAAATTGAGGCTTTAAACATATTTAGTGGCAGAAACACTTTTCATCAGTCAGGGGGAAAACATTCAAAGTAATTAAAATGTGTTATATCTCAAGCTGTGTTTGCACAATGCAATCTTTCTTATTATGCTATTAAATTACACTGAGATAGTTATTAACATTGAATTATGGTCACCAAACCCTACCGACTAGAGATACAAAGAAGGGCCACAATAAAAAAAACAATTATTCATCAACTACCTAATTAATCACCAGCAATTTTGATAACAGATTCATTGGTTTGGAGTGTTTTTTTTATTATTTAATAATTAAAACAAGCGCTGTTATTTGTCTGCTTTAATAAAGTGATTATTATCAGGTTTATGCGACCCATATACCATTAATCATTAAAGCTGGTTAATTTTGTGGACAAAACAAGACATTTGGGACCCTTATCAGCAAAACACCAGCTAAAATATGAGGCTATCATTAAACATCATCACAGTGTGAGAAACATAAGTGAATTGACTGGGCATGCTTCCAGGATCACTAATTAGCCCGAGTGTATTTATTATAGGACATAAATTTGCTAGTAGGAAACTGTTCATAAGTATCACGGTGATTCAGAGTCAGGCCGAAAATATATTGATGATTCTCTGCTGTTCCCTTTCTGAACAAGTGCTGTTTATTTAAAGAAATGTGGGGTTCTGCATACATGGAATAATGATTGATGACAAAAGAAATAAAAAAGACAAATGGTAAGTAGTAAATGACCCACATTTACAGTATGTTTTACCTTTCACTCAGTTTTTACACTTAACCACTCATACACCACATTCACTCTTCCTGCACATCGCTTCATTAACCGTCAGCACAGCCATCATAGGCCATTAGGGGGTTTAGCATTTTTCCATTGGACACATTGACCTTCTGATTAGAGAACAATCTGCTCTACCTTCTCTGCAGGTAGAGCAGATTGTGGTCTGCAAGTGCGGCTGTGGCTCAGGACTGTATAATTGACGGATGTGTGCAGAAGACGCTCACGATGCTGATCCAACCAAATATACGTCTTGTGATTAATTAATCAGAGACTTTTAGATAGTATATTATGGAAATAAATGGAATATATGAAATAATAAATGATAAATATTGTACATAACATTTTATAATATTAGTGGATTTGAATAAATGCCAGACCACTAAAAAAAGACCTCGGTATAGTCAGAACATAATACTTGCTAGGCACAAAAACAAAAAGGTGCATGAAGCTGAAAGCAAAAGCAAACAACTATGGGAAGCTAAGTGATAAATGTACAGTGATGCATTTGTTTATGTATTTTGTGGAAGATTACACCACTCGTCTGTGTTTGTAAAGTCTTTCTTTAAGAGGGCCTAGTACCCTTGGCGGCTGACTACATTAAGATGTTCTGTGTTGGGATGCAATGCTGTGGGATGTGCCTTTCTTTTCTCTTTTTCCCTGCAGCAGAAGGCACATGAGCTGAATAACACTTAACTGAAAACAACACAAGCCCATGTTTTTCCTTTCGACGTGAGAGCTCCAGATCCATCTGGCTTTCAGAGGCGTAGCCTTCTCTGCTGTGCACTCTCAAACATAAAACATGTGCTATCAAATTATTTTCACTCTCAAACACTGTGATGTATATTTTTCTCTTCTCTAAGACATTCACTCACATACCAGAGTCACACCTTTGTACACAGAGTGGTGGTGATCAGTGGTGATGTGTACTTGGCTTGCACTTAGTGTGTTTGTTTGTGTGTGAGAGTGGGAGAGAGAGAGAGAGAGAGAGAGAGAGCGAGAGAGAGAGAGAAAGAGAGATTATCCACAATTAGAAATGCAAAATGCTGAGTTGAATTTGTTGCAAAATTATATTTTATGCTACTGGCTTGGGTGAAGCCAGCCGGGTCTGACAACAGTTTGATTTCACTTTGATTGCACACATGTCTGTTAAGTACGCCATTTTGGCCAACTTCAAAATCTCCTAAAAAGAGAAACCAATCACAAACCCCTAGTGGGCTTAACATGATGGCGACAGAGAAGCCATTTCTAGCAGCTTTTGTACACATCCACCATGACTAAAGTCACCATTGGACACCATTATTAGATAGATTTGTTGACACAACTTCCGTCACTCTGAATACATCATCCCGATCATTGGTCTGGTTGGTTTTAGGTCTTTCCAATTGCGTACAGAGGCATGTTCATCTTCATCTTCATCTTCATCCGTTGCTCACGCCTCTTGCAAGTGGAAGGTGACTACATCCTTTTCAGGCTCATACTCAATTTCAAATGACACTGAGATACAGTCTGGCATGAGCCAGGCTAGGCATGGCCCAGAATGGCCAATAAATCCAAGTAATCCAGGTATCACAGAAACGCAACTCAAGCTTAACTAGCCAAAATGAGATTTAAACTTGCAGCTGTCACTATATGGAACATGGCAATGAAACTACTTTCAGGCTTTACTTGATAGGTTTAACAGATGTTGCTCTTGCTGCTGATTATTGTATTTCAGGTCAAAATCATATCTGAACTACATGATTGTAATGAGTCAAGCACTGTTTGCTCACTGTAACATTAACTAGTCCAGCTGCTGAGACAGCTGTTCAGGTGCAACAGATGTTCCTTAAATACAGATCAGTCAACTATGCCAGCCAAGAGAATTCTTAAACATTTAATTCCCATCTACAACCAAATATCGACTATGACTTTTTTTTGTTGATTATTTATTTACATGAGGATGAGCCGCTCTTGACACAGCTCCTCAGTCTGTGTCTGTGACTGATCGGTGGTTAGCTGCTCAGTCAGAAGGATTAGTTTGCGCCTTACGAGAGCTACAAATGAGCACAGTAGAAAGTGATTTTTCTTTCAATCAGTGAAGCACAGTGGAAGATAGACACTTGTTTATCTAATGAGTAAATTACAGGTGTGCAGCACAAACACACACGCACACAGTCTATCAAATCAACAGATGGATATTCCAACAAGTGATGGATTCTATCTCAAAGAGAAAAATTGAAGCTCCCCTCATCTTTTTGACAGTCATCTTTATTTACTCAATTATAACATTAATTAAACCAATTACTTATTTTTCACCAACATCCCTGGTTGAAATCTCTCTTCTCCGTAATTTGGAAGATGGTGCTAAGAATCTAAGCCAATTGGGCAGCATTAATAACTTGAAATACAGTCTGGTAGGAGGAGAAAACATTTGGGGAAATCCTCGGTTAATTTGAAAAAAATAAAAAAATTGCACACAGTGCTTTACAAGGGTCTTTAAACTGTTTATCAGTAACACTGAAATACTTCTTAAGGCATCAATTTAAAAATTGTCAACAAAATGTTTATGTATTATTCACTCTGGCAGAATTTATGGATTCATTCTTAGTGATGACATAAATAGCAACAATCCCATATGCAGAACAACAAGGTGATGAATGACAGGCCTAAAGCATTATCTACAAGACTTTGCAGACTCTCACATATACATAACATAAACACATGCAGCTCTGCCTCTACACTACTCAAGCAAACCTTGTCAGGAATTTCCTGGAAGCGCATTTGTCAAAGGAATCATGCCTTTCAAGTACAGCATTACTGTCATCCTCGCTTCTTCCTCCAAAGGCAAGACTTTCACACTTAATATTTCAGCCTAGTAAACATTAACACAAGGTATCGCCTGCAGTATCTCAGGCTGGTTAGACCTGAACTGAACATGCAAGTCTACATCTCTGCACTTAATATCACTGAAGATCAAATCACCTAAATCATAGTCAATCCCTTTCCTCCCTTGGATTTAACAACCTCACAGGAGTATTACATTACTCAGTCCCATACTGCAGACTACATGTGGAGTGGGTAAAAAATAAATATTTAGCTCAAGGTATGAAATTGTGATGAAATTATGGAAAAATTGACGGCTAAAAATGGTTGACGTAAAAAGTATGAACAAGTATAATGTTTAGAATGAATTAATTCAAAATTATACATGAACGGTGTTGAGAATAAACATATAATACGCCACTTTCAAGAACTAATGGCCAACCATTTCCACTGTGGATGATGAATGAGTGCATGATGTGGATATTCAACAACATCTAAAGCCAGTTCAGTCAGTAGGAACCCTCCTACTGAGCCTCTAGAGCACAAGCGAAGGCGGAGGATTATATCATCCTTAGACACTACCATGAGATCTTTAATTAGTATTTTCATATCATTTGACCTGGAACATTAGTAACTCCATCCTGTGTTACAGAGCTGAGCCTGAAGAGAATCAATGTGCTGTGAGCAAACAAAACTGGTGCCAGCCGCAGTGATTTATGCCACTTTTCGACATGTTTCAAAAACCATGATGTTATGGATTACGATTTGGAATCCAAATACTTAAAAAAAGAACTGAAGCAGTGCAGTTATTGAGCAAAGCTTATCTGAGAGTGCAGGAATGGAAACAGATGGAAATAGAAACAGCGGTGGGCTGGCTCAGTTTGAAAGCAGGATCAGAGAAGGACGGGTGGATCAAAGGTTCAAAGCTGCAGGTAGAGATCTCAACAGATCTCTGTCCGCAAAGGCACACACACGCACGCACACACTCACGCACTGCTGCAAACCATTAGTATGCACTGTGTGGTTAAGCATGAAAAGGGTCTCTTCTCAAGTAGAAAAAAAAAATCTGTCCAAATGCATCATCATGGGGGCCATTACACACAAAAGGGAGTATATGACTACAACCGTGGCTCTACTTCAGAGATGGCATTTTACAATCAGCCACTACAAACATTTATCTTTTCTTCACTCACATCTGTCACTGGAACCTGCCAGAAGAAAGACAAAGATGAAATGGAAAAGAAAATGGCCTGGGCTCAGTGAGCTACAAGCAAGCCAGGGAAATGTATTTTTCAAGACAATTACATCAGGATGGGAATGTGATTTGCTTATGAGCTAAAAGTTGGATAAAGACACACAGCAATGATGTTTCAGAGCTGTTTGGTACATTAACAAGAGTCACAGACACTGCACTTTTAAAGAGATGTGACCATTAACCAAGTGTTCTTCAGCAACTCCCAGTGTGCTCTAAGCCATAGATTAGCCCTTAATGTAGACATAAGCTGATGAAGACTTGTGTATAAATTGGTTGTCATTCATATATCAGCACAAACAGTACTCAAGCCTTTGCAAACACTGCCTATAACCATATGTTCATCCTTTCTGAAGTCAGACGCATTGTCTGTTGCATAATAAAATACACACTGGCATTCACAACATCACAAATAACACACATCTTATTTGTAAATTTACCATATGACACAAAAGACTTATTCGCCAACATTTCAGATTATAACCCATCACTACAAGGCAATCGGAAAACATATGATGGACAATGAAAGCATTTGAATATCATCCTTCTAATTTTCACATGCATGTGCACACACATCACATCGATCACAACACATCAACAACGGTGGAGCAAAAGTAATGTGGTATGGTGAAAAAATGTAGAGTTTAAATGAGTGTGTTAAGAGTGAGAATGTCCCCCACCTGCCCGCCTCCAACATCCCATAGTCCCCTTCCTCCTGTCTGTATGTCAACTCCAAACACTGATGGTGCTTGTTGTACATTTCCCCTGCTACGGATGTATTTGTTTTGCCTGAGTTCATACAAATGTGCCACTGTCAGTTTTTCCCATGGATGTATCATAAAAACTGGATACAGATTTTTTTTTTCCAGTGGCCAAATATGGTACCACAACAAAAACATTCCCTGCAGCCTGGAAGGCATTTTTTTTTTTTCAATAGACCACCACTGTGAAAGAGCGGTCTGTGAAAATATATTAACAGGACACATCAAAAGCAGCAAAAACTTAGGCTCGTATTAGTTTTACAGGTTCCATATGTATTAAAATTTCCAAAAGACGATTTGAACATTCTCCTTGTAACTTCAAAGAAGTCATTGCTCCAAACGACTTAACTCAGATATCAACGACATTCATGGATTCCTATTGTCCTGATACTTTGGTAAAAACACCAATCTAGCATTCATGACGGCACAGAGAAAGATCGAGAACCTGCTCAGATTGTTCTCCTAGCCCAGAGACATAAAGAGAAAACTCCTGCACGATAGAACCAGAATTAAACCCAGAAGATGGAAGCAACCTGAGTGTCAGAAGCTCCTGACCTGAACAGACATCATGATATGATGTTTTCAAAGTACTGAAGCAGTGAGCAACAAAAGCACAGCTGTAAACAATGTTGACATAGCCCGGCAATGCAGACAAATTTAACAAACTAATCTGTATCTCTGAGATAAACGGCCCCCGCCAACATAACCATGAACGAACAAAACAGAATAGGTGCTTGAGTTATTGATTAGAGAATCAATATACTAAATGTAAAATGGTAGGAGATCAATGAGGCTTTAAACCGGGGCCTGGCTCACTTCATGACCCAAAGAAAGAACTCATCTTCTCAAATAAGTGCCCGCCGACAGGGGATTTACACAACACAATTTGATGACTATCTGATCATTGAACATCCATGATACAGACACCTTCTATTCTCTGACCTGTACATTCATTTTCCCAAAACGACGACTCGCCTCATTAATATATCAGTAACTGAGACGTCACTAAACAAATTATAAAACTCTCCCTAAATTAACATCTGCCATTATGGCCAAGATACTGGCTGTTTTTCACTGGATGGAAATATCTTTTGAGTTAGTCTGGGCACATCAACATCAATTCTCTCAAGAACAAAGACTGCTGTGTCTCATTTGTTTGAAATGCATTGTTTTTTTACATTCTTTTATAAAACAAGATGTCAACACATTTGAGTTCACATTAGTCTCTTTCTTATAATCATACACCAATCAATGTGTTCCACTCGGCACTGCACTCACAAGTCCTCCTACGGGCAGACTTCTCAGGACAGTGCCAAAGAAAATCAATAGTTTTTTTTTTTTTTTAAATGCTGAACAAATCCACAAAGCCACACATGGCATACAACAGGAGAAAAATGCCAGAGCGCTAAACTGCAATTCATCTGTATTATTTGGCCGTATGAGAGGAACATGCTTTGTTGACTTGATTACTGCAGTTGATCCTGTCATCTAAGGCCATGGACCTGTCCAGGAAGTCTAGCCCCACTTTAAAAATCAATCAATAGTCATTAATTAGCTAAACACCATTTGTTACTTGAAGGTCTGGCAACTTGTCAATGAACCTATTATTTTGTTGAACTCCTCACTCTATGCCACCTCCACCTTCCACCCATATGCACTGATGACACAGCTTATTCCCTGAGCCATGACGCACCACCATTGCCCAGTTTTCATGTGTCACATCTCCACAGTCAGTGTGGGTGTGATAGATGGGTGTGAAACTAGAGCCAAATAACTGATGGATGCAGCAGAAATCAAAATAGAAAGCGGTATTTAATTGGAACCAAACAAAGTCCCGTCATCAGTGGTCATAAAAATGTAAAAAGCAGAAAAGGCAAAGGCAAGATTTCCACCACTCTATGAAAAACATTTCTCCTCCAGCAGACAAATGGATTACACATTCCCTCTCATTGACTTTTTGTCAGTGTATTGTCAATCCCAAAGTAAAAGGTTTAAAGCGTTTGTAAATCAAAGTGTTTTGAGCAGTAGAACGTCCGCAACTTTTCATGGACAATTCTTTGTGTTTACAGTCATACTTTGACCTGTTCACAGCCATCTCACTTTACTAGTGCAGTGTTGCTAATGCCTCCTTCTGCCAAAACAGAAAACAAATCACTTTCCGTGTGCACAGATCTAAACACAGCTACACTGAGGAATGCTGAGAGTTGTGTGGAACTTCATCAGCATTGGGTGAACAATGGTTATCTAACTATAGTATAGTTACACCTGAGACTGTGCTTCAGGAGAAACAATCTGAACTCAGACTAACCAAACAGCTGAACAATCAAGACAGAAAACTGTCATACTTAATATTTCCATGCCATAAGTCATAAATTAAAAAAAAAAATCACCTCATATTCAGATAAATGATGGAAATGTCCTTCATTTTATTTCATGTGCGAGAAGAACACTAATTTGTGGGTTCTCTCTGGTATTCCAGCTTCCTCCCACAGTCCATAAACATGAACATGAGAATTATACTAATCGAGAGTGAATGGCTGTTAGTCTCTGACTCTTTTTCCCTGTGATGGACAGGTGACCTGTCCAGGATGTAGCCTGCCTTTCATCCTCTGTCGGCTCAGATTGGCTCCAGCCCCCCACGACCCTCATGTGGAGTATAAAGTGGTAGACCACGAGTGAGTGTTTTCATCGTTTACTTTGTAATGAAATCCACCACTCTATGCTTCCAAACTGCAATGTCAGCTCTGCTCCTCACAATACTAGGCTGCCCTCCCGGTGTAACCCCTATGTGGTGGTGTGCAATTGCGCACCCTGTTCCATTCTGTTCACCATTTGTGCATTAGGTGAACCTATCGTCTTCAGTTTTTATGGTGTGTAACAAATTAAGTTAGGGAGAGAAATTATCTGGAGGAATGAAGAAAGCTGCAGGAGCTCTGTGGGGCATTGTAAATTAAGAAGTCTTTTCAGAACTTCAAAATGTGAAATCCGAGTAGAAGAGACACCGCAAAGATACCAATTTACACAGCATTGCCTTTGTACTGTTCTTCGCATTATCACGTGCAGTCAATCATGTAATAGACTGCTGTTAACCTGCTGTGCAAGATGATGAGATGCTATTAGCAGATGTAATGTTAACCCTCAGAAAAACAATGGATGAAATAAGGTTGGGGTGTGATAGTACAAAAGTCCTGATCAAGAGTGTTATCTACGTATGTGCGTATATAGAAATCACAGACTAGTAATTATGAGGAAGAAATGGAGCTGAAGGTTAACTAAGGCAGTTTTAAATTATGGTCAGTCGGGTTATGCCGAGTTAAGAAATCCATTTTCAAGTGAAATGGGTGATGTGGCAGGTTTTAGGGAAGATGGCACTCAATCATTTAGTAATTTCTTCAAGTGCTGTAATAGGTTGCTTCTTGTGCCTCTCTCAATAAAAATCTGTCTCCAAATTAATTCGTTGAAAAAAGACAGCTGCTATTCTGTACTGTTTCTGAGCTTCTTGGTTTGTTGTGGCTGGTTGTTCATTTACCCACTTCTGTGTCACTTACACTCATCTCCATGTTTGACTTGTCGCATTGGTGCTAATTTCAATAACACTATGGGGAATGCAAGGCTCAGTCCACTTGATGAAAAGAGAGGCAAAGGGTGTGATTTGAGACAAAACTAATTATGTAGAAAAATGGAGGACAACGTAAAACCACCAATGTTCTTCTAATGTCACACAAACATCCACTATTATATAGCACAGCATGGTTTTACAAAACATCTACCAAAGCAACTTCAGTGTCTCGAGGGACTCATCACGGATGCTTCAGTCCTGAGACTGCAAAAAACAGAGACATGCTAAGATAGCAACATGCTCATGAAAAGCAGCCTGGGAGCAGTGTTGCTCCAGCACTGTGGTGACAGATGGAGAGCACTCGCATAAAACTCCAGGGGTCTGACCTCATCAGAATGTATCTTTACCCCGACAGAAAAAGATACAGGACCAATGATAAGATAGGTTTGTACATAAACAAGCGGACAGCTCATAATGGAAGAGGAAGTGTTGCGAAAGTGGGGAAAAACAAAAAAATCAATCAGATCAGAACAAGATTGAAATATCACAATATCATCTCCCACAAGTGAAAGGGAAAACATGTCCAAAGAGGCAGTACATTATAAGATAGACTTTCAATTTTGTCTATTAATGATAATAATATCCCACAATTAAAGATTAACAAGAGGAATACCAAATATTATAACACATCTTCTGAAAATCTAATCAAAATCCAAGCCTGTCCTATATGTAATTCATCATTTTCAAAATGTGATTTAACACATTTAAATATCCTGATTCATTAGAGGGGAATGAAGAACAAGACAGTCTCTTTCCTTCATCTTTCATTTCACCCGGATTTATAGATTCCTCTCCAAGACTTTCTCTGAATTAACAGAGAGCTGCAAAGTGAAACATGTTGCCCATCACAGCTAAAGAAATTGATCACTTAGTTGACTGATAGGAAACTAATTGGCATCATGTTTCATTTCAAACTTGGCTACTATCCAGCATAAAATGTGCTGTATGTCTGAGAACCACTGTCTCCTGTGACCTGTTTGATTCAGTGAACAGTAGCAGCGCAACAGTGAGCTCATCTTGATGTGATGTCGAGTGCACTGTGCAGCAAAACATTAAGTGTGTGTGCAGAAATCATACATAGTAATGCATTTCAATATTGCCATCTCCTTCCACTTCCCTGTGAGATAATTCTATATTAATAACCCTTGTCAGAGTCTCTCTAAACAAATGCCAGCGTGTGCATATTTGCAATGACACACAAACACAAGCATAATTTGTTTTCCCTGGCTTCACTTGAACTCTGTATTTTTATTACTCAGTAAACCACGGTCACAAGATTGCTTTGCTGTCTAAATCACTGGTGATTTGATATTCATCTAAAAAGACACTGCAACATATTTTGGATATGTTAGTAATTTTTCTCTTCACTTGACTTCAGTAAAAGATAAAAACAACGTTGTGTAGAGTGAGAAAATGTCACCATAAAATACACAAATATGTAAATCTGTTACAAAGACAAAGTGTCAGCTTTCCATTTTCAGTTTCAGTCATTCAGTCTTTGGAACTTCTTTCATTAATATATAATTTGCTTGTTCACAAGTTTTCCTCACATGACACCTTCAACGGGTGTATTAAATTTAAGATTGAATCCTGAATAAATAAAAAATGACAATAATGTTCAAGGCTCATGTAAGGCTCTGCTGTGCAGGTAGACCATACCACAGTGGTGGTGGTTAACTGCTTTTCTACATTTCATCCTCACTGCAATAGCACTGTGTCTGTCCAGGGAAATTCAACAACTGTCATTAACCAACAGGGATTTCCCACCATTTTAACCAGTCTTTCACTATAAAATATAAAAAAATGGCATTTCTGCTGTGTCCCTACCTTTGGAGCATTCATATTAGGCAATAACTGGTTTGACTGTCTACCACAGTACAGGTCACTCACACATATATTGATATCTTGCAGTGGATGTAATTTTTCCAGAATCCACATTTTGTGTGACCTCCCTTTACAATTTTTTCCTTGTTTTATGTCAACATCTGACTGTCTGCTTCGGTCCAACACACATTATCTACATACGCAGACCTATTGCTGTATTCTGATAAAATGACTGAGGATGAGGGTTAATCAATGCACACGACTGATCATTTTTTCATAAATGACTTATCAATATCCTTCAGTGTGGCTGAATATATTTACATACTTACAGCTTAAAGAATGTGGCGGCATGTGGCCTAGACTCTGTCTGAAATTGGGCTGATGGACTATGATATGTTTCATAGAGTTGCCCATTTTGATTGGATCTCCCAAGAAGCAATTAATGGCAGTGTCCTAGTTTTCCTAATTAAAAATTGGTATAGTGGTATAATATCCACAATGTACTGCGTAGTAGTGCTCTAATAAAGTGATGCCAAAAACATCAATGAAAGAGCAAGAAGGTCAAACAACACGGGTAAGAAATGACAAGATTTGCAGGCACAATAATAAAAATACTATAAATACAAATAAGGGAAAATAAAAGTGACAGTAAGACTACCTTGAGCCAAGAAAAGCATTGATCTGCCAAACAAAGGGAAATAATGAGAACAAGTACTGTACATCTCCTTGAGATGGGTCACAACAGTGAACAAGAGATTGGTATCACACTGCATAAATCACTCACACTGTTTTATCCCAGGACATCTCTCACGCTGACCTTGTGAAAGCATTTTCACATGCCCCATAACATTACTTTTTTTTTTTTTTTAGGAAAGAATGAACAAACAAGTGATGAAAATGTATGTGGAAACATGTGAAATAAAACTAAGGCTTATACAAAGAGAGCTAAACTGTGAAAAGAGAGACCAGAAACAATAAGCAGAGAAACCTGACTCACTGAAATGATTGACACAGAGTATGAGAATAATGTGAATCATATGCAGACGTCATATTTGCACCAATAGATGGCGTTGGACAGCCCTCGCCACCATCACCATCATCCAAACACCATTTAAAGAAAGAAGACTTCCAAAAACAAGACTCCGTACCAAAAACTGAATCTGTTTTAAAGGCACTTGATGGCCAACCACTTAACTGTGATAGTCTCTTTTAACATCCCGCTGTGAGTTATCATCTTAGAGAAATATAGCAGTTGTTCTGTGTGTTAAAAAAGATGCTTGCTCATGTAAGTCATAATTCAGCACTATATCGTTGGAAGGCAGTCTGTGCCCAATTTGCATTCCAAGGAAAATGGATAGCCAGGGTGCAATAAATTACTCCCACTCTGAATAAACTGTTGTAACATGGATCAAATTGCTTTTTCACTCTGAAGCGCACAAAAGACACGGCAGCCACTACAGCCAGAGCTGAACATCCCTCATCTGCTGAGGCTTTGCAGAAAAACCCTTGTGAAAACAAATCCAGAGCAGTACACACAACAACAAACACAGTCTCTCACTGATACAGATAGTCATCTCTGACTGCAGCGCTACATTTAAAGCTACATCTGTTGAACTCCAGCTCACACTACAGCCAAGTATGCAGACAGGAGCCAATACACTGGACCTGCCCAGCCAGAGAGGCACAGAGCTGCACACAACGTACACATCATCTTTGCATAGTGTTAAATGGTTTCCTATGCGCTTCTATGTGGAACACACATACACACAGAGCTATGGAGAGTTACGACCTGTGTCTCAGCACTTACCTCCAGAGCCTCCAGGGTCACGAACCCAGTGATGGAAAAACCGTCGATGATGTCCTCTTCAGCAGAAGTAGACTCCTTTCGCTTTCTTCGCGGCGGCCGAGGGCGGGATGAGGAGGGCTCCCTGTCACCCTCCCGCTCCGAGTCAGAGGAGAAGCGAAACACAGAACCCTTTACATGGTTGTTCTTTATCCCATTTGACCTCCTCTCCCGATTCCTCTCTGACCTCGACTTCCTCTTCTTGCGCAGGCCACTAGATCGAGGGCCATCCATGTCCTTCATCGGTAACTTCCAAACAAAACGCTCCTCTTACAGCGAATCAAACTTTCGGTGCCAAACACTGTGTGGAAAACCCCTCGAGGAGAATCTCTGCAATATCCCAGCGAATGTTATCTATGTATTAGATCCAGGGTAATCATGTAATATCCACCAGCTGAAGCCTTTTACAGGTAAGGCAGACCTGCATTAAGTCAGTGAACCAAGCTAGGTTCCAAGCAAAGATCCCCAAAGGCAGTCCATCAAATCCTACAATAGTGGTGTAAAATGATCTATTAAACACAATCTCACAAAGCTGCCGATTCCGCCAGTGGAGACGATTTTCAAGTTAAAGCAAATGTCTTCTCAATGAACATGTTCCCCCATGGTGAGTTGAGCACATGACGCCACATTTTTTCTTCAAACAGTAACCTGCTCCTCTTACCCAAGGTCAGCAAACTCGCCCTCCTGCAAGACAAAGACAGAGGGAGGGAGGGAGGGAGAGAGAGGGAGAGAGAGAGAGCATTTGCAACATGTTCACTCAGCAAGTTCAACTGTGCATTTAGTCAATGAGCCATTTTCCAAAGAGGGGCTACAAACAGGATCCTGTCATTCTACACAATGCAAGACGAGTGTTTTATTAAGGGCATCTAGAGTCTCATCTGCTGAGTATACTGCATTTCCTGACACTGCCAAGCCATTAAGCCCTGACACGAGATGATTATGTGTCATAAGTGCTCTTTTACTTGTGTTTCCAATCATTATGTGGCTCCAATTAATTATGTACCAGACATTTTACTTTGCTGCCTGCCTACTCGAGTGCGTACCCATGAACTTGCCGTTTTTGTCATTCAGTCAACATGCACATTCTGTGTGTGAGCTGTGAAAAGTTTGACAGTTTGTGGTCCGACAATAATACCGACAGTGGTATCGAGCCTGAAATATGGGCTTAATTAAATCAGATGTTGTATTAAGAGCGGTCAGCTGTCGCACACTTCACATGCTCTTGTCTGATTGCTAATTGCTTTCATTTGCATAAAACTTTGATTAAGTTGCATCTCACTGACATGCATATCCAGTCCAAATGACATAAGACATTAAGTGTAAATAACTATGCACACGGTGCAAGACCTTCACTATTAAACTACCCACATTAGAAGCAACTACTGATACATGTGTGATTTAAAACTCATCATGATACTATTTCTGAAGTTCACCTCAGACATAATCTCACACAAGATGTCCTTGATTTTTTTTTTTTTTTTTTTGCACAAGCTGTTAAAAAAAGAATGTGATAAAACTGTCCTGCTCTTCAACAATGTTTTTTTCTGGGCCCAAACCTTCACTATCTGACAATGAATACATGTGTCTGCTTCATGAAATTAAGATTCAACAGCTTGCAGTTCAAATCTGGATTATTCTCAAAGCACAGTTCACAGTCTAGGCCTAAAGCCACCGAAAGTCGCACTGGCATTGTGGTCTGAAAACATGTATGGCTTGTGTGTGTGTCCAGAATATCAATTCACACCCATTACATCACAGACATGGCTTTCTACATGGAGGAATCAACAAACTGCAGGCTTCTTTTTTTTGTTCTACAACACCTTCATCTGACTAACCATCAAAAAAAAAAAGGTGGTGGAACTATAAAAGCACATATGAATCCCATATTTTCTGCATAGCCACACAGACCAAAGCCACTGTCACACTCCACCACCATCCTCAACTTTGCATAGTCTCCTTGGACACAGGTTGTCATGTAATGTAGCTCATGTGGATTCTGAAGCAGACATGTAATCACCCCCCGGATGCTCTGCTACAACAAGCACACTGACATATGCTTTTAAACATGTGCAATTACAAGCATTTGCAAACAAAAAAAAGGGACGATATAATCCCAAAAAAAAACATGCAAGAATACCACCATCACTGAAGAAAACACCAACCATACATAAATACCTCCTCCATGCAGATGTTGTACCTTTTAATAGCCCTCCCAAAAAAATCCACCTCTACTGTACAGGTCCTAAAGGTGTCTCCCCCCCCACCACCCCCCCTCCCTGTTTTCCTCAGTATCTCTGCCTTGAACCTGATGCCCCGCTCCAACACTCCTCTAATGACACACACGCACTGCACAAATACCGCTCATCTGTAAAAACTGTGCTGTAGCAGTCGCCCTGGCTTGTGTGTGTCAGTAAAAGACTCTTTCCCTTGTCTTCGCTCACAGTCTCTTTTTGTCTGCCTGTGCTGTCAGTACAGATCTCAGGCTCTGTAATCCAGTGCAGCCCACAACAGCAACAGCAGCAGCAGCAGCAGCGGACTGGCACTGCTGCCTCCCGCTCCAGCTCTCCAAGCTTCATTTTCCACTATAAGACACGCAACAAAAGCAAGCCCTGTCTCTCTCTCTTTTCTCTCTTTTTTTTTTTTTTTTTTTTTTTTTTTGCTCCAAGACACGTCATGCAAAACCAAGAAATGCAAACCCTTGCGAGTGGAGAGAGGGACCGTCCGGACAAGTTGCAGGCCTTCGGTCACTATTACAAAAAGAGATAAAAGCACAAGAAGGTGTTGGAGCTGACAAAATAAATCCCGCAAAGAAAAAAAAACCATAGGGTATCTCCACCTCCTCCTCCTCTCCCCAGATCCGAGCTTCAGGATCCCGGAGAAGGGGGACCGGGCGCAGTGATACGGCGATGCCGCAGTGCCGCTTTACAGGCTGCACGCTTCCTCCTCGGCGCAAATAGTGCTGCTGTGTGCTGATATTTTGTGTCGGGGAAGTTACAACTTGCAACAAACGGACGTCACGAGCAGCGACATGTGTGAACCTCAAGCCAGACAAAAGATACCTTACCGCCATTTTCTCTCATTTTAATGGCAAAAAAAACAACAAAAAAAACGATGTACAACTATGTATAAATGTGAATAAAAGTACTGCGCGGTTGTTTGTGGACATGACTTTTAAAATGGGGACCCATGGGAACTTCCTAAATGTAAATATGATATTTCTGTCACATTATTATGAATATGTCAACCAGATATTGACAAGAGAAGTTTGGCAAATGAACCACAACAACAAATGACTAAGTGCTAAACTGTGCATATACGGCACTACTACGCGTATGTTTTTGAATTTCTACACTGACAGAAGGCTCGTTCTACTCCTTGACGTTATCAACATCATTTACTGAGTCATGCAAATGAGTAACACGTCTGCAGGTGACAGGTGCTGAAATGACAGTGTCACACTTTGACTCGTTGATGAAAACAACAATAAGCTTCAACGTCAGGGAAACCCGAGGCTAAATAACTCCTCTCTTTATTCACCAAACACTATAACACAGACTTATTACTGTAGCACCAAACAATAAATACTGAAAAAAAATATATATATATATATATATTCATTTGACATGTGAAAATAATCATTTACCTTGAATGGCTGCTTGTCTGCACTGAGCTTTTTTTTTTTTCCTCTCCAGTCCCTGGCAATCAAGACAATCGCTCACACCTGTGGGCTGCACCTGTCACCCTGTACAGTGCTTTTCCTGTGAAAGAGTGGAGGAAATCAAAGAAAGACATGTTTATTCTGACAGGACACAGGGATTGATTGGGAAATCCTTCACACTGGAGCCAGGAGAAAGGAGTTCTGCGGCTGATTCACACTTGCATGCTTTATTGTTTTGGTATATTATGCTGCCCTTAGTGTTTCCTCGGAGGGAAACACAATTATGTAAGAGAGCCGTTATTAAAAAAAATCTATAGAATGCATCATGTTCCAGGGATGTGTTATCCACCTTGCTGCAGAGCTAAAGAAAAAAAAAACATTCCAGCATCAGGGAGTGATGTTGTGTGTTAAATATTGTGTTAGGTTCATGTCATGGTTGCTTTGCTTTCTTAAAGAAAAAAAAAAGCTCTTAAGGCAGGTTTTTCACAATTCCCTGCCAACACAAGTAATAAAATTGATTAATTGCAGGGCTGGGCAGTAATTTAATTACACTACATATTAATATTTAACAACATAATAAACCCTGAGATAATTATATTTGAATAGTTTGCCTCAAATTTGTGAAATGTTATTTTTCTGTACATTATAGAATTAAAATGAATAGGTTTCTTTAACCTCCACTTTATTATCAGACTTTCATTGCAATATGTATCAATACTGATTCAAGTTATAATCCTTTTTTTTTGCCACACTTTCCAGAACTAATTCATTTATTATAAAATATCAGTCATTTCACAATAAATCATATGATGAGAGCTTTTTTTCATCAGTGTTCAGTGAAAACTTTGTAACACTTCAAATTCCACCAACACATATTGATTTCTAGGTCCATTAATGTCCATGGGAAGAGCTTGAGTCGCAGTGTGAACACAACCGCGTTAATTTGTGCGGTGTCAATATTGTTCATTTAATTACTAAGGTGAATGAGAGAGGCACTTAATAACACATCCTTGGACATGCTGTTACTGTACTACCGTTCACTGAGCTCCACAACGCTGATCAAATTTAAAGAGAAAGTGAAAAATGATGGTGTCACACCTCTCATGAACAGCAGACAGTGATTATTTCAGTGTGGCAATGAGCTGGTCCTCTGAGAGCGGCGGGACTATTGGGTGGACCGTGTATTTTTAGCCTAGTTTAATGATGCAGAGGGCTGAGTAGTGTGGCGCACAGCCTGCTAAAGTGCCCGGAGAAGCAGGGACCCCAGCGGCCTTTAAGAATAATGCCATGGGATACACGTGCACTTGACCCTGTCTCATCTTCCAGGAGGAGTGTCCTTGTGACAAAGTGGCATGACGGGGGGAGAGACGACAGCGCGGCAGCTAATTCTGCTCTCCCGGCCTCTGCTCATTAGGCGGGGGAAGACAAATGTGCTGTGTTCCCTTCCCCTCTGCCTCGCCATAATCAGCTTTAATTACACCTTCGCCCCAACTTTCTCTGCCTCCACACCTTCATTCACTGTCACGACGCTCTGGTAGATCTGGGAGTTTCTGTGAAAATAGTAGCAAGTGTTATTTATAGCAGCAAGAGAGAAATATGTTACTCCTTACAAACTCTGGCAACACAGTCATGCATTAATCAGGTGACTGTGTACACAAGTGAACATGGTTACAATACCACTACCCATGGCTTCGCTTCAGCAACTTTTAAAACAAAATGACACTAAATGTAACCTTTCCAACCATAATCCTTGTAAAGGAATAACGAGTAGGTCTCCTGGTGCAGTAATTCTTTATCTTCACTGCAACACCTCACTTCCATTTTTCTTTTTTTAAATTCTCTTCAATGTCAAACCAAGACAGCAGATGGTGAGAGTTAGAGTTTCAGATTTACAACACAGAAATGTAGAATCCCCATATTATCTCACACCTGCCTGTTACCTTCTTTTACATTTATTTTATTTGTATTCATCTTTAGCGTTTATTATCTCTACTTGTCAGGAAGGAGGCTCAAGTGGGATGTACTGATACTGAGAGTGCGATGCGAGCTAAATCGCCGGGTACTTACAGCAACAAAGAGATTCCCAATACAAGAATGAGATCATTTACCTCCCCCTACAAGTCTGCCTACAAGTCTTATAATAGCCCTTATTACTTGCTCTGTGATTTCAGAACAATAGTACTTACGTGGATATTCCCCCCTGAATCTTTGCAGAGTTACATGCAGTACTGTCTCGCCTCACCACTTTGTTCTTCACCGTTATATTCTCTTGGCAAATATAATTTGTTGACACCATTCATCAAAGGTATATTAGGTACTCCAGTGGCTCTAATGCACAGTGGGAGGACTAATACTCCTCATTAATGGCTTGCCGTGTTAGGTAAAGCAGTTTAAAAATGTAATATATTACATATTACTTGTATTTGTAAATAATATAATACAATACTTCTTTCTTTGCGTTTGTGTTACTTTGATCAAAACGGCTGAGGTGTGGTTCACATTGTCATAATTAAATCAAAATTAGACCTCTTTAAACAGATTTTACATTATAAGTCTCAAAGAAGGATACCAGGAAATGCAAATCAAACACACCTTATTGCAACATTTGACCGTCTCTAATACAGAGAATAGACTAATTGATTCATCAATATTTTATAACCAGCAAAACCAGCGGGGTGAAACAGACAGTTGCAGCAAAACAAGGCCATAAAATGTGTTTTATACTTGTGTTCATTCATCATTCTTTCAGTGTGGCATGATATGATACATTCAGCAGGACTGTCAGTGCCTGTTCACCTCAGACGCTACAGTAATATCACCTGAATCAAACGGAGGGAAAAGGATTTTGTGAATTCATTAAGGTTACCGCGGCGATGTCGGCTTTATTACTCGACTTTGTTCTGTGTCATCGTTGTTAATGAAATAACATACAGAACCCTTTTCTGTATCATTGGAATCTGAATCTCTCAGAGAATATCGCCAGGAAGAGAAACAGTAAAATGACAGCGCTGTTTTAGGGCATTTCAATCCCAAACAGAGCCTCAATTGTCACCATGGTGATGTGGGTTAAACAGAGCCTATTTTCTGACATTGAAAACTCTGACTCAGTGCTAAACTTTGGTCATTTTAAACTGGTTTTGCAGTATAGTCCTCTGAACTCATGTTTTTAAAACATGTTACATTATTTCAATAGCACAAAAAGTATATATATTATTGTTACGTGTTACCACACCACTGATTACTTGTATGTGAATACATAACAAGTACATGACATATTCACTCCTCAATTATGAACGGTTCCAACTTGTCTCCACTGTTGAGTTTAAGATAGAAGTGGCACTGGAGAATAATGTAGGAATGCAAGACGAAAGTGCCCTTAAAGCAGAAATGTGAATTAGAAAGATTGATTATACAAGATCAATATAGCCGAGGCTTGCACCTGTAATAATGACAGCATGGACTGAAAAAGCCCTCTGGTCTTAATATATGGGGCCTGTCAAAATCTTCTTGCTCATGGTTCTTCAGCTGGATCACACTATCAATCACTGCTGCAGTATTTAGGCTTTGGATAAGACCCACTTTTATACCATCACAGAAATTAGGAAAGGACATTATCATCAAGACATTTACTGATCACGTATGATGATAAGGTTCTCCTGCTCTCCTGCACAGGATCTCGTGTACCTTGGATTCTAGAGTGCCAGTGTATACGTACAAGTGCATTTATATAAACACTATGTGGGTTTCTTGGTTTAAATGAAATAAAGTATTTCCCACTTCCCAGCTCCAACTACATTAATTACCCCATAAAACCTAATTTGTTTCTTGTGATCCGATTGCGGAGGCGTGACCACAGGTTGTGAACCAATTAACTGAGACAACTAGTTTTCTGTGAAACACATACTTTTCCTTGATATTTTACAGTGTAGTATTGCAATAATGCTGTGCTTTCGGTTTTTGAGGAGTTATACCTACAGTAACATACTGGGTCATCGACACACAGTTACTTTTAAGTATCAGGATCTGACTACTTCTTCCTGAATTGGGAAAAATCTGATAAAAAATATGATAAATAAATATAACAGAGAGGGCTGAATTCCATTTAGTTGTGTGACCTTCAGAGTCCTCATACAGTTCATACTGGCAGAAATGCACGGGGGATATTTGGCATAGTGAGCAACAAACATGTATCTCGTCAGCTTCCACAAGGTTTCCTGAGTTTAAGAGTGAACAAAAGCACAAGAGTGTATAAAATATTCTGTGTCTCAGCTGAGTTTTACACATGCCAGGGTTTGATGTCAGTTTTTCTGAAAGTCTCTCTATTAACTTGCCCTCATTTGAAATGCTAGCAATGACCTTTCACTGCATAGTTCAGCTCTAAGCGGAGATCATTTGCTCATGTATTCTTTACTACAGCAGATGACTTGAAGCACTTAAGCTGTTTTTTGTTGTTGTTGTTGTTGTTTTTATCCCCCCAGCTCAGATGAGTAGTGTCATTTCCCATATCTGTCATTTAAATCGAAACCACTTCCAAATATAACCTCATGGAAAAGATGTAAACAGGAGATAGGAGAGTGAAAATAACACAAATCCGACGTGCTGCTATGTTTACCTTGAACATTGTGGAACCAAAATAAAATACAACTGTTGGTGGTTGGCTCATGGAAACCACAACATATCTTAAAGTAACAATGCTGTCAGATATGAACAGCACAAAAAAACAAATCTCAAAGATGTTTTGTTGAACTAAATGTCTGTTAAGTCACTATCTATTGCCAAATAAAGGCAAAAATGAAGGTAATAAAGGTCAAATGTGAGCCTATTGTTGCAAATATTCTATTATTCTATTATTCTACTATTTGTAGACTTAGACATTGGATATCTGTCTTGACATTCCCAGAAAAGAGTCTGTATAAACATAACATTCTCTGCAGCTTCACGTTTAGGACATTTAACAGTGAAGTTTATTAGGAAAGGGCAATTGGAATTTCATTCATCAAAAATGAATTAAAAAAAAGACTGAAAGTGGATCAGTTTGCTCACAGAAAGACTGATAAAGGCAAAGTATTGCTCTCCCTTTTCATTGAAATGATTTTGCTTCACTGACACGAGAATCTTTCGACCTGTACAAATATAAAATAAATGCACATTTTCTGTGATCAGCAGTGAATGCAGGTGTGGTCGACTCTACCACAACCTGTTAGACCTTGTCTGATTGTAACTTTCACTAATTCATGAGGCGACGTTCGACATCAAGTTCAGCCACTTCAAAATAGAACTCATGTTAACTATGACTGAGGCCTGATAGAAACATGTGGTGCCAATTCCAACATAATGAAGTCATGTCGGGTCTTCGGTGGGACTGTGAGGTCAGGGATGTGTAGCAGTAGTCCTGCTATTATGATGTCAAATTCATGAATAATGGCGGTTTCAAATTAAAGCCTCGCTGTGTAAATTATTCCTTGGACAAGGATCACTTGTACTTTTGTTCTCATTTCTTAACCTTGTGCACTGTAAATATGAAGTACACTTTTATTTCTTTCCATTCATAATTACCATCAGGGAGGATGTGATAATTCCCTTGTTTTTACATTTCCATAGTTATTTGGCTTTGTGATGGAATCTCACTGACATTAGCACCATTACAGCTATAAGTCGCCGTAACCGAAATCCACTAAACCTTTCCAGCTTCTACCCTAGTCGCCCTTTAAAGATACAGAGAGCCTCCCATAATATCTCCTGTCCTTTTGTTAACCTTGCAGTACCCCCCCCCCCCCCCCCCCACTTCTCTGTATCCACAGACTTTGAAATTGAGACAAATTGTGTTGTTGTATCTATTTTATCTTTAACGTGAAAAACACGGACAGCATATTTCATGGTGTAGGATCTGAGAGTGGTTGGTTAAGGAATGGAGGGAGGGTGGGGGACATTTTCCAATTACTACACCCCATCTCCTTCCCATCTCACAGGGCAGGGGGAGGCAAAGTCGAGCTGGTTTATTAGTATGAGGGGCTTGTTCCCCTTCTCCTCCTCTGACTCCCCCTGCAGCAACTGTGCAATGCACACAAGATCATCCTAATAGAATTTGTGAGCCTTCAAATGAAGTGGATTGTAAACGACAAAAGGGATGCTTTTATTTTATTTATTTTTTGCGGCGGGGGGGGGGGTTAAAGTGACAGCAACAGGAAGGAATAGCAGGGAGCGGAATACACTATGACTTAATTTGCTTCTTATTTCTCTCCTACTGCAATGAGTTGCTGGCTTGCATTATTGGAGATGAGTCGTTTTACAGTCATTAATTTAGAGGCCCACATACTGAAGCAGTCCATTAAGGTGGGAGCCAGCATCATCAGTATGAAACCTCAGGGGTGACTGTGCTTTTACAACATGTGTTTCACGAGGTGGCCATAAACACACAGTGTTATATAAATATGGAAACTGTTAGCAGTGATAAAACAATGATAATAAAAAAAAAAATAAGCGCACTCTGCAACAACTATGCTCCCCCGACTAACACCAACTAGCAGGAGCCCCTGAGGATAAAACTTGTAAAGCTCCTGTTTTATGTGCGCCATAATAGAGAGGCATTGTTCCGGGGGATTTGGACAGATTATGAGGATGTGAAGAGTGATCTGTTTACGATAAACTCTTCTTCTGTGGATTGGATTTTATTTGGTGCCAGAATGATACAGTATGTTGTCAAAAAGACACCAAATATCGAAGAACAACACACACAGAAAAACAGTCAGAAATAAATAGAAAACAATAATTACATCTGTAGTCTGATCAGTATGCATGATTGATTTCATTAGTTTCTGAGATATTACCATAGATGCAGGAGAAAACTCAGCGTGTGCACGTGTGTCTAAGAATGCATGGTAACGCAGTCTCGGATGTCTTTACCAAACATAGTTATTTGCCCAAGAAAGGGTTTAATAATGTCCATAATCCATACATTTATGTCAAGTGGAAAAGACAGAATTCCCTAATCTTTGAACTTAAAATGTTATTGTTATTTATTTGGCAAATAACAAACTGAATTCACCTTTTTATACCCAAATTTGAGCCGGCTCACTGGGTTTCTCTGAGAAGTCAGAAATGTATCAAGCATAACATTCAACCACAAAAACCAATGTTTCTGTTCAGGAATGCAAGTAAATAACTACAATTTGACATCTTAATCAAGAAATAGTAATGTGCTTTACTGTTTTTTAAGGTGTTTTTTTGTAAAACAGTGAATTTAAAAATACATAACATTACCAATGCTGTTAATTTAGTTTTTACATTGGGTAGTGACTACTTATCTGCCA
Source organism: Solea solea (assembly GCF_958295425.1). Taxonomy (NCBI): domain Eukaryota; kingdom Metazoa; phylum Chordata; class Actinopteri; order Pleuronectiformes; family Soleidae; genus Solea; species Solea solea. The sequence goes on along the minus strand of NC_081137.1, from coordinate 15,359,553 downwards.
CTCGCTTACGAAGGAACATAATGAGCCAAAGTGGATTACAAATGAATGCAACATGCATTTACACAAATCACTCACATGCCCAGCAACCTGAGTCTGATAATAAAAGACGAGATGACAACATGTAGAAATGGTTCACTAATGTACGAATAGATGATGGCAAGAAAAACATCCACGCATGTATAATTGATAGTGTGAACATTCAGTTTGTAATCCATTTGCATGAGCATGTTTGAGTGGTACTTGAAGGCAATCACATTTAGCTGGTTATTGTGTAGAGGAAGGCTGAGACCAAAAAGGTTGAAAACCCTGCCGTATCTAAGTGCATATCACTTTACTGAGCATTCCTGTTTCCACACGCCACGTTGTGTCAGGTCACAGGAGCAAAACTAGGATCATATACGGAAGTGGAAACATTCATATCCCTAATTATTCCGGTTTTCTTTGCAAGTGATTCATCTTCACTGTAACAAAATCCTCTATAATTAAAAGTGGATTATAAAAGGTGACACTTGTTTGGTTCCAGTGGAAGTTTTATTATAAACCAAGCCGTCCATCTCCTCTCAGATTCCCATGAGACTGAGCAGCTTGCACTAACTGTTGGTAAACAACAAGCTCCATGTATATCAGCCTGTCTCAGCCTCATCTCGCCCATATGCCAGCTGCTGAAAATATCGCCACAGAGCTGCTTTCGCTGTGTATCACAGTTTAGATGAGCCACTCTCAAGGCACATGTTCTTTTTTTATTGAGATAAATGACAACCCAGTGATGTATTTACAACTTCCTCTCCTTCCTGATGCCGCAGGATGCCAGTGGCTGTCAGCCTCGGGACACGGTGTAATTTGTGGTTGTCTGCAGAGCAAATTCATTTGAATTTAAATTTCAGAATGTCATTAAAATGTGACTGACGTCTTTTCAGCACAAATTGCATTTGAACTGTGTCGGGAGGAGGTTTGCGAGAGAGTAAATGGTAAAATCACCTGATTGAATAGATAGTGTTAATGGAAGCTGTCATTTTCCAGACATATTGTAGTCTCACCGTCTCATTAAGATGCAGGATAATTACTTAGCGTGTGAATAAGGGAAGATGACAAAGGAATAAACTGGATGACTGTGCATATATACATTAAAGACACAGTAAATAAAACAACTCAAATATAAAGCATGCAAACAAACAAAGAGTCACTCCCCCTCCCGTCTAACTTCCTCAACATTTGTTCAAATAGATCAAGATAAATGCACTGTTAAAAATTGCTAAATACATCATGAAGCGTGAATCCTGTTACAGCTGTCAAGAGAGGCACAGTAGTCGAGCAGGCAAATCGTTATATTTAAAGTGGAACTATGTCATTTAACAGCTTCGGAGTCATTGTGACGGTTAAATGGCTTGTTGCGGGTAGATTGTCTGTCTGTTAGCGGAAAACCAGCCTTGCAAGAAGATCTCGAGAATCCTGGTCCTGGAGACCCACTGCCCTGCATGTTTTAGATGTTTCCCTGCCTCTTGCCAGGGGTGTTGGAGCAGGGAAACATCTAAGACATGCAGGGCAGTGGGTCCCCGGGACCAGGATTTAGAAACCCTGCATTATGGCAATACACACACACACACACACCCTAGCCAAGTACTGGGTATAAGATAGAGGCAGCGATACTGTTATTTTAGACATTCATCATGGCAGAGTCAACAAAAAAGAAGCAGACTTTCACCATTGTCGGTGAAAGCCAGGAAGAGGAAATGAGCGAGGGACCAACACAGAAGCATGCACCACATGGCTCCACAGCTTGTGTTCGCTGGCTCAGTTGAAAATAAACGCACATGACCAGGAGAGGGGAAGAGAGGGGAGAGCTGTCGGGGGAGCTCCGTAGAGAAAAAGGATTTGCAAATTCAAAGGTCAAGTCATGGAACTATGTATAATTAGTGGAGATTAAACACTGGGGTTTATTTTCATCAGGTGCTTACATGTTATCTTTGTGACATAATAGTTATAAACTAATACAAACAGTTTCCATGATGACATAAAGGAGATTATTCTGAAGGTTTTGCTGTACGTCTTTGATCTTGATGTCTGTGTGAGTGAGCTGGTACACGGTTCACAGGTTCTGTTTCTGCTGCCCAGGCTTCACGAGCCTGTCTGCACTGAACCAAGCCCAGAATTCTCAAATGACTCTCGTAACTGTGGTTTCATCTGCTCAAATGCACCACTTTAAGTAAAACAGCTGACAATGCAGCTGCAGTTTTGCAGGTGCCGTTCATTTTATACGTGTATGCCTTTTTTTTTATATATATATATATAAATTGTGTAGTTCAGGAATAAGAACAGCAGGCAGTAACAGTCCACTCCAACAAAACAATAATAAACAATCAGTGTACAGTATGTAGCTTCTTTACTCTCGGGATGCCAAAACAACATTAGCATGCAAAACGAGACGCAATATGTGACCAGTCTGACTCAGAGCTGCCCTCACTTCCTGTGCTCTCGTGAATTAATGCTGTTTGACACACTGGCAGATCGCAGATAGATTTGTCAATGAATATAATTAATGGCCATAGAGAGCTGTGCAACATGATTATCAGGTGGAAAAAAGCAATAAATGTTGGCCTATTCAGTAAATGTCCAGTATCAACATGCTGCAAATCTGAATGTATATAAAGCACTGTTACAATCCAGTCCATTTTTAGTCCATGTGATGTGCAGAACTTTGATAAACAGTAAGCATCTGTAATAGACACTGTAAGGAGCACAAACTAACACACACACACACGCACGCACGCGCGATTTTATTCAATATCACATTCAGCATTGTAGTGGTTTGGGAATGCTGACAGGGTCATTTCACAAAACTCCACAAGTGTGAGCAGATTATAAATGAAAGTGAAGCAGAGAGTTTACAGAGGCAGCATGTGTGTGAGAGGAGAAGGGCTCAAAGGGAAGCACAGCGCGTTTCTGAGTGAGTGTAGATTAATAATTCTGAGCAGGAGCAAAGTCAGTGCGCGCAGGGGGTATTCAAGAGAGAGGGGTACGGTTTGATGCAAAGCATTAAAGCATTTGCACATGAAATAAAGAAATAAAGGATCATTACTGTCTTTTCTCACCAGCATGGTATAAAAACGACGTGTGCAACTATAAGAGTTTAATTCATCATAATGACAAATGATTATGTTGACTATTCACGACTGCATGTTAAGGACAAAATCTCATAAATGATGTGACAGCATCTGTTTACCGCGGCTGACAAGAGGTCAAAATCTAACATGGTGGGTCAGCGATTCATCCTGTCACTGTCACACACACCACAGGTACAAATGTGAACTTGAATAGATGTTTGTCTCCATATGCCAGCTAATCATAGACTGAGAAAAAAATAAAAATAAAGCTATTAGAAGACGGATTGATGACAGCCTCCCTGGGTGATCATTTGACATGTAAAACAGCTGAAATCACAGCACAGTCAGAGAAATAAAAAAAGGGTTTTAGCAGAGCAGCAGCTTGGAAATGGCTGGAAAGCGACTGCTACATTATTTCATAAATGTTCCATTGCCTGAAAACACAACCAGTAAAACACAGCTTTAACTGTGCACCACTCTGTGTGTGAGTTCACCAAGAGGAACAATCCCAGAAAAGGCTGACACTATGCAACCATGGCTTCAAGAGAAAAGTGTGCATTTACCAAATCTACTGACATTAAGCACATTTTTGAGCAGGAGAGCTACAATGGCTCCACGACAAATTACATCTTAACTTCGGCACACTGGCCATAGTCCCACTAGTTATACCACAACTGAAGAAAAATCGGTCAAAAACTGCTGGAAAAAGACGAAATGTGTGGATGAATGCATAAAACTTACTGACGGTTTGTTGCAGTAAGTTAAATGTGAGTCCGCTTGCCATGTTTGAAGTTTGCTCCTTCAATTTATTAGCATATAGAGTGAACAGCACTCCTCGAAAAATGTGTGTGGGAGGCAGCTTTTGGTGTGGGTGTTGACGGACAACACAGTAGTGAAACTGATCTATCCCAACCATCTACTATTGTATTATTATTCCATGATGCTAATGAAGCTGTGTTTGCACCTTGTTATCAGGCCATCTAATAACAATGGACCGCATTATACCATTGTATTATTAGTGATGATAAAGCTGGTCTCGTAGCATTGATGAGGTGAGATTAAATGTTTAATATGAAATGATCCATTGTACCATCGCACTTTTGTAGTCGCCGGGACGGTGCTTGAAGACACAGTTGAAAAAACTCAACAATTTCCTATAGCGAGTTGTAATTTAGCGAATTAATTAGAGTACTGCGAGACACAAACACAATTACATTGTATTAAAAATGAAGCCGATGTTATCTTGACATGCTGAATTAATTTCTTGAGTTCTTAAGAGGTTTGACATCTCCCGATTAATTCAGTCAGAAAAGAAAAACGCATGCTTTTTTTTGTGCTAGGAAACTCTTTGTCTTTCAGATTTTTAGTTCCACGAGAAAAATGTTTTGCTTGTGACATTTAGCAGCAGCCCTGACTTTCAGAATCTGGATAGGGTTCATTTTAAACATTGCGTTACCAAGGCAAATTAAGCTCTATTAAATAGCTTTGACTTCTTCAACACATACTGAGAATTGTGAATCCGCCTCAGACGCTATGTCATGTCTTTTTTGCTCTTACTCTTTGAAATTGCAGGGTGTGATCACGCACAGTAATGACATGCAGGCATCTCACAGACTCAGAAGTAACTGGATATAATTCTGAAGGCTTTCATGGACCCATATGACATAATGAATACATTGAGGAGAGAGAGAGAGAGAGAGAGAGAGAGGGGGCATTGACTGTGGGCCCACTATACAGTATGTATTTGACAGGAGTGCTGGAACCAGTACAGCGCTCTGAATGGCAGTCGACAAAGCAAATTGATAAGACTGCTTGTGACAGATGGATGGTAAAGTGGTCCAATCTGGCAAATAGACTAGATATACTGCAGGTTGTCCTTTGCCTGCCAGCTTGAAGGTGCACTTGTCAGTCGTGCAAGAGCTCAGCCCTGATGAGGATGAATAACCCCCGTGTAACATTATCATTGAGCCATCTATCATTACCTAAAGTTGTTTTATACTTTTTGAGGAATGATGTTTGGGATAATTAGATCCCTTTAAATAGCTCACAGCCTACAGTTTCACATCCAGCTTCTCTTGCCTTCGTGACTGGAGTGAGTGACGCCCCCTTAAAAAAAAAATATATAATACTCTGCAGCCCGAGAGGCTGTTCTATTTCCATTTGATATCCTGTAACACCATGTAAAAGTCATTTGAACTGTGTGAAATCTCAATGGGTATGTCCAGTCATATGTACAAAGGACAGGGTGAATCGTTTGAGCTCAGCATTGAACGGCGGATCTCAGGAGGAGGGCGGAAGACAAAGCTGGCGACACTTGCTTAGCATATTAATGAGAAGCATGGTTAAATACTGTGAGCGTACCATTAGTCACACAGATTATAATTCTCCCGACCACATTTACCGGAGACAATGAAAATCTATATACCGCTGTCCTTTTAATTGCTCTCATCGAAGACGCCTCTCCCACTCGCATGTAAGAACAGTTTCAGGGACTTGAGCAAATTGCAGAGCTAAACATTCAGAAAAAAAGTGTACAGTGTTTGTTTGTTTGTTTTTGTTGTTTTTATGTACACAATAACAACCTGTACATGTAATTATATTCAGAATTCATCCAGAAGCAAAGAGAGGTGAAACATCTCCCACAACACCTAATCTAAACTCCTGAAGTGATCCCAGTTTTATGAACACTAGGTCAAATTATATTATTATATTATAACAGTTAATTCTTTTTTTCAGTCCAAAATAAGTTTTACAAGCATCCATTCATCTTCTTACGCCAGCAAATGTGTATGCAGCTACCGGCAGTGTTTAACTCCATGAGACTGCAGTGACCGTGATGGAGCGACACATCCCAGTGTAAAGCCATAGTTAACGCCGCAGAGAGGAAGGTTGTCAGGATGGAGTGCAAGAACACTTTTCTGTCTGATGAATCTTGAAGAAAAAAAAAAAAACAGCATAAAATGAATCAGTGAGTGAAGAATAAGACCAAAGAGCCTGAAGAAATGAGTGATAAAAGATATGGGGATATAAGGGAGGGAACGATCAGCGAGGGAAAAGATCAGCGTTGGATTAAGAAGAGAAGGAGATTACGCTGTGATTACCAAGACATCAAGCTTTACTTTTAACAGAGCCCCGACAAGACAAGGCAATGGGCCGAGCAATCAAAGGATCCACTGTTTTAATGTAAGCTTAAGCAACTACTGATCAGAGTGATAAAAGACCGGTGGAACAAACTCTTTCCATTCACTATTACACCAAGTGCTTTTAAATCCTTTCGCAGAGCTGAACATTTAGGTTCAGATATTGTTGATGTGCAGATACACCCCCCCCCCCCCCCCCCCCCCCCATACTCATACTGACAAATAAACAGTAGCGAGGTTCTCTCTTTTCCTTCTCATCCTCAGTCTGTTCTCTCTGAGATGACAACATGCCAGTCATGTTTTATTCAGTTTCATCCATGTCCTTGAACAGAGCAGGGCCATGAGCAGACAGGAGCAAGAGCGAGACGGCTTCATTTTGCTCGAGAGACAGACAGAGAGAGGAAAAAAGGACAAAAAGAAATGTAGGTGGTTTTTTGTTGGTATGCAGCACTCATACTTTCAGTCTTTGAGCAACGATGCACTGGCATTGTTTAAAGAAGGCATTCACAAAGACCTACGAGTGATGAATTGTGTTGTCAGCCGCAATGCAATGAGAACCGAAAGCCCTCTCTGAAAAAAAAAACAAAAAAAAAACAATATTGTACCAAAGTATGAAGTCGTCTTGTGCTGAAATGTCCCGATGCTGATGATTCGCAGTGCATCTTAACACACAGGATAAATAATAGAAGAGGACGAACAGAAAAATGACTGGCCTTTAGCACAAAGTAAGTCTGGAGGACAGGGTAATGCTGTTAAGAGTGTGTCTCCCTCATCTTGTTTGCAGTGTGTGTCAGTACAAGGATTCAGGAAGAATGAGTGGATTTGCAGACTTTCATAACGTCTGTCAAATTATCCCTCCATTGCAATTTCACTGCTCGTCTGTTCAGCCACAGCCCACTGTCTCCTGTCAAACCTTTGCCCACCCTGTCTCCCCATGCCCCCACCACTACCCGTTGTGTGTGACACCACAGCTCCAGTCCAATAAGTCAGCTGTGTGTGCATGTGCATATATATATATATATATATATATATATATATATATATATATATATATATACATATATATATATATACAGTGTTAACTCCCTGCTAATGTAATGAGCTACGTCAGGGAATGATAGCAGCAGGGAGAATAAGGTGGGAGGATTGACAGTAGAGGAAACAACGCAGCAGGAAGGAGGCCAGGTTTCTCAGCATAACAAAGCTCATGCATAATGTTGGTAGATGTTGCATCACTTTGGAACACAGGAAGAGTAATCGTATCTTTACGGCTGTCAAAACCGCGGCCTTGTTTTGGAAGTGAAGGCTTACAAAAATCGGAGCACAATAAAGGAATTTCATCACAACACACAAATGCTAACAGTGTCTTCTAAAACATAACTTTTATACATGTCACAGGCAACCGTCTCTTTGACAGTTCAAAGCTGTGTAACCCCTTGTTTTGGAAACACAAACACAGACGCCACATCTGATAGCATGTTTGAGCAGTTATAGCACAGGAACACCAGAGTGTGTGTCCTTTATAGGACAAGAAATGTCCTATTTTGCTGAGCTCATGTTATGATTTATGTCACTGCAAAGGCAGCTGTTGCCCTTGTCTGTTCTGCACAGTGACCTCTGCTTAGTTTGATGGGTGAGACTGAGCTTTTTACTGTCATTACAGAAAGTAATTTAAAGTATTAATGAGGATGATGCTGACCCTGTACCCTGTGGGTGTGGTGATAATGAAAAAAAACAAAAAATTCATCTCAGTAATCAAAAAGGCTGCAAGACAGATTAATGATAAAACGCACACAACAATAATAATAATAATAACTCATAACATTGTTTAATCCAGGTGTACTTTCTGGCCACCTGCAGAGCAGCAGAGCACAGGAAAACACATGGAGTGACTGGGTGAGGTGGGGAAAAGAGAATACATTTGCTTACTGGACTTACTCATGTGTACATTTATTTAAGTAATGTAATTCCAAATGATTACTACGTAATAGGAAGTGTAAAGAAAATGTGATGACATGTTTTGTTGGCCTCATGTTGATCATTTCCCAGGATGCATTACATCTGAGTTATAGGGAACACCAGCACAGACACTGGAATAATCTTTGTTTTTCTACCAGTGGGTGTTTTTGCAAAGTTCTACAGCCGTGCTTATCAAAGTGATAATGTTGGCTGAAATGAGGGTGATGATGTGATGAATGTGATTAAGTTTAGGCACAAAAAGCATCTGGTAAGGGCTAAGGAAAAAAATAAATCAAGGTTTTCCTAATAGCACTAACATCCCCTCTGTTAAAACACTCCCCATCAAACGTTTTGCAAAATAACACATACACTATATGAATTGATTTTGAGCTACTTTTAAAAAGTTCATCTGACACATATGAAACCATTTGCCAACAAAAACAAAACACTTTTTTTTCTGTATAGACTGTTATGTTTAACCATGTTTTGCAGTACAATTAAATGGCAACGATTCTCCTTGGAGACAAGGCTGGAAACACTAATATAATATGCTACATTCATTTTTGACACACTCACACAAAATTATCTACAAAGTATAGCTGAGTTTGTTGGGAATAACGTTTGTTTTGCAAGTACTTGGTCACAAAAGCTCCACTGTGGAACTTCTATTACCCTCCGGAGGAATTCAGAGTAATTGCCAAAACACTGCCGGTGCCTCTACATGACTTATGCTGAGGTAATATTGCACCATCCCCGCCACCGGTATTTATCCTGTCACACAGATTCATTTCTGTTTGTTTTTGGAAGCCATATTTTGAGCATTTTCATCCATACTCAAACCTGTAATTACAGCGGTCTTGCTTTAACTGAGCGATGTTGCATGTGTACGTCTGTACAGGTGACACAAGAACAAAACACTACTGCTAAACAGAGGAAGGTGGTGTATTTATTTTTCTGTGCACTGCAGCTTAATGCAAATATTTTTTTCCTGAAAAACGTAGGCATACACCATTCTCACCACAGAGACAAAGTCACATGGATGAATTGTCTTGGGATTCCTCAACTGCACACCCTGATTAAACTCCAAAAAGCTTTGCCCTGATTGTGTTAAATTATGTAATGATGTTTATTCTACTCTCTAAATGGTTGAATAAAAAGCCATGCCTAATTAAATCTTTTTTTTTCCAACCAGGAGAAATTAAATTACAGCATAAAATAAAAGAGAAACTCCATTATGTTCACTCAGAATCAATCGTTATCCATGCTGATACACACGTTGTACTCCGACTGGAAAATCCCATGCTGTGATCACAATCCATCACAGCTACTTTTATGTAATTTTTCCACACTAATTCAATATAATTTCCACTTGAATGCAGACTAATCACTGAACATTGTCAGTGTGCCATATGAAACCAGAATGCATTGCTATCCCCTCGACGGTGCATCTAACAGAATTAACACTTTGGAAAGTAATCATACCACCCTCAAGTGCAATCGATACACATCTCATGTAACATAAGCATGTCGATTTGGTGTTTCCAGACTGTTGCATCTATAAGTGCCTGTGCATCTGTGTGGATCAGTGGAGCTGCAGTGCACGAATAGCTTTGCATATATTTACTGTGATAAAATAGTCATTCTGTGTAGCTGGGCCCACATCCATGTATCCACTCCTACTCTTTGCCTTCACTTGTCAAAAAAAAGAGATTCAATATTCACAGAAAAAAAAGAAAGACAGACCTTTGGGATTTCCAAAGCAGAGCTGAATCTTGCTCAAGATACAATTTAACTGGCTCTTATAAAGGTTTTTGTTGGGTGCAAAATGCTGCAGAGTATCTGAATCTTGTTTTAAAGTTGGGAACTCATCATTTTTCTCAGCACTGGAGTGTTTTTCCTCTTGGTTGCCTTTACAACTTTTTTTTGTAGTTTCCTCTCTCGGTGCTGATCTACAGCAGACACGTGCTAACAATGGTAACAACACTATCTGTGTGATATACTGTATGTGTGCCTGTGTGATGCAGTGTGCCTGAAACAAGCAGACTGAGCCTAATGGTGCAACAATGTACTGTGAACATAACGTTAATAATGAAGTTGTATCTATGTCTGGACCAAGGACACAGCATGAAGAGCACTGCCGAGAAGGATGGATGCATCTGCTTTTTATTCTTGAACAGCATGGAACACTCAAGCCTGTTGTACACAGTAGCACAGTAGTAGCTTCTACTCTATGTCTAAGGTAAAGTGGCCTTCATCCACTTGATAAGTACATCTTTTGTTGGTGAAAGAGACACAGAATAATATAGAAATTATGACGGTGAGTAAAATATTGAAAGTATATTATATATATATATATTTATATATAAATAATTCTATATATATTATATTTGAGTCCTTATTCTCTCTTACGATGGATTCTTTACTCATGATACATTTGAAAAGACACATTACAATACCAACAGACTAAAGTTGGACAGCCTGTGCTTAGCTATGCTTTTATAGTCCAAGTGTATAAGAAGAGCTTGACCTCTGCCTACACTGCAGCTTTCCCTCAGAATGAATGTTTTCACTGCAGCAAAAATCATAGTTTAGTAGACCACTGTAGCCCACTCCCTGTCTCTGCTCAAGGCTAGTGGCCCTGGGGTAAAACCAGAGTACTGCGTTACGTAACATTGGATGTCAGGTTATTTAAGCAAAATTGTATGTGTCTAGTGTTATAATAAGAGTTGTCTTTAACTATTTAAACATGAAAACATACATACATATATACATAATAATTAGCCATTTCAAATATTAATGTTTATTATCCCCAGTTTTGCTTCTCAGCTTTATAGACTTGATGTAAATGCTTGTAACAATACAGTGAGTGTGTAATTTGTAGTAGTTGTAAGGGGCGTCTAAATCTAAATAAATGTGTAATTAATGATTTGGTTGAGAGAAAATGTGTTCTGTGTAATATTTAATAGGTCAAATCACCTGGGCTGCCTGGTCTAAATATGATCAATCTGGAGAGCCAAATGTTCCAGTGAGAGCATCCAATTCACACCGAGGTAATGAACCCAAAAACAGATCCAATTCTGCTAATGGCTTTGATTGACCCTGGGCCTAATGTGTTGTTGCTTGTTTAATGGCATATTCCAGACCTTCGCATTGGGATTTGATTTTCAGATCAGCTCCTCTAATCAGGACCTGATCTGAAGAGTGGATGAGGAGAAGGAGGAGGCAATAAAAGCTAAAAGGCCTGAGGCAGACAGCTATCAGTCTTCCACTGTACGCTCATGCATACTAAACATCTGTGCGGCTCGAGGTGAGGCATCTGAAGCATACGGTCCTGAGAGCATCGTCCTGTTAATGTTAGCCGCAGTGTTACTGCTGGACAAGCTGATCCCAATCAAAACCCTTCCGACGTGAAGGGCAGGACAGCGACAGTGCGGATGACGATGGAAAGTACAGGACAGAATCACAGCGACGGTGCAGCAGAACTGGCCACAATATTATAAGTGCATGTGCATGCTCACATGTTGTACATGTTGTGAAAATAGTTTTTTATTCTCTTGAGGTTCAGTTTGAAATGGACGATCTTGTTGTTTATTCACTTACTCTAACAACAAAAAGAAGTTTTGTTTGCTGAAGATTCACAGACACCGCTCCCTGAGATCAAACTGTGGTTCAGTAATATTATAAAACTGATCTGCTGTTGCTCATGCAAATAATTCATAAATTATGGATGAGGTCTTATGCCTGTGGGTTATTTGCATCTTAGTTGTTGTGTAATGAGACAATTGAACTTTTATTCTGGAAGATGGCTGATATGCTCATTTTTTCTTTCAGCATCTGGTCATTTCAGTTCAATTTCTTTAACTTCATAGCCCCTGTAATTGACCCAAGAACATTCTGGGCTTGCATACACAGTGATAATTTATCTGGAACAAAAGAGTAAAGAAGGGAAAAGGAAAAATAACCCACAGCGTAGATGAAAATAAATCACCACCACACTGCCCCAGGCTCAGACCACAAGCATGCTTTGCTTAAATGTGGAGAGATGAATAGTTTACCTTTTCTCACATAGCTCCCACCTCAGGGAACTATTTGCAAAAAAACATCTCTCACCACTTTCCCAGGTTATCTCCCGGAGCATCAACACAGCACCTCTCCTACTAATTTATTCACATTTCAGGCACCATCCATGCCATCTCCGGGGGGAGATGAGAGGGCCTGTGTACCCACCTGCCTGCCTGGCTCCCCACAAACACAATAAAGAGCTCAGAGTTTAAATCTCCTTCCAGGAGATCACTCATAGCTCCCCGTCAATGCCTGTGAAGCCTCACAGAGCCTCCAGGCTTTCCCCACAATGCAGCAGTGAGCTGACGAACAGCTGAGAGAGAAAATGAGAGACTGAGACAGAAAGAGAAACAAACACGCCGCTGTCACTGTAAGCATTTTCGTCTTTGCCGGTTTAAAGAGAAAGCAAATAGCCTGTTTGCCTTCTCTACCTCGTGTCTTCTAGGCGGGGACGTGCAGAATGATAACATGTTCTACTATGCGTCCTGCTATATTTCCCCCATTGTGTTGGGCAGGGAGCCATGTGTCAGTGTCACAGCTGTCATGCATCGAACACTGAACTACATGCTGCCCGCCAGATTGACGGACAGCTGGGCGAGAGATGAAATGAACCAAACAGTTTGAGTTACGTGAATGATGATGGTGCTAATACCAGTGAAGTGTGATTAACGGATTTATCTAACGCCGCATGAAGACATCTACTGTCTCTCTCACTATAAGCTGAATCACATCCCAACACATCAGAACAACTGAACAGACTCGAGTGCTGCTGTTATCGTTCTGCACCCTCAAAGGCTTAGGGGGGGAGAAAAAAACGCTGATTGTCATGTAAAGCATATTTGAAAAAAAAAATTGTGATATTTTGGACAAACAATTAAAAATAAAGATCCTTCCATATATTGAATCTAACCATTACGTCAACTAGAAAAAGCCCTTGCTTGATTATATAACTTGAACAACTGAATGAAAGAATCTCTTTGATTGTGAAGTGGCACAAACCACTAAAACAATTAAAACAAGAACAAACAACAATCAATCATCAGATTGTGGAGGCACAGCACATAAAATGGCTCTCGAGCATCCTCTTGTTGTGTCCTAAGACAAATGAAACTAAGTGGCCTGGAAAACTATTTATTGTGCCTCTTATTCAGTGCCAACACTTGCTCTGACACTTTGTTTCAACAGTGCATAATGATCATTAATGTATGAAAGCAAAACACTGTTTATGAACCATAAACACTACAGTTATAACCCAGTCTGATAGCCAAGCAGATGATTTGCAATAACAGCTTTAATGCTCTCCTTATTAAATTACAATTGGGACAGAGCTGCATTAACAGCAGAAACAAGAGCTGCCTTCGTCGCCTGCATATCATATTTCAGGGCCTGTAATGTACTGTTACATTGGTAAAGTGTGCAAATGAGCTTCCACCATCACAGTCGCTCTCTGGCTAACTAGATAACACAGGGCTGTTCGTGTTTAATGCACTAACAAGAACACATGCCATGGGATTTTAACAGTCCCCTAGAGTGCTTCTAAAAAAAACATCTTATCGATGTCATCTTGTTTTCATAAGAAGTGTGCAGTCTTTGCCTAAGGAGCTTTCACTTTCCCAGGGAAATGGAGGATATGAGTTGATCAGCACAGCCACTGCAACCATGTTCAGATGTTTCTCTGCCCTTAGGTCACTCACGTAGAGCTTCTGGGTGGTGGTGGTGTTGGGTTATCATAGCCCTGCCTGCACAGGGTCATTAAGTGAATAAATGAAGAATCACAGTGCCAGTGGCATGGTTCAAGGGATGTCATTTTGTCAGTGCAGGCTGAATTGCATGTTCAGTATTTTAATAGTTGTTGAATTGATTCCCATAAATCTTCCAGTCGTAGAGGCTGTATCCTTGATTGTGATCTCCTGCTTGGCATTTTTGGCTTTGATGAAATGTCATAACAACTGTTGGATATTCTGCAATCAGAATAAGTACATCCACAAATCCTAAAGATTTTGGTCATCCTTAAACGTTTGCCCTGTCGATTCACAGAGTTTCAATTTGTCCAATACTTTAGTTTTATGAATAAGCACCTGTAAAGCTATTGGTATTCCGATCAGCCCATGCTGCGTATAATGCTGGTATATAAATGTATGAGTACTTTGTAGAACTGCTTTTAATATGTGACTGCTTCTTCCACTTGTTTTATTTTATCTGGTATTTTTCTTGCACGTAAAGTGTGTTCAGTGTGTGGAAAGCTTATCATTAAAATTATCATTACGCTATTTAAACTGTGTCACTGACAAATTATAAACTGCTATGACGGTATTTGTTCTTGTAATATTAGTGGCTCATGGTGGCTAAGAGTAAGGTGATTTTAACACACATATTGAAGTCTATGTTACATCACACAGTCAGTGTGTTGACACTGTACAGTATCATTATTCCACTGATACAGTTCAACAAAGCAAAGATAATTCTACTTTCCATTAGTAGTTAAGCTAAGATCGCCTTGTGTCTGAATATGACTATTTTATTTACTTGTTTTATTTTGTGTATATTATTGTAATTTTGTTTTATATACTATGTAAATTGATTAATTGGGATAAAGGGGCAGAGTAAATAAGATTATTCTTCTTTCCGCTCCTTTTCATTCAAGACTTGGACAATTTTGTCTTTATATTAAATAGTTTTTTGTTTTGTATTTGTGAATGAAATGAAATAAATAAACTAAACTTTACTATAGTGTTCACTTAAAAGCTTACAAGCTGCTTAGTGCTGGTATCCTGCTATTCCATTTGATGAAAGTTAACAGGCTCAGATAAATAAGTGTATAACTCTCACAACCCTCTAAATGAACTGACAATACAGTATGTAGAGAGAACGTGCTCTTCTAATTATCATTGTCACATTAAAGGTGAGAGTCACACATTGTTATGTTGAAAACACAGCAAAACATGAATATTTTCCACCCACTGTCTCATTTTCACTTATACAGTACATCAGCATTGTTCTAGTGAGGTCTTCACCCCCTTAGCATCCGAAACTATAACTTGCTCTGCATCGACGACACACATCGGCCACTATTGCTGAAAAATGGCTGTGCTTGTCACGCAGATGAAGTGGGACTTAAATTCGCTCTCACTTATACTGACTTTAAATCACTGCTTACTGTTGAAAATGGAGAAGTTACCATATAATGTGTCTTTAACCACTTTGACAATGATATACGAGAGAGCATTCATCAGGGGATCTTAACATTTAACACCAAAACTCTTTCCAGCTGCCTGAAACACCATGGATTTGAATTATACCACCATTCACTCTGGGCTTTTACTGAAAATGATTAGCTCTGGACAACAATGAAGCAGCACTGAGCAGAGGGGAGAGATAAAAGAACAGTCTTTATGTCTTCCCTTACTCTACCAGTCCTGCCTCCTCCTCCTCCTCCTCCTCCTCCTCCCTTTCCCCTCCTACTTTATTTCCCCTCCATCTCTTACGGGCTTCTCTTTGGAACGTGGCTGAGAGAAAGGGAACGCACAATAGGTGTGCTATCGAGTGACAGGTGCCCTTGTTGTGCCTTTAGCTCACAGTGTGAACAAGCCCTCGGCCGACACCCTCATAAAACATGAAAGGACCTGACATGTGTCCAGAATTCTTCAACAGGGTTACAGACACACAGTAGCAGCCTTAAGTGAACGAGGACACACTGAGGTACAAGCTCATGTCGAAGCATACGTAAACAACTTTTCCCCACAGCTTATAAAGCACACACTTTAAAAGACGGAGTTCACGTTAGGACAGTGTGAATGTTCTGCTGAGGTGTTGGTGTGAAAGCACAGTCAGTTATTGTTGCGCAGACAAAGAGAATCAATGAGCTGCTATAGATTTAATTGCATGACAGACGGCGTTGCTTCCTCTCCGTACCACAGTATGCACAGCATGTCAGTGAAAAATCAATGTGGAATTTGGTGTCACAATTTTCTTGTCTGATAACTGTTTGCCAGCTCAATGGCAGACTGGTTCAATTATTAAATTTACAGATATTGATGTCGCATTTGCGGCTCACTAAGCAGCTATTATGCAAACCGTTCAGTACACTCACAGCTGTGTGTCTGATATATGAAGCTACATTCAAATTTAACAAACTTGACAGAAGCTTAAATCGAATGGAGTTTTGAACTTGGGCCCTTGACGTGTGAGATATGTTGGCAGATGAGGTTGGCAAACTAGATTAATTCTGAAATGTCCTTCTGTCACAACACTGTCAGTTCCCCCTTTAAATTATTCACTCTTGGTTTTTGCCCTCCATCTGCCACATATTACTGTGTAAACTCTCCCTGACCTTTTAAAATCCCCTGAGCATCTATTCATAAAATGCATTATTTATATTTCCACTGCTACATCAAAGTCATTGTTTACACTAGGCTCTAAAATCACGCCGCGCACCAACCATCAAGCTGCACCTCCAGGCCCGTATGTTGTCCCAAAACTCGTGCAATTACAGCATACGGAGGGTAAGAAAAACAAATGTGAGAATATCAGTCACATACAACAACAGCACATTTCCACAGCATCAGTGCTGGAAGGATCCAACCCCCTGCTTTGATACACAGCAGCATGACAACATCAACATCCACCAAATGAAAAGGATTTGTACACATCTCGGTGAAAACAACAGCTGTTTCTTTCATATGTTAAATGCTTGTCTGTGTGCGGTAAACACTAAAAGGTGTCATGAATATGTAGGATCTGTTTAAGTTTTGTGGGGAGAGAGAGAGAGAGTGAGAGAGAGCGATGCAATTGCAACATGTGGAAATGTTCACCCTCTTTATTCCCAGTGCTTACATTTGACAGCCACAATATACTCCATTGTGGTTGATAAGGGTGGTAATTAAATTAGATCGTCATACTGTAATCACAGATTTCAGCCACATGTCTTTGCTTTTAGTCAATATTTACCTAACATAGGGCATTCATAACACATGTAATCATTACATTAAAAGCCATAAGGTGCTCTAACCATGGTCTGTATATAAGAAATAGACTATATCAACTCCCGCTTTGAAGCCTCAAAATAAGCTATTTGGCCAACTCCATGTTCATTGTAGCCAAGAGAGGTCAACCAGGCACTTACTCGACGGTACAAGCTGTCAATCACATGGTGTGCACTCAGGTATGTCATTTACCATGTACTTATCTCCACATGGGAACATAATTAACAAAATTGACATCATGTTCTATTGGAAAAGACCAGAAAGTAGCGATTGAAGTCAAGGGAGAAGTAGAAGTGAATGTTCCCATTACATTTTTATTACTTCTGTCCTACTTATGAGGCTTAATTTTTCAAACTGGAAGGCTACATCCATTTATATATATATATATATATATATATATATATATATACATATATATATACATACATATATACATATATAAATAAAGCATATATATATAGTGTGTGGCTTATCATGTGATGACACCAGGCTAAAATCTTAGACTGACAATGTTTCAAACACCCATCTGACAAGGTGAGTGGATTCCAGGTGTCATGAACTGAAAATAAGAACTTAACAAGGTCAATTTCAGAGGCAGCACGGCTGCATTTAGTCACTGGAAAGATTAGATTTGTTGTGTGAGCAAAGTCATTTAGTTTTATCTGTGAATATAAGCCATATAGTCTGAGAACCACCATTCCAAGAATTAAAGTAGAGAACCAAGGCAAAAGTGTCATATTATCACACAAATGGTGCTTGATAATCTAATGGGTCCTTAAAAAAAATTAGACGTTATTGTAAGGTAATACTTTAGCAGTGAGGAAAATAGCTTCATGCTTTATAATTTGCCACCATAGTTAAGAGTTTCTTTAAATGCAGTGTTGCTAAAGGGAACTTGGGAAATCCATGAGCCACCGCAGAATGTGAGGCCCTGTATGTGCACAGTGTTGACTCACCTCAGAGGCAAGATCTAAAGGGTAGTTCACATGGAGCAATATCCCCCATCAACACACCACCATGCCTCTTCAGGGATCAGCAGTTTTATTCATAACCATGTTTGCTTCAGCTCAGAGAAACAACACAGCTATTGGCCCGCTGTCAGTTTTAATACTGCAAACACAACATTGATGAGTTTCGCTTTGTGTTTGTACAAAGAGTGTTACAATGTGAAGGTTCAACAACTTAATGGATGTTAAAACAAAGACGCTTAGATGAGCTCATTGAAATAATAGTTGAGCAACAGCTTCACAAGATATTTCATTGAGGACACAGTGGTTTGACAGTAGGTACTGCACCTAAATCCTTACATTAATTTCCTGTGTGTGTACTATACAACTTAATGATTCACAAGAGCGTGCGCTAAATGATTCAATGCTGCAGTCAGCAGCAACAAAGCAGAACTCAATGTACAGGGCCTTAGGGTTCAATACATTATCCTAACAACTATTTCAGCGCAGAACTTAAAGACTACTACGAGGATGAAAGCAGTGCCGTTTTTTTTAAACAAGAGCTTTTTTTGGACCAGAGCTGGAAGGAAGACACACATTTAGGTCGGAAATTAATATGTGATGCGTTTCCTAATGATGAACATACCCCACGCCTATTAAACTGAAAGGACTTAATTAGGTTTCATAATCCACAGATGCTGGCTGTGTGTGTGTGTTCTCGTAAATGGAGAATCTAACAACTTAAAGTGCAACCATTTCATGGTGGATATATATTCCGTGAAGTACAACTTGTGTTTTCCCCCCCGTCTCATTCCCCATCTGCTGTCAAAATCCTTCAGTGTTAGCAGAGATCTGGAATCAAATGTACATCCATCCAAGTGATTTTGACAAGTGAGTCAGACAGATACAACAAAGATGGCCCCAGCATTGACCCCCCCCCCCAAACAGACATGCACAGCAGCCTTGCACTGTTCTGACAAGAGCAGATTTCAATCTTGCCATTTAAAATAATAAAAACAAACAACTTTTGACTGAACGGCTGGCACATGGTGACCTCTAGTCATGTCATCTGTTTAGCTTTGAGCAACATTTTCTGTTTCATTTGCAGCTGCTGAACTGGTTTATGTTGCACATAAAAGCCTGGATATGCGTAAAAGGGAACTTTTCCAGTTCAGATATAATCAATGCTAAATATATTCTTTAACATGTAAGCGCTAGATAAACATAATAATCAGCATAAATCAGCAATTGCAATTGGAAATATTGTGAAGTCAGACAAGAACTTTATTTATGAGCCATCCTCAAAAAAAAAAGAAACAATACAAAAAACTGTCACATAACCACTTAACAATCCTCCATATGAGAAGCACATCCTCCTGCCTGTGCAGACCCGATTTGCACATCCACACACCACACATAACAAACAGCCAGATTCTCATTCCATTTCCTGCATAGCGGCTATAATGAATCTTTTATGATTTCATAATACATCCAATTATTCCACCCCTGTTAAAATCACAGTGCACCACCTGGAACCACTTTGGCTTCAGCTTTTTTTCTAATTTCCCTGCCTCGTTTGCCTCCATATTCTCGCCGTATATGTAAATGAAAATAACCAATATTAGAGAGCCAATAGAGGAGGAAGGAATATTTAAGGCTTCTTCAGGAGGCATGGCTGAACCTTCCCAAACACTCATATCACTGTGAAATTTCTTGTTATAATAACAATTGCTCATTTAGAGCAGGTGCATTGCTACATTATTTCAGACAGTCACCTGTTTTTCCTTGCAGCTGCTTCACCTGACACAAAAAGCATAACTTTAGAGACAACAGAATAGAAATTGCTGTTCATGTTTCATTTGGTTCCAACTTTGTTTTCTCACCAAGCACATTAACTGTAGAAAGAATACGTTTTCAAAACATTGCTGCCATTTTCTGGATCTTTCAGTGCAGTGCAGTATTTTTTTTCTCTTGCAGAATGATAGAAAAATAGAAGTGTGGGTATAGAGAAGGAGCTGCTAATGAGCCAATGCCACGACTTCATCTGTCAAACATGGTGCTGCTTCTGTTACAGCTTGGGTAAGTATGTATGTAGTTCTAATTACTTTGGGTATAAACCTACCTAAGATAAAGCTGAGATCAGGCATGTTATTCCCCTTCTTCTATTATTTAATGTCAAATTGAACAACCTGAAAAGCAAATGGTGTGTAACTACAAATAATGATTGTCTTAGCTGTGTGTATGTGTTCGAGAGACCAAAGTGAAAAATGCAAAATAGTAACTAGTTGTGGTAGTTTTGTCTGCGGCACATCCGAGACACAATTCACAATTCAGTCATGGATGAGTCAGGGGTAAGGAAAACAACTTTACAGGGCAGACAATCCACTGGCAATGGGGATAGTGTTAATTGCCTTTTTGAGAGGCTTCACCCAGCTTTAAAAATCCTGGGTATATCCACTCATTTTAGTGTGAAAGAGGCTTGGGTTGAATGGGTTCAACAGTACACCGGGCTTAGATATTCATGTTCAAATACATAGTGTATTGATATTCATGTTCAAATACACAGTGTATTGTGTTTAACACAGTGAGACTGGGTGCAAGAATATGGAACTAACTTAAGACTTCACTACTATTCATGGTTGCTGCTTGATTAGAAATCAGCACCAGTGCTCCATAATAGCATGCACATCTTGCTCCTTGTACAAGTGTAACCTTCCCTGCAGAAAATAGTCTAAAAACCAACCAAGATGTTAGTTATTAATCAAAGTTTTGGCTTGAACTCGGGGCATGCAGGAAAAGCACAATATTTAGCACATTCTTTAAAAAAAAATCAAAAAAAAAAAATTTGAAGGCCACCTCAGGCACTTTTGACTAAATATGTGTTGGTGAGTCACTTCATAATTGAGAAAATGAACTTGTAGTGTTGCATGCCCCTGGGGTAATTTACCTTTGCAGAGTAAATTTAAAAACACTGTTCCCCTGTTCAATTTGCTTTACATGAGATAGCTTCCCGTCGCTCCCCGAGGAGTCCAATGCTAATGGTATTCACACACACACACTCGGTGTAACAAGCTACTGTTCAGCTGTTTTTTAATGACAGTTGTAAATATCCAATTAGAGATCAGATGTCCCAAGAGGATATTTACCTTCCCCCTATTTTCTGTCTCTCTCCCTCCCTCTCTCATGAAGACCAATGAATAATAAATCAACATAAATAAAGGGAAATAATCTACCTGCTTCTAATAATAAGACTATTACTCGAGGGGTATTTTACACAGTCCACAGGACGTTGCACATGTGCTTCTCAGTTGTTGAATAGTTTTGTTGATCCTGGGAGCTGATATCGCTGTGAGACTAGTATAGTATAGTATAGTATAGTATGGTGTAGTGTAATAGAGGAGGAGTGGAGGTGTCACTAGGACTTGTTTGTCACTGTGTCACAGTGAGCAGATTACCTGTCAGATTACACTACGCCCCTGTCAGACACGCAGACAGGTGGTCGGCCCAGATACATCATGATGCTTCTCATCTCATCTCCTGCAGAAATGTATACGTGTTCTCAGTCTGGAAACCAGATACAGCGAGCAGTGAGCGCAGGCTGCTGAGGAAGCAGGATCAAATGTGCGCTGTTACACGTACACATGCTCACAACTATAGACACTGAAGCTCAAATCTGTAATTCATTGTTACATTATCTAGTGAGATCATCTTCACATCCGGGTACTAACCATCAATAAAAAAAGGTGTGTTTTGTACGCTGCACCCTTCATCTGAAAACAGCTGTGTCTCTGTCAAGCAATACTATCAGACCTGACTGTCACCATTGTGTTACAGCCCATTGTTAATATTCAAATAATTAAAATTGACCTGCTCTTATAGTAGACACAGTTTATGATAGATATAATAAGTCTAATAAGTGCATGTCTGTAGCTAGGTCTTCACTTATTCTGTTTGAAATAAGAGAATCCAGTCTGAGATAATCCATTGACAATCTCAATCATTTTCTCCATTTCTCTTACACTCGCTCTGTCTCGCAGCATTACAGTATAAAAGCTCAAAAGCTTAAAAGCTCTCTGAATGACAGGTCAGCTGCTGTTATGAATGAAAAAGCTCCCTCTGAATTGAATGAGTGGAAGTAAAATAGAAGTGAAAGTGTTAGTGAACAACTGAAAGCAATGTTGCTGGGTTTTTTTTCTTTTCTTACCCAGATCAAATGGTATCAGAAGTTTTGTTTACTTTCAATACACACATACACACACACACACACACACACACACACACACTCATTTTAGATGACAAACCGGGTACTTATTAGGATTTAGATGACCTTCAAAAGGATCAGCAGTTCTATTTGAAGTACTATTTAATTCGTAGCTAAAAGTGTTATCTGAAGGACATTCGTGTCTTTGAGGGTAGAGACTGTTTTTCTTCAGCTGAAAGAGTTTGATCTAATGTTAGTAAATCAATATGGCTTATGTGGGACAATTTAAAACAGTTATTGTGACGTTATTGTGCTGTCACGGGAGCTCTACTTAAAACTATGAGTCACTGCTGTTGCGTTCCAACATTTTTGCTTTCTGGACACCTGTGAAAAAGATCTCAAGTCTTTGCCAAGAGGAGGCTGCATTTCACCACCTCCTGCTGAAACCAACATTTGGGAGGAGACTGTGGAGGATTAATGAAGTCCGTCCTACTCCCACTCACCCAGATGATAAGAGGCCGGACTGATGGAGCTTCAAAGACAAAACTGCATCCACAAGAGTGAATGATCAAACCGGTCTGTGAATCATCATCGCAGACAGTATATGGCTGCAGATAGCCGGCCATCTGCTGCACAAGTGAGTACTGGTGTAGAGACATGTCATGCTCTTTGACACTGGAGGTAAGGGTTCCTCTATTGCAGTCATAGCACCTACTGTAACAGATAACTCATGAGAATATTCATACTTGCAAATTCTGTTACAGTCATCTCCTCATTACAGCTCAACTGTGACGATGATTTATATAATCAATAACCTCAATTAGAGCCACAAACACAAATAAAAATCACCTGAAATACAGTGCAGTGGAGCCACTGTTCCCTTGGGAGAAGAAGCAGGTGCAGCAAGCAGACTGAAATATTGTTTTGTCCAATCACGTCTCTGCAGACAAATAAAGGGACGAAACGAGCGACAGAGAGGCAAACAATATGCAAATACATGTGTGGCATATTTATTTTCTCCTGTCCTTGTGTACAGAGGGAAGTCTGTTTTTGGTTTCTCCCTTTCGATTGGGACTAAAGTTAATCATTTTATTTGCAGCTGCTACCTTTCATGAAACTAAACATTGAATTATGCCACATCTACACAAATGCGGAACATTAAACTTTATCTAACTCTTAAGTCTTGTTGGATGTTACATGGACTTGGCGTTGACTCAACAGCGCTGGTGTACAGAAGCTATTTCAGACATCTAGTTTTTTTTCAGACAGCAGCGACAACATAGTTAGAGCCTGCAGCCTCAGAGCTCAATGTCAACTGTCATTTTAAATGTGTCTGCAGTAACTCAAAATGCAGGTGACATTTAAACTGCTATCTCCCAGGCAGTTTTCACATTATCCACGTGAGTCTTCTTCAGCAAAGCCCCCTGACACTGGCTATCAAATGATCTCATCTTTTTGAAATGTAGGTTTAGTGTAAAGGCAGGAAGTTGAAGGTGTTCATCAGGTGAGTTTCCTGTGATAAAGGCTTCTGCATCAGACACTTCTGAGGTAGTTTCTGTGCATAACTTTATCTATGATTAGCTCTGCATTAATCTGATTTGACATACTGTAGGGATTTTACCTGGATACTATGTACCCAGCAGTACATCATACATGTGTCTGTTTTATAATAAACTCAGTTTTTTTAAAGCCTAGTGAGTCTCATTACTATAGACCCAACTGTGGCGAAGGTTCCCGTTGACATAGTAAGGACACAGCTGTTTGAGCAGCTTCTTCGTATCCTAATCTCACACATAAACACGGGACGTTGGATGGATGATTTTATAACCCACTATGAAAGACAACAACAGAAGGATCTATTTATATTACGCCACAGACGTTTCTCTATGATGAATCCAAATGTGATGACACATTACCGTAACATCATTTCCACTGCTGCTCTGCCAAGTAACGACTAAATATTTGTCTTTTTCTTTTTTTTTCCCACTTTAATACAGATCCAGTCTCATTTCCTTTGGGAATCTACATGTCTCAGTGCACACAGTTTTCTTTTCCTGTTACTGAATTTCATACCATGCTTACATTACTTGTTTATTCAAGTCCAGCTTGGATAATGTTCCTCCTGAGAGGTTTGGACAGAGGAGACTGGTGGCATGGAGTGGATTAGATCCCAGGTTACAAGAGGTCTAATTGCCATTGAACTAACAGTCAGTAATTAATTGGCCCGCTTCCTCCCTCTGGGGTCAGCAAGATGTTATGGGAGGGCTGATGTGTTGTTGTGGCTACCTTGTCTCCTCTGTCATCAATATTATCACCACATCTAAGCAGCAAATCATCTCCCTTGATGAATGGTTCATTAGCTCCTATTACAGTGTCACTGCACTGTGCTTGTGTGCACGCCAGGATCTATGACAGGGAAGGAAGTAGTCTGCTGCCTGCAGCCTGACACTTACACCAGGAAACATTCTTTTTACTCCTTAAGTGCCTCTGAGGATTATTTGTGTTTATTTTGCTTTTGCTTTGAGTCAGCAGGCAGTAATTTGTCTGGCAGGGGAAGGGCAATCATTTATCAGAATTCGAAGAGGGAAAAAAACAAGTTTTAAAGGGAATTTGCAAATAGTAAGGTAATGAGAGTGAACCTCAGCAGGTTTAGAGTATGAATAAGTTAATAGGGTGAAGAAATTCATCTGAATAAAGATGATTTTTTTGTGTGTTTATATAGGAGCTCAGGAGACCTTCAAGATATTGTTTTTGCTTAAATTTGCTTAATTCTTCTCAGCTATTCTACCTCGCACATCTATTAAGCACTAGAGTAAGTGTTTTCATATTGATGTCTGACAGCTTTGTATTAGCGGAAGACCCCTCGCACCCAGGCATACTGTATGAGACCTGTGAAAGACACTTTCCTCCGTAATACACTGAGGGATTGTGGGGGTGTGAGATGGTCTAGTGACTGTGGTAGGTGTAGGAATCCATTGCAGGGTCTGCCATTCATACTGGACTGAACTCTCTGGCAGTACGAGCAGCATCACTGTGACACAATGTGTATGACACACTAAGTACATGATGTCAGCTGTAGCTCAAGAGATCGGTCTTCTCATTGACGTCGGGCAGAGACTGTCTGCATGTGTGTGTGTGTGTGTGTCCACATACATGTTGAAAGCGGGCTGTCAAAATTACAGACATGAGAGTGTGTCACTGTGAAATCGTGCACACTGGCTCCGTTCCTCACAGTACTGACTGTTGTAGCAAAGAAATAAATTGAGTGTGACACACTTTTAACTGCATCCCGGGATGCAGATAGGTGTTCAATTAATTAGCTATTATTGGAAGGCCAAAGTGCTGCTGCGGTGAAGACCTACAGCAGCGGTCTCCATTAATATTGGCAGGGTGATTAAAGGATTCCGACATTCCAGTCTCTTTCATTACACGATTACTCATTACACGCTCTCACATCACAGCAGTTTCATGTAAACTGAAATCCATCCTATTCAGAAAAAAATTCTGAAAATGAGGCATCATTTCAGGAAACTCGATGACCAAAATGACGCTAAACACTGTAGTACACATGTCAGGCCTGTACGTGGCACTGTAACACTGCTACACCACACATGAAGAAGAGGACGTTAAGCATGGGCACAAAGCATGCGCGCTGTGTACAATCAGAAACAGAGACAGAATGGACGTAGCCGGGGTAGAAACACAAACACAAGAGGTGGATGACGACAGCGATGACGTAGATAGTGACAGTGAATGCCAAAGCAAGAATGTGGCTGGACTGTGACTTAATTGCAGCTGTAGAGAGATAGGAAAAGTATGCATGTGCAGATCTGACGTGCAACAGAGGCTCTCACAGTGAGGAATCACCTTTGATAATTAAAGTCAGGTGGATTTATCCTCAAGTGACTGAATCCATGCCAGTCAATTTAATAGTTGCCAAGATACTTCACTCAGGACTAAAGTGGTGGATTGACTGATAAAATCAGACGCATTCAACATTGTAAGTACAAAGAGACCATTGTTGACTGTCTGGTTGTCTCAGATTCCATCACTGACTGTGAATTTTAGTGAGAGGAGAGCATGGCACTATACTTAATCAAATACACAACAATCTTACCTATCGTTTTCATTTACTAGAAATGAGAAAAATGGCATTTCACAATGTCTGTTGCAATGTTTCCCTTTGAAAACGAGGACCGATGATGTAAGAGCTCCACGTAATAGCCAATCACGATGAAACGGGAAGAACAAAGCTGAGGAATACAAGTCGGGCTGAAGAATATATGAGTTGATGCATCAGTGGTCCTTGTTAGCCCTGTGAGCTGAGGTCAGAGGTAAGGATGTGGTGACTGAACAGATGAGTGCTGAGCAGGGATTAATGATAGTGAACTAATGTCCCGAGGAAATGTCATCACAGCAGGAGGCTGAAATAGGATCACTGTATCCACAACCAAAAGTCTCTCGAGTGCATGTGGGAGAGACTGGAAAAAGACAGATGTGGAAAAAGTGTCAGCATGAAGAAATAACAAGGACCCAACTATAAAACAATCCAAAATGGTTCCGACATCTTTATTTATAACCGAACAAATGCTGACATTCACACTAATTGCTGCCACGTCTCAGTCAGCTCTTTCACATTATAACATCCAAGCTGTCCAAAATGATTTATTACCTGTAAATTCTACACTTACGCTTTGCCTTCCGCCCGTGTCAGAATATCAAAACATTACAACATTCCTGATTCTAATGCTGCTAATATCTTATTTTCCCACCCCCTCAAAAAAACGCATGCTTTCCTCAACACATCATATACAGACACATTGAGATGCGGCATTGTGTCATTCACAGACACCCACTTGGTGGATTAGTGGTAAAGAGAGGAAGCCATGTATAAACACTGGCTAATCCATTAATTGAATGCAGATTTATTCAAGCCCCATGCATGGACTTGATTTAATACACTCTGCAGGGAGCGGTATGGTGTGGGGGAGGGGTGGTGTCTATCAGTGCGGGTCGGACCAGGTTTCTGCACATTGAAAATTGATCCCCCCCCCCCCCTTTTTACCAAAACCACTGTCATTTACGTGTCACATTAATTCCTGCCCCCACTGTCCCAGTGAGCGAAGGTGGGATTAGCCCTCTCATGGTTCTGCTGTCGGTGTGCTGACAGCAACCACAAGACTGAACTGTGAAAATGACCTTCTACATCACTTTGGCTGTGTAAATGAATGTCACATTTAAGCAATCAAATGATCCTTCAGTCAATTATATAAGGTTTCCATCACTGTTATTGTCAGAGATCAAACTGATTTTTACAACCCGAGGCTGAGTGAAGGATATTCAGTATGTCACTGCAGCGTGAGGCCTTATTATCATTCCACTGCAGCTCAGATATGTTTATGATGTTGACAGATATGCCTGAGGTGATGCTACGATGGTGGCGAGTGTGTTTTATGTGCTGGAGCCTAGAACTACTCTACCAGTGACCGAGGAACCAGTGAACCCCCCCACCACCATATTCAAGTATATAAAACAATGTGTCAGGTTCATTTGCATTTATGAATTGTATTTGCAGTAAAATGAAAGACAGAGTGAGTGAATGCACAGTGCAACTGAGATGTTGCAGAATAACCATTTGGTCAACGCCAGATTAATATGTCAGTGTTGTAATAAATGAGACATATATATGTGTCACTAAGAGCTTAACACATGTCAATAAGAGAAAACACATAAACAATAGAGCTACATGCAAGGGAATGCAATTATTGAACAAGTAAAAAAAATAATCTGAGCATATTTACTGCTGTGCTTCAGTTATTACAGCTTGGACATAAACGAGCCTGATCTTTTGCTATGCATTAGGTTAGTCATGGAAATCATTGTATGTCAACCACTCAGATATAATGTTATGTACCACAAACGAGGAGTGAGCTCCACATAACATTAGTGTATTTGGTTGGGATGCCCTTTGATGGACAGGTAAATGGGTTTTGAACATTTTGTCATCACATTCTTAATTAGATTCCTCCACTTGTGTGATGTATATTTGTATAACCGGTAGGCTAATCACAGGTCATCTAAGCAAAATCTGCCAAAACAACAAGAAGCATATTGATTATGTAAAGTGCCCATACTGTAATGTACATTAGAGTCATTTTAAATGTTTGGTTCCTCCTGAGACCTGAGTGCTGATGGCCTGAGCCATTCTTGATACAAACTGAGTTACATGTTGATTTTAAGTTTGCGTACACCGCCAGCAACCCATTTTAAAGTATGCCTTGTGACCCTGAACCCATTAGTGGTAATTCTTCTGGCGACAAGTCTCTTTCTACAGATTTGGCCTCTGACCACTATTTTAAAGCAAGCTGCTGTTTTATTGGACCAGCAAACAGAAGAGCTCATAATAGCTTTTAGAACTCCATTTCAAATAATAACCAACCTGACACTATTGTTATTTTAATGTCCAACCGCTGTAAAAACTGTTGAGTTTATTCCCCTTTCAAACAAATTCCGATGGTTTGGCATTTAAATGGCACATAATAGCAGCGGCTATTAAGAGCTGGCACCCTAGAGAGTACCACTGATATTTACGCTTAAAAAAAAGGAATAAAATAATACTGATAAGTATATTCACACTTCTAGTTAAGCTCTCCAATTCAGTGCAGAATAAGACAAGGAGACTTGTCCAGCTCAGGATTGAAAAACATTAATGAATTCACTCACAGCTTCCATTCAGTCTCATCATCAGCCTTCAGAATAGTGGATCTCAGTAGTTATTTCAGTGGCTACTTTATCCTTCCACCAAATAATTGCACAAACAGAGAGAAGAAATGCCAGCCATGTTGTTTTTAACACTCTTGTGTCTCGTATAAATGGTCAAACGATGGGGATTGAAAATGATGTGTGCATCCACTGTCAGCATTTGTTATCTTATTTACCTCTGCAGGTGGGATCATTTCCACCGCCAGCAGTGTCAAAGGTCCAATAGTTCAAATTCCCAGCTCCTCCAAAGAACGGGCATATTAATCATGTATTTTAATTTGCTAGCATTCCCTTGTTGCCCTTTTTCTGCTTATGAGGCCTGTTAACCCGTGTTTGTGTATAGTTTGTAGCCCACTGCATTAATATGCTGCTGTGACTCTGGACCAAGTTAGCGCAGCACAATGATTAAAACCATCCTCATCAGCAAGTAATACACGAGGGGATGCCAAAGTCATTAAAACCTCTAATACTCTATCTTTTCCTCTAGATAATCAAAGTGAATAATGGAGTGGTGGTAAATGCCTTGGGCTGTGCTCTTATTAATCAGCTACAGAGGGCATAAATGTGTGTTCGTGTGACTGCATGTGCTCACATGTGTTTCTCTGCTGTGATACGTTTTTTTAATTTTTTTTTATTTCACCGTGCCTTTAAACTCAGAGCATGACCCACTCCATTAGTCTGAGGTCTGTGACATGTGGTTCTCACCATCTGCAGAGTCACTTAATAACAGGTGGAGGGTTCGCCCACCTGCAGCTTACTGCGTATTTAATATTACAAAATGCTAAAAGCAAATATTTTCTTAATGGATTCATTAGAATTCCATTTGCAACTTGTTAAGCATGATGATCTAAAGGCCCAATGTTGCACATATGGCTCCAACATGACACTGACTGTATAGTCTATGTATATATGACTTATTTTTCGAGTCAGACACATTTCTATTCCTCAGCGATGCCTGACAGTACATCCAGGCTGATTTCAGAAACTCAGTCTCTTTCTTGAATATTGTCAAGATTACAAACAAGAAAAGAGAGCTGAGTTATTTCAAAGATAATTTAGACAACAGCATGGCAGGTGTTGGCATTTATTTTCCATATACTATAAACAGATTCCCAGCTTCTTTGCAGTCACAAATCCTTCCTAAAGTAGTTGAAATGATGACTGTGTCAAAAATGTGTAAAACTGGTGAGTTGCCCCTGTTAACTTTGGAGTTTGTTCAATTTCGTTACATATCATATAACGTCTATATAGATGGATAATGACTTCCATGGCTCTGATTCCCAAAATGTCACTGACGCCTGTTGCTGCAGCAAACACACAATGTAAAGAGATTTGTGATGACTCGTCCTGACAATTCTTTTTCACTGACCTCAGATCAGCATAAGTGACTATCTGCTGACCAAACTTACAAAGTGCAAGGACAGAGGTTTGGGATGCAGAGAGAGAGAATATAAAATGTAGGATTTCAACCTTCAAAATATGTCTCCCAGATAATTGTGACGCTATATTTGATGCTATACAACACATAACAGGATGAATGGCACCACTGTCAAAGCCTGAGCAGGTCTGCATCGCCTGCACTGGCACGATGTGACTTCTGCTTTCAGATCCGTGTCACAAAAAATAACTCCAAAAGTCTATATTTTACAGCATATGTCACAGACATATTTTTATAAAATCCACGATTGTACCTAGTCTAAAACCACCGCCATCAACAAATGCACTTGTTTCCGCAACACATATGTTTACAAAAGTTGTAACAAACGATACCATTTACCAACAATGGGGTAACCCGAAAGCAGATCCTCCGCTGTGCTACTTTAAAAAGGAAAAACACCATTGAGATGGATGCAGAGTGGTTTTGAAATTTGATCCACACAAGTCAGGTTATCTCAATTTCAATTGATCTGCTATGAAAGTAAAATATAATTGACTAATTACTGGAGCACCACTTACAATCTCCTCTATTAAATTGAATTGTTTTCTAAGCAAATAAGTTAAGGCTGCAAAGATCACTTGATAAATCGATTACGAATCAATTACTAAATTAATCCGTCAAATATTTCAATAATGCATTTGGTTGGTTTTTAAATAACTAAAACAAGTTCCCTGATTTCTTTTTCATCTCCTTAAATGTGAATATGTTGTGTTTTCTTTGCTCCATACAACAAAGAAAATCATTAAAACTGGATCGTTTTGGTTGGTGGACAAAACATTTTCTGACATTATACAAACAACTAATCGATGAATTGAGAAAATAATCAAGAGATTAACCAAATATGAAAATAATCAGCCCTTGGTTGCAGCCCTAGAATATGTATGAAGACTAGCCATCTTAAAACCAGTAGATGTTTACTAAACCATGTTAGTATAAAAATCAAGTGCTGTTTTGACATTGAGAAAGATTCACCACGTTTGTCTAATTCTAACAACGCTTCGTCTGTATGTCATCCAGGCTCACTCTGAGAGGATTTCACCCTGTTGCATATCACTGGTGAAGTTCACTGTACTGACAGTTTCAAACACTGGTGTCAGAAGGATAGTACCGTGGAAGCTCTTTTGAAAAGAATTCATTTGCTGTAACCAAACGGGGCTATACAGAGTGATCACATCCACATTGTTCACCTTTCACATCTTCTCAGTGTGTCTTTAAATAGAACAGACAACAACTATGCAGCATCTCTTCACACTTTCAGACAGAAATCTGTCCAAACAATACCTATATTCAGCTCCAATCTCACACGGCTCGGGCAGATTTTTGGCAGTGATCCTGCAGCGAGACATTTAAGAACCAGAAACCTCTCTGATCGTCTGCGGTGAGGGCACATCAAAATGGAATTTCAGCCTTAGTTAGTCAAACCTGAGTGAAGTGTTTTCAATGATATTGTTCCATTTGTTATGGGGCTCAGTCAGACTTAAGACGTCAGTAAAAACTGCAATGGCAGACCGAGTCTGAATCTGTATATGATATAAGCTGCTCCAACCGTAACAACGCATTTGTAGAAAGTGAAACTCAGCAGGATACGTGCTTCACCTGATAAGACATTAATGTAATGCTTGCAGCAAATATAATAGGACAAGCATATCAGAGTCTGCCAGCAGAATAAAAACTTGAACTGAGGATAAAAGGCATTAAGAAATTTGATTCCATTTTCATCCAACTTTTAGACTGTGCTTGTCTAGAGCAAATAATGCTTGGTTTATTTGAGATGTCTGACATTGCACAAGT
The DNA here is from genome assembly GCF_958295425.1 of Solea solea. NCBI lineage: Eukaryota > Metazoa > Chordata > Actinopteri > Pleuronectiformes > Soleidae > Solea > Solea solea. The sequence goes on along the minus strand of NC_081137.1, from coordinate 15,327,170 downwards.
AGAGGAATATGGCTTGCTAATGGCATCAGAATGGATTAGACGTGATCTAAACAAGTTTTAGCCTGTGTGGATGTAGAAAGCATTTTAGTAATGGGATGATAAACTCAGCATGCTGAAAAGTACATGTACTTCCTTAGCAGAATTATGGCATTAAATTTGATTTCTTATGATATAATCAATGAGGGAAGATATCAAAGAATTGTTTAACCTTTAACAGGAGTTTGAGCAGCACCATCCCTCCATCAGATATGAAGACAAAGGCGTGTGATAACATATCTGCCATCTGTTAGAGAGGGGGAAGTACCTGGTGTGACAGGCTGCACTTACTCTTCATCTGCTGTGCCACAAAAAAAAGCTTCATCATTCTTCTCCACAGCAACACTACCCATCACATATCTGTTTTAGGGGAAAGAGATGTTACCTGTGGCAAATGATCAAAGGAGAGAATGAAAGAGAAAGAGGACTTCAAGCTACGACAGCAGGAGCGATGACACATCAGTGCAGGGAAAATTGGTGTTGAATCCCAGGATGACTCTTAACAAGGAATACTGACAAAAAACTGAGCTTCATTTGACAGCTTATCCGAAGAAGCCTGTTGAGGCTCTTGTGTGTGGAAAACCCATACAGCTTTCAAAAATGTATCGCCTCTGCAGCAGTTATTCATGTTTTGACACTATTACACTTATTAAAATGACATTGTTACATTCTGCCAAGTGGAAATCATACATCTCCATATTTGACGACATTATGTCAACTGCCAAGTTTTTCCTTTTAAAATTGAAATAATTATGATTACTTTGACGCTAAAGTCACTTATTGGTTTAGCAGCTCTTAAAATGGCTCAGAATACATCACTGCCAATGACAATGATGAAGTACGACATACAGTATATACTCCTTTTTATTTAGTCCGAGAAGAAACACTGTGCAATTTGGCCACTTGGAGAAGTATTGCTTTTCTCTGTGTGTATAGATTGCAGCAAAGCAATAGGTGTATTATTTAAAGCAGGTTGGATCAATGTGAGTTTATTAGGAGGTGGGGAGCACACAGTTCAAATCATAACTAACTAACTACAGGCTAAGTGGTGCAACGTAAAGTCTAGTAGTTGCAATGCAATAAATCGGACTATCTTCTAAAAGTAAAGGTTCTGATATTGGATCTGATTGCCCGCTGAGATTGGTGCCAGCACCCCCCGCGACCCTCATGTGGAGGATAAAGTGGTAGACGAGTGAGTGAGTGAGTGAGTGAATCTGATCTGATTCCATGTGCTTTGAATCACATGAAGAACAATGTCCACTACCTGCTGAGCGCAGCTGAATCTTTCACTACAACCCCTTTATTGGAACACACAATTCATCATCACCACCCCCACAGGTTATATTAATAGTTAACTGGAGGTCACCACTGCTGAGTTATTGAAGAAAAAAATGGCAATTTCCCTCCATCAGACTATTTTAATATAAAGAACGAGAAGATAATAAATCTCCCTGGAAGGTTCTGGGCACCCGGTCAAACACAGGTTGCAAATCATTAGCAATCACTATCAAATGTTAACTCTTTCCAGTAGATATTGGATACACTTCCCAGGTCAAACCAAATATTGGTGTTTTTAATTGGGTTTTTTTTTCATCCAACTAAGACTTTAATCTTGTTTTTTGTAGCTAATTTTATTTTCCTTTTCTTGTCTTATTATTAGTAATAATCTAGTCAAATGTATTTGCTAATGTATATAGTTGTTAGTTCCATAATCTTTCTATTTCAGTGATAAATTGAGTAGCACATTTGCACATTTTATTAATTAGTTATATTTTATGAATTAGAAGAAAAGGTAAAGAAAGTACTGCCAAGGTTGATGACGTGTTGGGGTTCGTCCTGCAGCCAATTGGGTGTAATTTTATAGTTTTAACCTTAAGTTACATTGCTTATATACAAGATTTTAACTATTGCATACACTGGTCTAGAAGAGATTTTAAATGTACGACGCACACGTCCTGTCGGTCTGATTGTACATGCAAAACGGGAGGTCAGACGTTCATGTTAACAGCTTAACCACTCTTGCTTAATAAAGAGTCCATTCTTATGCAAATGTGTTCAGTGGTGTATTTATGGCTAAAGCAAACAAGAGTCACTCTCAGGTGATAAATCCAGACAAATGTGGCACACATGCACACTATAAGCCATAACAATGACACTCCAGCCAGTCCATTCTAGTGCTGATAGTGAGTCTGTGGTTGGCGGTGCTGCTGTGTGTTCAGCAGAAAGCTACTGGAGGATGAATAAGCCCAGAGCTCCCTGCAGGCTTTTGCTTATTAAATGGGAACTGTTATAGGTCGGCCCACTGGGCTGCAAATATAGGCATTACCCTTGAATGCTGCATGTTGCATAGAACCCACTGCACTGCCACTTTCTCTCAGACACAAGCCGAGTCAGTAATACGCAGGTTTGTGCAAAGCTGGTTCGCAACAGAAGAGATGAGAAAGGAGTTAACAAAACCACAAAACAGCCGAGGCAGGGAGTGAGTCACCCTGGTGTACTGTATATGACTCTGTTTACCGTAGAGGGAGCAGAAGGCAGCAGACTAAGATGTACAGCATAAAAGGTTGCTCTCAAACATTTACTCGAACAGAAAAAAAAAAATATTTGCTGCACAACAACATTTAAACCAAGTTTATGAAATCACAAAGAGCAGACATTAAAAATATGTGAAAAAAAGACACAATAAGAAGGCTGAAAAATATATAGTATACCAAATTAGCAAAGAGAGTGTCTTAATTGTTACAAAATAGGACTTTCTCACCACAGTTATTGCCTAAACCAACAAGGAATAACCTTGCACATAACTTCAAGTAAGCAGGCATAGCAGAGCTCCAAATTGTGACAACCAGCATGAAAATACTGATGGAACGATATAATGCTTTCCTCTGAAAAGCCAGGGTTAAAGACCAAGTGTATTATGCAGGTCTACATGCACTCTGCAATCGTGCATGTCAATGTTTGTGTGCAGGGTTGTGTAGTCACACTAGACCTGCTAATCTCTTAAATCACTAAGGTCTAAAACATATTTCTCTCCACTCAGATAATCAGATTTTCTATCCAGATAGGATAGAAAAGCAAGGGCTAAGCGTATTAGTGTAATCACGCTGACCAGGTCGAGCTGCTTAGCTTTGGGTGGATTTCTGCAAAATCACATTGATAGGGTAATCTTGAACAAAGATCTGTTGCCTTTTACACAGTCTCTGTGACCCCACTACTAGGCATGAGATTACATAATAATGTCATGTCAGAATTATCATAACTAAAATAAAAATGAGTTATGATCGTGTGATAATTATACAATGTGCTTTAAACTCTTAAAATTGCTCTAAAATATGTACAGCCTCATGATTATTTTTGCACACTTATTTTCAGGCTCTTGACAAAAGTCGTCAGCCTTCTTGTATCAGTATCATAGTATAATTTATAAGCAGAAATATGCAGCCCGGTTGTATGACACTGCAAATAATGACATAATAATGTGGATGGTGCAGGTGATGAAAATGTATTAAGGATAAACCTCATTTAATGTCATCCTCAGGCTTAGAAAAATGTTGAGAAAACAAAAAGATGACAAGCATTTGTCAGAAGTGTATTTGAAATGACTAAAAATAATTACAGTACAACTTTAGCCGCTATAAGAGATACATGCATGGGGGCTGTGGGAATAAGAATGAAACAGTCTGTGTAAGCGGTACTTTGACTATTAAATCATGTGGTTCTGAACGGCTACTTAAATCTGAAGTGGGCTTGAATATGTCACAAAGGAGCATATTTTTCACATTTACAATTTCCCTCTGTACAAGGTGACAGACTGGGGTTGACTGCTGTAAAATGGAGTTATGACACAAGTCACTGTGAGAACTGTGTAAAATCTCAATGTAAGCACCCACGCAGCAGAAAAGGTAGATTTGCCTGACAGACAGCAGTCGCTATTCTGAGGCAGTAGTTGGGAATAATCTTTTCAGACAAATGCAAGGCTGCTAGGATGGAGGTAATAACTCTACAGGTAACATGACTTTATAAGTTCATATATGGTGTGCATGAAGTTCAACTATGGCATTATATAAGTGACAACAAAAGTAATCCAAATTGCTGTTTTTGCCATTTATGTATAATTTTCACAGGGGTTCATTAACACTTGTTTGCAAGGGAAAAGTGTTTAATCAAGTACGAAAGATTCAGCACATTGCACACAAATTTAAAAAATACACAAAGATGTATAAGCTTTGCTACAAGACAGACAGATGATTATCCATGATTAAAACATCAGATTCTTTTAAGACAAACACATGTCACTAATGTGTCCGAGGAGTTAGCAGAGTTCGTTGTCAACTACTGATTTATGTTTCTTCCTTAAAAGACTGAATTTATTCACCCACTGATCTTCCTTTTAGGTAAATCTGACACCGTCAAACTAATGACCTTTTTGACAGCAGCTAATTATTTTAGAAGCGGTTTACTTTTTTATGTTGCGCAGCTTGGTAACACATCATCCAGAGCGGTTGCAGAAAATGTTGTCTCATGTCTCAGCACAGCTGTGCCTGTTTTTCTTTGTACTCACCAGTCTACATGCATGAGGGAAGGGCACCGAGGGCAGAGCCCAACACTTCATCATGGTGAGGAGGAGAGCTATTGGAGATGACAGCGAGGAAGAGGGGTGGAAGTGGAGGGAGGTGTCTTCATGCAGACTCACTCCAGAAACCATGGTATGCTGGTGGAAGTGGAACAGAGATAACCACGGTCATTGATGTGCAGCGAGAGATGATCTAACATGATTCTAACTACTCTCCTACTCCTATCTAATTTACCAGATGCTGATCTTAACACAACCTACATCCTGAAACACATGTAAAGGTTGACAGTCTTAATTAAATCATGTTGGTAGCCACAGTGTCTGCCTGTGGCACCAGGGCTTCCTCGCCTTTGATTTGATCTGTTTTGCATTTCCAGTTCATCAGCTGAAGGAACGTAATAACATCTAAATTAAGGCTGAACAATTTGGGGAATATATCTAAATGTGAGTTTTTCTGACAGATATTGCCCTTGCAAGTTGATCGCAATACATTATTTAAATCCAAACTTTCAATATTCACTGGGTAAAAGACTTAAAACTATCAGAAATATGGAATTGATGACTTCTGCTTGTTAGTAGGGATGTAAAAACATGTATTTAAGCCTCCTACCACCTCGCTTTGACTCTCTCCCTCACCTCCCAGTCCACTCAATAGACAGATAGAAACTGTATAATTTTAATTGGGGGTGGGTCCAAATGTTCATTTAGTGATATATCCCTCCTTCCTCGTGCCTGAAGTTACATGGCCGAAGCAGAGCGAGATAATGGTGGAGAAAGCTACATTAAGAGATGCCCCATCCACGTTCAATACATAAGACTTTATGCACTTTGTTCTCTATGTTGTAAATAAATAGAGAAATTCTGCACTTTTAACTTTTTACAGACGTTTTTGTTGTCTTGAGTCAGAAAGATCTCGCAATGTATCACTAATGAATTGATAAATGGAAGTTTATGGGTACAATGCAGAGGTCAAATTCACTATCACTAATTGGTGTGTGTGCAAAAGCTATCTTGAGGATGCGCTTTCATCTCGTCTTGCATCGAAAATGAAAGTTGTCCACTGACAGATGGGTGCAGACAGATAGAGGAGGAAGAGGAGGGGTATACATTTGCATAGATTTGAAGCATGTTTATTAAGGCAGTGAGTCTGGAGGGTAAAACTTCCCAACAGATAAACACCGCTTGGCATTAATAAACATGCCCTCAAAGACTGTTTAAATTCAGCAGTTGTAGCAGTGATTGTAAATCTCCACTGGTCAAAATTACTTTTCAGTGTACAAAGCGACGCACATTTTCAGATAAATGTAATTGCAGCATTCCCCACTGTCTCTTCAAAAGTTGTCTTTGTGTGGAAATAAATTGAGTCAATCTGCATTCAATAGAAGACTTCAAAACCGTCATGAACTGAACCGTTCACTAATGGAAAATAAGCAAACTTTAATAAGGGAAAACGTGCCTCAATTGCAGTGCAGCGGCACATGTGTTATTCTGCTTGATGATCAAGTTCCACTTCAGGCAAAGTCAAATATTTCTCACATTGACTCTGTACTCAAGTGGAGCCCCCGAGTCCACGATCTAATCGGAGACAGCCTGCGGCAGTAATAACAAAGAAATGACATGATCAGAAGAGATAATCTTGGAGGTGCATCAGTCTACACATTAATCAGGAAGGAACAGGCCCAGGCTTCCTGTAGGCTTCACCAGGCAGGAGGGAACTCTGTGATGGATGACGAGCTCAGTGCAGCAGATTCATCACTTGCTTTCTGACGGCCTAGGCATGCTCACATTTCATTAGCATCATAAATTATGTGCTGTGAGGAAAGCCAGGTGGCCTCAAACTGAGACCTCACCCCGGTGACAGTGAAAACGACCACTGAGGGGTTGTCACGGTCTTCCTGGTTCTGTCATGCACACAAACGTCACAGTGTGCTCTTCTGCGGGCAGCTGATCATGCAGCGGCCAAACAACAAAGGCTGAGGGTAAAGTGAGTTGACAGGCGAAACAGGGAACGACTCGGCTGGTGCAACTGGGGCAGAGCACAGGCAACAGGAACATTAAAAAAAAATGATTTTACACTGAAACCAGGAGCTGTACAACTAAGGCAAATCAGAGAAGAGTTCCAGATGAACATGGCAAGAAACACTCAAGGTGTGAGTGAAAAAGAGAGCACGACACTTTTTGTTTTGTGAGTTTAAACTTAATTCAGGGCCACTAATTTGAGTGAAATAAAAATTTCCAAAATTTGCCAAAAACATTAATTGGGGTTCCATTCTAGGTTTGAGAAAGCAAGGGTAATGCTAATGTTCATGTGTAAGGGTAGGTCACACTAAAGACATTAACCTTCTTTTTTCAAAACATTTGTTATTTTAAAACTGCATACATGTCTCCCATATTTTCTGGACGTGTCCCGATAAAGTGATGGAGAAATAATGATGCTGTATGGTCATTATAGCTTTGCTAAAACAACAAATCTAATGGAATTACCTCACGAGATACGATTATCCTCCAGTGAAACAAAGAGAACTTCATGATATGAATTGACATTTATCCATTTTTTTTTTTTTTTTTAATTGGCATAGACCATAGAGCAATCAAAAATAGATTAAAATGTAGCCTTTGCAATTTACTAATTGGATTGTTTCAAGTTGTGAATTCCAATATGATTAATTGTTTAGCCCTTGTTCTGATTTAGAAAAGTTACTATCTGAAGGTGGTTCATGAGGGACAACCTGAGGGAGATTTACAGAGGGTGTTTAGAGTAAAACAGGTTTATGTAAGATGGGATGAAATTAAACTTTAATGATCCCCACAGGGAAATTGCATCATTGCAGCAGCAAGAAGTGCAGAAAACAGGAGCTCAGATAAATCTAAGACGAGGTGGAGACAGTGATGACGAGAGGCAGAGAGCAGAGCAGACAGCAACATAATCAATGTTGCTTCAATGAAAAAAAAACATCTATGTATCAAGCATTTTACCGGTGAAAGGGTGTTTACTGTTCGATTGGAAGGGTGTGAATAGAATAGAATAGAATAGAAAATACTTTATTAATCCCTTGCGGGAAATTCTTTCGTCACAGCGCTCCAGTGTACAAAGGTAACGAATGTTGTAACAGCAATTTTTTTGGAAATTACAAAATTACAAACTATAAGAAGAAGTAGGAGTAAACATAAGAATAAAATTACAAAATTAAAGAATACTATTAAAATAAGAATAAATTTACAGAGTTAAACATTTCCAGAATATACTTCACAACTTGTACTTCCCCCTCCCCCCATATTAACAATATATACAGAGGAAGTATAAGCCTATTTATCATACAGAGGAATTGTACAGCTTAATGGCCACAGGCAGGAATGATTTCCTGTGGCGTTCTGTGGTGCAGCGTGGTAGAATAAGTCTCTTGCTGAATGTGCTTCTGTGGCTGGTCAGCACATCATGGAGAGGATGGAGGGAGTTGTCCAGTATGGACCTAATCCTGGACAACATCCTTCTCTCTGACACTGCTGTCAGGGAGTCAATCTCCTCTCCAACAACATGGCTGGCTTTGCGGATGAGTTTGTTAAGTCTGTTGGCGTCCCGCACCTTCAGTCTGCTGCCCCAGCACGCCACAGCGTAGAGAATGGCACTGGCCACCACAGACTCGTAAAACATCCGCAGCATTTTCCGGCAGATGTTGAAGGACCTCAGCCGCCTCAGAAAATAGAGACGGCTTTGACCCTTCCTGTAGAGTGCGTCTGTGTTTTTAGTCCAGTCCAGTTTATTGTCCAAGTACACCCCTAAGTACTTGTAATCCTCAACTATGTCCACGTTAACCCCACGGATGGAGATAGGGGTCACTGGAGCCCTGGTCCTCCTCAGGTCCACCACCAGTTCTTTAGTTTTTGTCGCGTTGAGCTGCAGATGGTTCTGCTCACACCACGTGACAAAGTTGTCCACCACACCCCTGTACTCAGTCTCCTCACCCTTACTGATAAGTCCAACTACTGCAGAGTCGTCAGAAAACTTCTGAAGATGGCAGGTCTCTGTGCAGCAGCTGAAGTTCGTGGTGTACAGGGTGAAGAGGAAGGGAGAGAGGACCGTCCCCTGCGGTGCCCCGGTGTTGCTGATCAGTCTGTCTGATGTGCAGTGCTGCAGGCGCACATACTGTGGTCTGCCAGTCAGGTAATCCACAATCCAGGACACAAGGGGGGGCTCCACCCGCATAGCTGTCAGTTTCTCACTCAGTAGAGCTGGCCTGATGGTGTTGAATGCACTGGAGAAGTCAAAAAACATGACTCTTACAGTGCTCGCCGGCTTGTCCAGGTGAGCGTAGACACGGTCTAGCAGGTAGATGATGGCATCCTCAACTCCTAGTCGGGGCTGGTAGGCGAACTGGAGGGGGTCTAGCAGTGGTCTCACCATGGGCCGGAGCTGATCCAGGATGAGTCTCTCCAGGGTCTTCATTATGTGTGACGTCAGTGCCACCGGTCTGTAGTCCTTGGATCCGCTGGGGCGTGGTATCTTGGGCACAGGAACGATGCATGACGTCTTCCACAGCACGGGGACCCTGTGAAGACTCAGACTCAGGCTGAAGATGTGTTGTAGCACTCCACATAGCTGGAGGGAACAAGCTTTCAGAACCCTGGGGCTCACACCATCAGGTCCTGCAGACTTGCCTGCATGGAGTCTCTTCAGCTGCCTCATGATTTGGTCAGCAGTGATGTGGAGTGAGGGGGTGACCTGTGGGGGAGGGGTAGGGGTGTTGTCTTGGAGAGTGTTGTCACTTTGGGAGCCAGGGGAGGAGGAGGTGTGTGGGGGGCCATCACTGGGGGAAGAGTGGCTGTAGGAGGGGGGAGGGAGAGAGAGTGGAGTGGGCGCTAACTGCAGGCATGCAGGAGAGGAGCCCATGGGAGGATGAGCCGGGGTCACCGAGTCAAATCTGTTAAAAAACAGATTCATCGCGTTTGCACAGTCCATGCTGCCCCCAACTCCTCTATTGCTGGTTGGTCTGAAGCCAGTGATGGTTCTCATTCCACTCCAGACCTCCCTCATGTTGTTCTGCTGGAGCTTCCACTCCAGCTTCCTCCTATACTTCTGTTTGGCCTCCTTGATCTTCACCTTCAGCTCCTTCTGGATTGTTCGCACCTCCTCCCTGTTGCCAGCTGTGAAAGCCCTCTTCTTCTCATTGAGGATGGTTTTGACTTCCTTTGTTACCCACGGTTTGTTATTTGGGTAACAAAGGACAGTCTCCGGTGGGACGATGGTGTCAACACAGAAGTTGATATAGTCCGTTACACACACTGTGAGCCCATCAATGTCCTCTCCATGCGGCTCACAGAGCGTCTGCCAGTCTGTCACTTCAAAGCATCCCCGCAGTGTCTCATAGGCCTCATCAGACCATCTCCTCACGATCTTTGTGGTTACAGGCTGGCTCTTCACCACCGGCACATAACAGGGTTTGAGGTGAATCAGGTTGTGATCTGACCTGCCAAGTGGGGGGAGAGGAGAGGAGCTGTATGCCTCCTTAGCATTAGCATACAGCAAGTCAATGGTTCTCTCCTCTCTGGTGGGACAGCTCACATACTGTGTGAATGTGGGGAGTGTAGTGTGATATGATTAAAGTCACCCGAGATAGCAATGAATGCACTTGGGTGCTGAGTCTGTAGCTGGGCTATGGCAGAGTGAATAGAGTCATTTGCCGACGTCGGGTTTGCAGAGGGGGGGACATAAACAGCCACCATGATTACCTGTGAAAACTCCCTGGGCAGATAATATGGTCGAAGTCCAACAGCACAAAGTTCCATGTTCGGGTCACAGATGATCTCCTTGATGGTGATGTGAGCAGGGTTGCACCATCGGTTGTTTACCAGCACAGCGACACCCCCACCTTTGCGCTTGCCGCTCTTGGCGCAGTCTCTGTCGGCCCGTACGGTGTGGAAGCCCGCGATGGAGACGTTGTCATCAGGAATATCCTGGTGCAGCCATGTCTCTGTAAAACACATTATGCTGCATTCCCGATACTCCTTCTGGCTCCGGGCTAGCGCTGTCAGCTCGTCCATCTTGTTGCCCAGGGACCTCACGTTCCCCATGATGAGAGAGGGGAGACACGTCTTAAATCTCCGCTTTTCTAACCTCCGCTGTCTCAACCCGTCGTTTTTCTTCTGTTTCAATCCTCCTCTGCGTCCCCGATGCGTTTTTCTCCGTAGCTCCGCTGGAACCTCTGCCGGTCTGTCCGCTGGGCCAGCCGGCTTCAGGTCGATCAGCTGTTCTCTGGAGTAAACAATCTGATCGGCTTGGACTCGTTGTGCTGCGATGCCGGTTTGTAGCAGTATCACAGCGAGCAAAAAGGCAATAATATTAACAACCAGCATAATTAAATAGAGGGTTTTAAATAAAATAAAATAGTTTAAAAGTAAAGAAGTTTAACAAGAGAAAAAACGAATAAAATACGAAAGAATAGGAAAGTTACACGGAGCGACTGCAACAGGCTGCACGCGTGTTGACGCATGCGCACTCAAGGAGTAAGTGCACCCTTATACCCTGATCCTGCAATGTAATATGAACATTGCATTGAGGCTGATGTACATTTCCAGCTCAAAAAATGGGGACAAATATGAGCAGAATGTAATAACATCAGTGACATCGACATATTAATGTCACAGCTCATGGAGACCCAGAAGTTACTATATCCTTACATGAGTAACCAGTATATTTTACTGTCATGTCAAGGACAACATGCATCTGGTCTTGTATTTCAATCTCAACTAAAGTGTGATGTTAAAAGCTCACAACACCATCACAGTGACACAACCTGTCAGTGGCACTTAAAACCACCTCAAACTGTGTTATCACTGATTTGGTGACATTTTTGTTAATGAAACTAGTCTATACACAAAGCTAAAAAGGCAACTTTTTATTTTTATGCTTGTGGCTGGTCATTTCAGTGATGATGAAAACATACAAAAACACACTTCTGTAAACTTCTGTACCAAGGTGGATATGATAGGCATCTTGAAGATGTGTAAGTGCATAACTTTAGGTGATTTATTTTGTTTGGTCTTTGTGAACAGAAACAATGTAACATCATCTGATACTTCTGATCTGCCTGGTTCTTATGTTAAGATTTGTCCATCTCCAGTTTTGAGAAATATTCAACACATCCCTATTATACAGCAGCAGCACAGGGGCAAGAAGCACTCCCACCATCAAACTACTGAATAGTTTTTAAGCAGTACAATTCACTTTTCATGGGCCCTTCTTTGTGTTCACACTGCATATAAAACAACAGAAAACAAATCACTTCCTGTGTGAAGCATGAGAATGTCACCAGACGACATTAGATTCATTAGTCGTGTGAAGCTGACAGGCTCCTCTTTTGTCAATGGTTAGAATGTAACGGCCATTTGTTTGTTTAAATGTTAGGCACTTACAGTGCAATTAAAAGTAAATGTGACATGCACAATCAAACCTCAACAAATTCAAAAGGACATTTTTGTCTGAAATGATAAAGTGTTATTGCATTTGGCCCAGTGATGCAGACGAGAGCTGAGGTGAGGACGTTGACGATATAACAGTTTCCTGTCTGGCAGAAACAACACTTTAACTCTGAATAGCCTCTTTAGAGTGCATCACAGAAGCACTTTCAAACATGGGGAACAATCCTTCTCTCAGATCTTCATTTTCTAAGTGTAACCTAGCATTCTGTGAGCATTATCATCAGTATTATTGTGACTTTATTGCATAGGTTGGTAGGTGTTCATTCACATTTATAGGTGGTTTGGGGAGGACTACGAGACAAGTTACAGTCAACGAAGCACACGTGGAGATGGCTCATAAACTGTCTGCAGATGTTTACTTGCAGGTCAAAATGTGTTTATTGTCATTAAATTAGCACAGGAAGTGTGCCTGAGAGGAGACTGTCATGTAATGGTGTCATGTAAAAACAGCTGTGTGTGCATCTCCACTGGCACTCAATGACAATTCATGAATAATGAAAGCATAAAGAGGCGGAAGTGGAACCAATGGAAATAAATGGTACATTATCATCCTGGGGAACAGGATCAATATGTAATGAGGTTTAATGGGGCAGAAAAGTGTCTAATAGAAATGATGGCTGCACCAGCCTCTCCATGCAAACATAATGAAGGCAAATAAATCTCGTTCCTTGAGAGCACTTTGCCCTGAGCACAAATGACTCAGGAGGGCTGGTTTTATGACCCCTGTTTGTGTAAATATGTAGCCTGCAGTCTGTTTGCCTTATTATGCAACTCTGGCTTAGTATTTTTGCTTGCCAGAGGAAACAACTGTGTTTATAATGCAATCCTTTTTAAAGAGGCTTTCGAGTCATGTATTTTTTTTTTAGCTTTTTTCACTGTGAAGAGTTTTATCATGTTTCACTGGCAGTATTTCAGGTTTTGTAGAACGTTGGAATGATTGACATCTTCCAGTGTGCACCGCACATGGTTCAGACAGAGGACAGGAATCATTTGCATAAAGCAAGCAGCTGAGTTTGTCTCTGCAGCGGTGACTCATACTATATATGCCTACTTATTGAATTTCAAATTTATTTGACCAAATAAACTAATATCTAGAAAACAATTTAAAACAAGTTTCATCATTCATGTTTCTGTTTATATCAAAGCTTGACATAAACTGTTTGAACCATCTAGGCTCTGGTTCAGTTCAGTTTAAACTAAATTATGCAAAATGAGTAATACAAGTTTGAAACTTTTAAAAACAGTCAACAAATGTTTGTTATGTTCAAACCATTGTCAAATGCTGTCAAATGACAAAGCTGATTAAGCTTCATGCACACCACATGATTCTCTCAGGGTTTCGCAGTATAGCAGGTTTTTTTGGTTTTTGTGTCACATTCCCGCACTGCACAGAGCGATGCATTTTACTTAGTGGGCAAACGTCAGAAAGAGAACACTAGCTGAAAACCCCAGGAAGTGCCCATGAAACTTTCAGAAGTGGATTCTATTGCTAAAAATAAACCAGAGTTGCACACAGGGAGTGATAGAGGTGCGGCCCAGGAACTTCAACTGTGTGTCACTGTTTTTGATAATGCTCTAAGCTCAAGCAAATGCATTTAGTGCAGTACAACACCACAAATGTTGCCAAAGATACACTATATAAAGAAAAAAATATTACTTTGAATGCACTGTATAATTCTACACTATATGCATGCAGCCACATACCGAAGGCACTGCACAGAATTTAGTGCTTTAATTTCTACTTGACCGATCACAGAACCATGAACCAGGAGACATGAAATTTGAGATGGAATTGATGGAGAATGAAATATCTGCCAGCCACAGCACACAAACACACACACACACACACACACACACACATGCGCCGCATTCCCCAAGCACTCTGGGATGTAATATGGTGTTGTTCCAGCTCCTGCTTCCATTAATCACTCTTCTCTCTCGGTAGCTTCCATGCAGGGCAGTTTAAAGGGAACATTTTCTATAAAACAAATATAATAGCCCTCCATTTCCATGATCTGGACAATAACGTAAACACCTACAAACACAACATCTGTGCTAAGTTTGTCAATACTTGATATAATAATGGCATCCACTCCCATCAACCTAAATGGGTCCATCCATTATCTATGAATTTCTCCTTTGGGAGTTTCAGTTGCATCCAAATGAGTCTTATTTTACTGCAAAGTTTACAGCTCTGAATTAGAAGGTGTGGGTTTGTTCCAGAAAATTCCCCAAGGTGAAATCATCATGACCTGAGTGATTTTCATTATTTAGTATCTTCAGAGGAACGGCAGGATTTGTCAGTCAATGACATCAACACAACTATCTGCCTGTCCATTATGAAAATGAGACATGATAATTGTTTCATGGTGCACTTTCTGATCGTCATCAGCCAACATAGTGTGTTGTCTACAAGAGGCCAGGACCTGAGAGTGAAATAAAGAGGACTGACAAATCAGCATGTCCCCAGAAGAGACAGCAGAACAGTTTATACATAAGAATTATAGGTTATAATGAAATAAAAAAAACTATTATTTGTATTGTCAGATCTGGCCTGTTAAATAAATATCAATAACAATGTCAAGACGCCAATAAGCATGTAATATGCCAAACATTTCATGAAGTAATGCTGGAGAAATATACAACAACCAGAGAGGGGTGTGTGTTGTATTTTGAGAGACAAGCACTATGTTTAATCAGCAGTATGCCATTAAATATCAAATTCTTCAACCTTCACCAACAAAAATGCACTTCCCTGACTCACTAGCAAGGCAATTTCCTCATGCCAAGTAATGGCAGCATGTTTGAGAGACGACCATGAGAAGAAAGCACTGCACTGATGGCAACTTGATCGCCACCCAGCTGCTTTTCTCTGAAGGAGCCAAAACAGTGTCAGTGGGTGAGTACAGCAAATGTTTCTTTTCTTTTTTTCCTCACTTGCTATGGAGAGATTTATAACCCTGACATCATCCATCATGACCTATTCATCCAGTTGACACTTGCAACCTGCGAGGCATTGGCAGAGATTTCTCTGTATGGCGAGGAGCAGGGTCACTTCATACAGGGCTTTATGGCACAGCTTGAACATATATCTATGGCTGTAACAACACGTTGGGTGTCTTTAATCACGGGTAGCTATGCTATTGTGACATTTATTGTACAGTTTCAGTGGAGCTTTTTGAGAGAAATATGTTTCAATGGCAGATCATATCTCATTTTGAGCACTTTCACCATTTGTTTGAAACTACCCACTTCACTTATGTGGATGACGTGCTGTTCTTTTAAAGGACATTTTTCAACCACAGCTGCTAAGTTGGCAATGTTGTTCTCACTGTTTATTTTCAAATATTGTTTGATATACTCAGTCTTATATTAAGACTAGTTTATTTCATAAGATAATTTGCATTGGGCATTTTCTTACTGTTTATGGTGATAATACTGTCAGAGCTTTGCAGAAACATCAACTCCAAAATCCACATTTATGTTGATGTGTATTAGTAGATATTTCTGTGATTGTTAGTGTGATGGATAATGAATTGGTGTGGAATGTAAATGCATGATGTGCAAATGTGGCATTCTTTTTTTTATGAATCATCCTTGTTCAGTAAAGAAAGATTAAAGAAAATCCCACAGGAAAAAAATCACTCTGCTTAGATTCTCTTTTTCAACTGGTCGATTAAAAGCTTTTTAACTAATCTTGTGTATTGTATCCTCTCAAGACCGATCAAGGTATAATGTCTGGTGGAAGAAACAAAAAACAGCAAAAGTAAAAAGCTATAAATTATTTTTTAAATACTATAGTGTATATAAAAGATACAAGAAGCAGACTTGCACATCTAAAATGGCTGGTGTATTGTGCTGAGTCAATATCAATACAGGACTAAATAATTAATATCTCCAGCTCATGTTTTTTTATGACTTTTCTTGAGTTTCTGCATTGTTCTTGTACAGAGCATCAGATTCCCCTAATGTATTTAGAAAATATCCTTTTACTTGATATTTTTGTTCAACAGTATAACATGCTCAAAGCAAAGGGTTTTTGTAATGTGCTTTACCATCATTACACGTTGAAAAGTGAACACTCAAAATGAGGAGATAATGGTTATCTAAATGACAATATCACAATATCAAGTAGTTCAATTTGCAACGCAATTTTGAATAACATAATGAACTCTGCAAATCATCATCATTATGTTGTTTACCGCTAGCTTAATTTGCAGATACAAATACATTTCAACAGGATTTCAACCAGATTTTGATTTGCAGCATATAATAAATGAAAAAGCGCATAGCTATGCAATGTGCAAATGTGAACAAGTGTAATCACAGGATATGGTACTACAACCTATGAGACTTCATTGTATACTGCAGGCATCACAGCACATACAGTATTTAGAGGAAAACCCTCATCCTTCCTGACAGAAACATCCTTATCATTTCCAGTCTGAAGACATCTTTTACAGGCAGTAATACTACTACGAATAAAAAAAAAAGCAAATGTCAGGAATCACCCTGTTAAAGCTTACAATAAAATGTGCCAGGCTATGATGGAATCGCTGATATATGCTGTGATATGGAAAGCGTTTGCCAGTTTTATTCTGCTGTGATCCTCATCCATATCTTTTTTTTTTCTTTTTTTTATCTGTGTCAGTACAGTGGCTGGGGCACAGCCAGGAGTTAATGATGAGCAGAGGGACAGATGGTTTCTGTTGTCATCTGGAGCTGTGGCTTCCAGCCAAGGCTCTGTCACTGAACCAAAGCCGACAGACAGACAGACAGACAGACCGACAGACAGACAGGCAGACAAATAACCAGGGAGGTAGACCTTTTCATAGATATAGACTGATGACCTTTGCCAAATGAGCTTTTCTTTTTGGGTATGTACCTATTTTGTTACACTGGTGTTACATTGGATTATCAGCTATGGTGTTTGTAGCTACATTGTTACACTGGTGTTACATTGGATTAGCAGCTATGGTGTTTGTAGCTACATTGTAACACTGGTGTTACATTGGATTAGCAGCTATGGTGTTTGTAGCTACATTGTAACACTGGTGTTACATTGGATTAGCAGCTATGGTGTTTGTAGCTACATTGTTACACTGGTGTTACATTGGATTAGCAGCTATGGTGTTTGTAGCTACATTGTTACACTGGTGTTACATTGGATTAGCAGCTATGGTGTTTGTAGCTACATTGTAACACTGGTGTAACATTGGATTAGCAGCTATGGTGTTTGTAGCTACATTGTAACACTGGTGTTACATTGGATTAGCAGCTATGGTGTTTGTAGCTACATTGTAACACTGGTGTTACATTGGATTAGCAGCTATGGTGTTTGTAGCTACATTGTTACACTGGTGTTACATTGGATTAGCAGCTATGGTGTTTGTAGCTACATTGTAACACTGGTGTTACATTGGATTAGAAGCTATGGTGTTTGTAGCTACATTGTAACACTGGTGTTACATTGGATTAGCAGCTATGGTGTTTGTAGCTACATTGTAACACTGGTGTAACATTGGATTAGCAGCTATGGTGTTTGTAGCTACATTGTAACACTGGTGTTACATTGGATTAGCAGCTATGGTGTTTGTAGCTATATTGTAACAACATCATAACTTGTTGTGTTTTTGTCTTAAATTAAACAGGTACATTTGAGTGTACAGTAGCTTTTAAGGCTGCTTTATTTATTTATTTATTTATTTAATGAATTATTCTTGCTTAAAAAAATCCCTGTTTTGTGAAAGTCACTTAATCTGTCAATGGTAGACACTTATGAATAAATGAATGAATGAGCGAGAGAGGGAGACAATGGGAGAGCACAAAGGCTTGATAAGTTAGTCATAAAAGCTTTTCCACACAGATATAATTGGCTGGCTTTTAATTGACTTAATCATTTTATTACTCTACGAAGACAAAAGATGAATTCCCCCTTATCTGTTTGTAATAAAATGGACAAGGGCTGCCAAGGAAAAGACCATAACGCACTTTGAACCCTAATGAAAAGATGTTTCTCTTTTCTTGAGCTTGGACATCTTCTGGGAAGCTTTAAAATCCACACAAAATTGGTCCCAGCACCACTTTATCATTTTCTCCTCCTAGATGTTGGATAAAGCTTTGAATTATTTCAAGGTGTCCTACGCGCTATTTGAGTCCATTTATGTGTCACTTGGAACCACAAAGTCCCGTTAGAGGCAGTGGTGTTTAAGCTTCAAGCCTCACCACTGCCTCACTAACTTTCGCGCGCGCGCACACACACACACACACACACACACACACACACACACACACACACACACACACACACACACACACACACACACACACACACACACACACACACACACACACACAGCAATTGTAAATGATAAATGCAACTTTTTGACTTTAGGTCTGGGATAGAAACTGGTAATTCTGGGTACAGGCCAGCAAAATAACAGCGTAAACAGACAGTAAGGCAAATCCGGGGTAATGAATGATTTCCTCCCAGGTCTGATGGCTCTTTGCTCTTTGGCACATCTTTCCCAGGCTTTGCCAGGATGCATCTTGTGATAACTCGCTTGAACTGGCTCCAAAGATGAGTGGGAGGAAGAGAGAAGAATGTCGGGATTCAATAACATGGCAGCCTGACTCCATTAATCCTCACGTTTTTCCAGGGAGTGACCTGCATTGGAACCATATTTGATGTCTCACCAGTTTCCCTGAGCAGACAGGCAGTTTTTTTTCTCTACAAAGGGGTGTAGACACATCCCTAAAACACAAACATGTGCTCATACATGTGGCTACACAGATATAACAAGGCATGGTCTTGTGGTCGATTGTGTAAATGAATGATGAGAATGTGCAGCCTGCTCATACGCAGTGAACATAAAACCTCTTATGTATGACATGCAATAGAGGTAAGAGCTTTCTTCGATCATTTAATATATTCTGTGGTAATAACATTGAGGATCTACTGATACTGGTGTGTACTGTATGAGTCTGAAACAATCTTCTTGTACTTAGCTTTTAATAGATTTGTGCTGATGCACTGTGATGGAAAGTTGTTGCTGTAACACAATTGCACATCACTATTTCGTTTTTGTAGTTTAAGATAAGTCCACACAGTTGACATGGGCACTCATTTACATTCTACACATCAGTGATGATCATTTGGGAATTATAATTATTCAGATTCCCATTCGAGTGATGTTAATCAGTATTAGTCAGATATCGATACCAAGTATTATATCGGCTCATCCCTATTCTGTGGTGCTGGTTGCTATGTATCACCACAATGAGAGATGTTGATGAAGATAGAGGGATACACAGAGAGAGGATGGCAGCTTTCTCTTTTTGCTTCCTTCTGTTGCCAGTTAGTGTGCAAACATGGCAGAAAACCAACTCCTGTGGAGCACAATGAGGCCACTCACAGTCATAAGAAACAGCAAGACACACAGTACATGCACGTACTAGTGCAATAATTCACACGGTTTGAATTTAACTTTGATGGCTGAGCAACAACATAGATTGCAGTGGGGAATATAGACGGCATTGGCTGCGAGAGAAATCCATCCAAACATTTATTTGGGCCCCTCCACTCAATCCTGCAATCCTTCAATATTTGTGGGCATTAAAACCAAATCAATGTCTTCAGGAGGGGAACTAATCCCTGTGGCCTTGTGCTTTGTCAACGCACCACTGCCTTTCATTATTTACCACCTATCTGCCATGGAGAGAAAGAAAGGACCACAATCAGATTAGTGACAGGTAGACTTCTTGAGATAACAACCTTAGCTCCTTAAAGATATGGCAAACTGCAGGCTCTGGACATGTTCTCCATCCTCCATCTATCCTCTTGTCATGACCTCGCACTCCTGTGACAAATGCATGACTTGTTTTTAATTATGTGCTGCCATAAATGTTAGGAAATTTCAAAATCCCCTTTATAGACACAGTGAGTGTGTATAGGCTTTTTCAAGCTAGCACTGTTCATGATAGTTCAAATTGAGCCCTAAAGGTTCTCCCGTGCCTCCAGCTCTGATAACCCTCCTGTCCTTTCAGTAGTGGAGAAATCTGAGCAGGATTGACCTGTAGATTGGAGCCATCCCTCTCTCAATCCCTCCCATTAGATCTGCACCTCAAGGCCTTTCCTCATCAAAGGAGTGGTGGATTTCATCTGGCATTGGGCTGACACCACACAGATTAGATCTTCTATCTCCTCCTCTCATTCCTGCTTCTACCCTCTCTCTCTCTCATTTCTCTTCAGAGTTTCAATTATTCTTTCTTCTCTGGCTGAGTGTCAATAAACACACACACACACACAGGGTGTGTGGGGGGGGGGGGGGTCTGATAGCAATTCAACATAGAGCAAATTATATTGCAATCCATTCTAGTTCACTTTAATGATACATTAATTTAAACAGGGGATTAAGGGATTTATTAGGGACTTTTAAAATATGACATGCCTTGACTGATAGAGAGAAGCCTATTGAGTTTATAAAATAAAGCCTGACATAATTCAAAAGTCATCTTCCATTTTAAATAAAACAAAAAAGCCAAGATATTTCCCATTAGAGATATTCTGCCAGTTTCAAGTCTAATAAAAACAGTACCACTTTATCAATAAGAAAGAAAGGGAGGTGTGGAACTGAAATAGATTTATGTGGACAGGCCATCAAGGCTACAGATAAGTCTCCGAGAAGTGTTTAAAAGCCCTGAGAAATGCTTTCTGTCGTTATCTGGGGTAAGGGAGAAGCTGGAGCCTATTGAATGTGATGGGCTCTGGCAGAAAATCAGTGGTCACTGAACCACTAAAGCAAGCCCCCCGATAATGGAATACAATACAAAACAAAAGCAGCTCTATAAAACCGGAATTGGACCAATTTTGTTCCCCAGTCTGAGGTTTTTGCTGCGGCTGTCTACAGGTATCCTGTGCACCGAGCTATGTAGTCTGTACAAGTGAGGGAATGAACCACTTGGTAGCAAAATTGAAATTCACTGCTGTGGCTGTTTAGGTAATAAATGAACACAAGCAAGCTGGCTAAAGTGCATCTGAAGCCTATTCCCAGACCTCTAGCACGATACACATGGCTTAAGAGTATTGGATAGATACCATCGTTTAGGTAGGTACATCTCATTAATAACAAACTTACCCTCTATACCACTACAGTATCTCTTCAGTGTTTACGATATCACTGGACAGTTTAAGTGATTCAGTGTTCTGCCATCAGAAGCATCTGATGCTGCATGGTTTAGTGAGCCGAAGGGCAATTTAGAGGGGAAGTGAAGAAACAACTCTGTTGCTAAGCATTATACACATTTTATTTTTTCACTGTGCCCTGCTGCATCTGGGGCATGGACTTTTGTCTCCATTCAAATAGAAAATTGAAAAATTATAAGCCTCTACCGTTAGGTCTCAGGTGTCTCACGACTAATGTACCTGATTAAGTGTCTGCCCCCTCTGAGATTGTAGCTGCAATTTGATCTTTTGCACTAAGCTGACTGAGAGTCGATAAGTATGTGTTTCCTCCGCGGGAAAAGCAGGTGAATTCCCAAAGAGATCCCAGGTAGTTGCAGCACCCAAGAGGCTGCACCAGCTGCCTCTCCAGTTCCTCCTCTCACAGCAGCACTCCTACCTGTTGACACAGCTTGATGTGATTTTCTTCACAGGGCTACTTAAGTATAGAGTGCCTTAAAGTCAAAATTCCATTTAAATTCAAGTCTCCAATAATTGTATGAAAACTGAAAGCAAACACGTATACCCGGCAGAGTCCAGATAGTTAATTATTCTACTTTAACTTAAATTATAGTGTAACCTGGCTGCATTTACCTGTGATTTTGTCACTATGAGCCAGGATGGATCATATTCACAGATGTAAAATGGGTCACACCTGTAAGCTCTCTATCAGCAGCACTATCATCTGATAAGGATTAAATGAAACAATTCATTTTTGTGTGATTTACTAACTGAAAATCTGAATAGACGACTGAAAAGAGGGACTTTGACATTTAACATCCTATCATACTATTTAGCATGTATTACGATGCTGAATAGGCCAACGTGATTCAGATTGTGTATGAAGATTATGATACTCAGTTAAATGACACTGAAAGGTTTCATTGTTGGGGGAAAGATGGAAGGAGCTTTCATCACAGACTAAAATGACTTCTGATCTATGGGAACAACATTACCATGACAACAGCAGCTATGGGTACACGTGCAAATGTTCTTCAATATAATTAAAACCATTCTAATTAGAAAGTACAACTTCCCTGTTTACATGGCCGTACAAATCAGTAATTCAATTATGATGCTCAGCAGTACATACTGCTACTACAATTAATAAACAGAAGGATAGGGCAGGATAACATTTACATCAATACAAGTGCATTTCATTTACTGCCCTACAATCCAGAGTTATTTTAAAGTCTCAAATAAGAAAACCATGTCGACTCCAGACCAGCTTTTTGCTCCCACTCCTGCCATGTTTCTATCCATTTCCGGCAAAATATCAAAAGTGGAAATAGGCCACGTTCACAAAGGGACACCAAACCACCCGTCTGGAGCGGCAATACATTTTTTTCTGAACAGGCCAGAGACATTGTATGTACAAGTCATTGCTCAGTGTTTCTACACAAGTGGGGAAACCATATGTGGCTTATCCCAGGCCTGAATACTTGACCTCTACACTGAGGGAATCTGGTGGCTGTTATACTGTGGGATGAATTTGCTGGCATTGTTTGAGTCACTTTGGAAGAAAGTGTCTCTACAAATCAAGGCAAGGTTGTTCAGAGTGATCACTGTGACTCTATAATGACACTTTTCTCTGACGATGGAAGTGTTCTCTTCCTCCAGGATGACATTACCCACATGATCCATAGGGCACAAGCAGTCACTGCATGGTTTTTACGAGTATGGAAATGATGTTAGTCACATGCTATCGCCTTTGCTGTCACAGCAATTTAACACCTATACCACCTAAGAATTTAAACATGTTGCACAGGCACCTTAATCAAAATACTGAGACATTCTGTGTTAAATCCGTTCAGTAGAGAGATCAAACATTGTAGAATAACTGCCAAGGTGCACTGAAGCTGTTCTGTACTATCACACATGCCTTTTCCTGTCACCCATCTGTGTATATTCTGTATATACTCTGTATATACTTGACTTCACAACCCAATAACATATTCAGTAAGATTTACTGGCTGCTGTGAAATAAAAATAGTCGGTAAAAGCAGAAATAAATTTGTGGGACTAATTGTTGTGAAGTTCCACAAAAGTAATGTGGTACTGCCTCATATTCATTTTGCCTCACTAATCAATCAACCGCTGCCATTGCCAAGTAATTTGTATGAATTTTAATTGAATCCTTACTTGTTTTTAAGATCGCTCAGCTGTCTTTAAGCTTTTAACGAGATGCCTTTAAATACGAGTAGCATGAGATGTGCAACTATTTGACTCAGTATTTTATGAATGAGGAAAAACACTTAAAGCCCATAAACACTTAGCAGACACCACACTTAGTTTAAAGAGAGGAGACAAGTGGAATGAGAAGGGGATGATGTGCATTCCCATGAGCATTATTCACACCAATTTTGGTGAATATCCATCCAAGTGAGAGACATAAAAACAATACTTCCAGTACATCAGCATGTAGGGTAATACATGTATTCCACATCATATGATTAAAAAACGATTCAAGAGGAGAAGGAACATATTTTAACCCTAACCCAGACACAAATGTCTTACGTGCCAGCACATTTAATACAATTAAATGGACCGCAAGGTCAATGATCTGAATTTATACGGCCCTGTTCTCATCTTAACAACCCTTCAAAACACTTACTTACAAAGCTAGAGCTTATATTAGTGTTGGGTTGTAACATAATAATATCCATGGCATCTAAAAACAACCACAGTATTGGTTCCATTAAATTACAAAAGACATTATTGAATCTATTTAAGCAACACAGTTTTAGGTTTAGTATACATTTTATTTTACTGTTGATTTAGCTGTATAATTAATATGGACGTGAAAAGTTACAAGCTGAGATAGTGAGACTTGTTTATTATTTTAATGTATGATTTTTTTTTTTATTTGTCACTAAAATACTGTACATACCCCGAGAAAGTGTACAGTTGACATCCCTCGCTTCATTCACTCACCGTTTACTTTCACTGATTCAATGACACATTTCTACAGCACTGCTATATCTAGCCTTTTGTCCATCACTCACATCTCTCATTCATCCAGTGCCGGCATTGCTGTCACAGGCAATTTAGGATTCAGTGTCTTGGCCAAGGACATGTTGACATGTGGAATGGGGGAAGCTTTAGTTTTTGTAACAGGCAAATCTCAATTTTGTGAACAGTTTCAACTCTGACAGCTCTCTCCGTTGGCAGTCTGCCACCAACATCAATGCTCAGGCTCTCTTTTTCCAATGTTTGATTTTAACAACCACCTATTTTGGACTGAGTCACATGGCAGTGAGGCCAAAATCACACTATTATTACTGCAATTCATTTAGCGAAAGGCTCTGAAAGAGGGAGAGTGAAACAGTGAAATGAGAATTTGGTGGAGTGCCACACATGTTTAATCACTAAAATGTAATGTGATGGTTATACAAGGCTATGACAAGCTTATTGCATGCAGACAAAACTAATGTGAGAGCAAAGAACTTAAGCACCATCTCAATTAAGCCTTTACAACATCTGTGTGTGAGCATATGATCTCCAAGTTTCCCAGTTGATCTCATTAATGTACACAGAACCACCGAGACATTTACATAAAAGCCATGTAGGAGCAGGTAAAATAGCTGGTGGGCAGTCAGAGCTTCTTCCTCGCCTCCCTCCTTATGAATATTAATGACCACAGCATCACCAGAGCTTTGCTCTCCCTAATAAGGATGGTCATTCACGTTGGAGGACTGTAGGATCTAAATAGCAGCACAATCTACGGACTACTACTTTGACCTTGGCAAATTAACATGAAGTGAGCAGGGGGCACTGCTTTATGCTAATTAAAAATCCTACCAATGTTCTCCGCCAGTGCAAGCCTAAGCAGCCCAGATGGACAGAGACAGGGAGAGAGTGCATTTTATTAAGAACATATTCCTATGAGATGAAGGCAAATTTATCCGATGAATATTCAGACTGCAGTTTATGAGACAACACCTGGGAGCACCTGCGGGAGAAATACAGGGCACGCATCCTTTATGTCTGTCAGATGAATTGTTATATAAAAGGAGTCAATTAAAGTGACTCTGGAAGGCAAGAAGTCTGAGTCACGAGGGAGTTCTGTGTCTTGCAATTTATTAATGTTAAAAAAAAAAATTTAACAAATAAAAAATCTCCATCCATGGGTGCTTCCAAGATAACTGCTCACCTTGATTACCTCATCCATCACATCTAAACACTGCTAAATTAAGTTTTTGCCAAACTCTGTTTGCAATCTTGTAATTTTTAGTTTAATGAAATCACAAACAATTTGTAATAACGGTCTCTAATGGCTTCAAATGTATGATTATACATTTTTCATGCCATTTTTTAAAATACTGTAGATACATCTACATCTTGTCTATCCCGCTTTCTCTCCCGTTAATGCTCACAGTGTTTCATCAGATAAAAATTTTCAATTTCAAAAGAGAAAATTTGAGCCCTGCATCTTTAAACTTCCAAATAATGTATTCTGTTATAAATGTGCACATTTAAGAAGCCAAATAATGCAACTGCCATGACATTTTTTTACTACTTTCAGAGCACACATCTCATCTTATAGAGACAAACACTGAGTAAACATTGATTGCTTTTGTAAGTCTTTGCCAGCTTTTCTCTTGGTATTCATCTAATATGGGTATATAGAAAAACATTGCTGCATCAAAGTTTAGAGCCAGCACTTTTTTCCTCAAGGTAAAACTTCAAACAAACACAACCAAACTCAATAAATACTGCACAAAAAAATGTACACTACGTTTAAACGGTTGTTATTTTTTTGCCTTGAACGAACACAGATGTGAAAAGCTAGGACTAATGACAGCTGGAGTCCTTTTAACTCTGTTGGTTTTGTGCATGATGTCACACTGCTTTAAACTTCATACTTTTCAACTTTTTTCAAAGAAAATTACTCATTCAAATTCATTGAAACACTCTTGTTCCACTTGCAACATAGAAGCTTCATTCAAACTTCAAAATGTTCACTAAATCTTGGACTTTAATTTAGGACATGATTGATTGTGTGTCCTGAGTTCCTTTTTTACTTCATTAATTCCTAATGGAAGTGTTCAGATTTTTGATATATTTCCTACTTTCATTCATTTTCAACTTCTGTCTAAACATTCACACATTCAATTAGAAACATCATTTCAACTTCTCATTCATACCAATGCAGCTTACATGATTGGCTTCAGCTCGGGCAGAAGGCAGCAATCCCACAGTCATTTCTTCAGAAATTGCCTTCTATAGTTGTAAACGTTATTATCACCATCTGTGCTTAAGACAAGTTCAAATGTGTGCGGCTTTGAAAAAGCTTTGAATTAGATTCAGGCAATGCAAACCATACAGGGTGATAAATCACTTCATGCTTCAGTACAGAATTAGGCTCAAAGCTTGTTAGAAATTAGTAACTTGTTAGTGTTTGTTGTCAGGGTGCTTGATCCTAAAATTCTAATTATTAACGCAACATGTAATTATAATAAATAAGACATATTTCTCTTCACGTTGCTGCTAAATGGGTACAATACATCGTGCTATGCATTTTTTTTTATCTGAGTAAGTGCATCTGCATTAAAGTACACATGTAATGGTTGGCTGAATGAAGAATTCTAGGCAGTGGCCGTAATTAAAAAGCTAGAAATGATGAACAAACAAACAGCTGTGATGGGACCATAAATTATTTCAGGCCCATTTTAGCTGCTGATTTCCTCTGGGATCATATTTTAATTTTATCGCTCTATTTAATTTCTTTCTAGCTTCACTTCCTCCCACAGCAGAATGAAGTGTCTTTTCTGTAGAGGGGTTCTATAACTGTTTCATGGAGCTTTGATTATAAGCAGGCCTGATAAAAGCTGTTGTTATATTTGTACAGTTAACATGGTATTAAATAATTCAAAGAATAGGGGAACAACCAGATGTGGGAGAGCACTACTCTTTTATCTGTGGACTAAGGAGTGCCAACACTAAACATTTGCATATCTTGAAGTTGAAGCCAATTATTGGTTTCCAAACCACTTTTAACTTATTTGTTGAAATCCAATTCAAAGTCCTATAATCACTGACAAATAAAGTTGTCTGGCAAAAAAAAAAAAGATTAGTTTTTAACCAAACTGAAACATTTTCTGGTGTTCCTGTTGCAATAACCCTAACCCTCAATTCAGGAAACTTCCTTTACATGTGCTTTTCACAATGTGGCCTAAGGGTAGGGATGGATACCAAAACCTGGTTTTAAACAGGCCCTAGGGCTAAGTTTTGAAATACCATACCGTTAAGCACTGAAATTAACTGTGCTGTTAACAGTACTGGACAAATTTGTCTATGACAGATTTTCATTGTTTCCAATCCTGAAGAGAAATCTGTGGCACACACACACACACACAGACCTGCCCCCAAAAAAAGTTGCAATGGATAAAGCAACATTCAAAAGTCTGGTCATGTTTCACCAAAACCGATAAAAGTCAACAAGACTTTTGCTTGTGTTGTCTTTCCTGCTTTGCTAATAGACCCTTATTTGGAGAGCACAGGGTAGATATTCTCGCTCAGTGCACATGCAGCTCTTAAAAGCACAGTAGCACTCTTACAGCACTTGTAAAGGCAGTAATAACAGCAATCTTATCAAACATTCAGCTAAAGTTCATCACATTCAGATGGAAGAACGCACAGTGTTTGACAGCCTAGCTCATAGCACGTCTCCTGTGTCCCCCTCCCCCACCTCGCCAGCAGAAACCTTCAATTAGTCAGTTAAATTATGCAAACGTGACTCAGTAGCAACCAATAGTGCATTAAAAGATTAGCATCTTGTTTAAGAATTCAGCTTGAAATGGTTCAATCGTTATAAAAAAGCTAAATATAGCTATTAATAGATTTATTGATTGAATTTATTACAAGTAAAATGAATGACCAAGCAGAATTCGAGGCCCAGGCCCTTCTTCAGAAAAACTAAATTTATGAACACCACATCCATCCACATACACTATATGGACACCAACAGGGACTGTAATGACATATTCAATGGTATATACAGCTGCCACACTTCTTGGAAGACTATCCTCAATATTTTATAAGTGTTTCTATGTGAATTTGTGTCCATGTATGAGGTCAGGTACCGATGTTGGACGAGAAGACCTGGCTCGCAATCTCTGTTCCAGTTCATGAAGTTCTTCCACACCAAACTCGCCAAACCATGTCTTTATAGTCTTGGCTTTGTGCACTGGGGCACAGTCACGTTCGAACTGTTCCTCAAACTGCATAGCATTGTCTGAAATGTCTTGGTATGCTGAAGCATTAAGATTGTCCTTTATTGGAGATAAGGGGCAGAGAGCCCAAAGCCTGATTGCACCACCTGAATTCAACACAATAATACAATACAATGCATTATCCATTTAACAATTTACAAAATGTTGGTTAAATTGTAGCAGCAAAAGTTCTGTAAATAAGTATTATAACATTATACTTTAAATTAACTGTTTTGAAATAGCTCCAAAATGAGTGAAAAATAAAGAACCAATCAGAGTAC
The DNA here is from genome assembly GCF_958295425.1 of Solea solea. Classification (NCBI taxonomy): domain Eukaryota; kingdom Metazoa; phylum Chordata; class Actinopteri; order Pleuronectiformes; family Soleidae; genus Solea; species Solea solea. The sequence continues at coordinate 15,298,370 of NC_081137.1, read as the reverse complement.
CGTTAAAGTACCAGATCAATAAGCAGTATCAATAAATGTAGTACTACCATTAAAATCTTAACAATACCCATCCCTACCTAAGAGTCTGCAAGTCTGGCTTAAAACAACAATGAATTGCTAGAATGTGGCCTGCCTAATCAGCAAGACAAGTGAATTTGTTGCCATTATATATCTCACAGGTCACATGTGAATAGTAAGAGTTTAATATAGCATAAACCGTTTGATGTCACTAAATGTCAAGTGCCATTCAACCATTGCAGTAGAAGAGAGTGCAAGTTAAAAGAGCCCCACTCAAATTTCCAGCAGTGGAAAGCCATCTGGAAAACATGAGGCAACCTTCTGCCAACATGTTCACCTGTGTGTGAGTAGGTGAGTAGATTTTTATTGTCTGTCATGTGTTGCTTTGTCAGTCATCTCTCCTCCCACCATGAGATAATTCTCCACTCTTCTGTGACCCTGCTCTGACACTTTTACTTTCAGCCTCTTCCACACAAAAACCAACCAAATAGGTTTCATTGGCTATAAAATGAAACTGTAAGTGGGTCCATGTGGTCAGGTTATGTAACCTGTACAAAAACATGGACAGCATGCAGCACTGGTAACACAGACGATTGTATAAACCCTAATAGAATTATTGTCGTATGTTTCATTTATTACATATTAAGATTATCCACATCTAAATTATAAACTACATAAAATATCAGACATAAATACTACTACATAAGTAAACACTAGAATACTGAAGTGTTTTACTGGGCAGGTTGGAAGTACGTTAGAAGAGTATGTTTTTCCATTTTCGCATAAATGTGGTTTACAATTTAATTTTTTATCTTGCCCAATGTTAATTAGAGAAAAGGTAGCAAAGAGACTGTCTGAACTTGCAATAATTATTTTTATACTGCAACGTTTCTGTCCTCGACCTTCATCAGGCAAACTCATTAAATGAAAGTAAAAACAGTGTAGACAGGTTGTATATACACAGTGAGTGATTTAACAACTTCTGAACACACATACTAAGACGCACTGCGTAAACTGATCTGTGGCCACAGACTTATGTACCCGTTTTCCTCAAATATGTCATTTTCATACTTCAATACTTAACAAGAATGGGCTTATATAAGCAACAGAATAATTATCATCATTTAAGCCCCAGAATATGCACACCTCTAACCAACCAACAATGATGCAGGACAATTGCTTGTAGTTTTAATGAAGGTTGAAGAAAGTTTTAGATTCAGCTTTTAATCTAAAGGTTGTTGCTCAGATCAGATCAGAGCAATCTCCTTTACACTTACTGAGAAGCCAATGAAGACAGATTGGATTGTGTTTTCCAAAAAGGCAGTCAAGTGAAAACACAGCATTTCTCTCAGAATACAGCAACACCATCGATTTTGCACCGGGGTCACTTATGTCTTGTTATCAGCGAAAAACACACAAGAGGATTTTACACAGACAATGGACCAACACCAGGCCTGATTTTCACTGACAACAGCCACAATTGGATTTCTTATCGATAACTGTATCAAGCAAAATCATTGTCAAGCACCCATTCTTTATTAATGCTTACTTTGGATCAGCTGTCCTATCGATAAAGAGGACGTACGTGCTTATTACGCGCGTTATCTGGTCTCCGACCTCTGAATAAGACACCACAGAGGGAGAGTGAAGAAGAGGAGCGGAGCTTATTGGCTTTAGCAAGGTCAGAGTTGGGGGGGGGGAGAAAAAGTGCTACAACAGCACAATGGGCTTTTATTTTGTTGGTTCAGGCAGTACAGGCGATTAAACTGTCAGCCAAGAGGGGACAGTATTGATTCAGTCATGGGGTTGAGGGGTGGCTGCACCCCCTGTTGTTTTAATTTATTAGCTAGCAGCTATTTGATTTGGTAGCGAAGAGGTGTAGCAATGTAACAGGCACTACACAGAGTAGTGATCACAAGAGTCTATACAAAGAACATCTCATTATGGTTCTCAGAGGTGTGCTGTCCTCCTACCAGCGTCTCTCTGTAGTCACTGCAGTGACAAGCCTTTGGGAACAATATGTGTATTATTGGCATGCATTACAAGCTGTTTCCTTGCAAGTCATTTGATATGACAGTTGTTGAATATATCATTTTGACTGCCACAATGGGGCCGTCTGCACAAGGTCTCAATCTATATTGACAGACAGGGGGAAGTGAAAAGAATTGAGTCAAGCGGCAGGAGTCTGGAGCAGTCTATAAAAGTGTAATTGGGTGGGCTGCTCCAAGAGCGAGAGGGTGGAATTACGGGGTCATCCACTCCAACAGCCCTTAACCTAAACAGTTGGAGGAAATCTCTGTGTATTTTACACAGCAGTTACATAAAGTATCAGTGAGCAGAGCTGCTTTTGTGCATTCACAGGGACTAAAGCTCTCTGATAAAGAGCCTCTCAGGCCATGGATTTACAGTTTATTTGGTCACAGTGACGGCTCCACATTGACGACTATGTTCTTACAAAGTCAGAGATATTAGAACTTGCACTGTGATCAGACTTGCATTATTTACAGACACTGTACAGTAATCAAACAGTTTCAAAGTGATGATGAAATAACATTAAAAAACATTAAAAAAAAGGTCAACCTTCAACAGGCACTGCAAATATGGCTCTAATATCTATTCAAAATAACCATAGAGAGTGAAATTGTTATGGACCACTAGCCTCTGCCATCCAATACCATCTGTAAAATGATTACTTTCATTACCATCATAATCACTGTCCTTGATTTGCTCACTTGGCTATGGTAGACGTTTTCAGGCATGGATATGAGCAGCAGCGGCGGCCTGCAGAAAGTCAGTATTATGTCACTTTGCTCATTAAGCCACCAGTGTATCCTCTCTACATTATGCCCTTTCATCTCAGAGAGAGGGCAATTAATCCACATCATTTTATGACCACTATCACATATGAATATGCCATTTAATATCAGTTTATTGCCTTTTTATGATGCCATCAAATTATTTTACAAGTATTAAGACAGACTTTTTTAGCAAGGTTATCTACCAGGAGTGGATTGTTGTGCCATGCCTGCCCTGGCTATAATTAATTAAAATAATTATTACTATTGTTATCATTATTATTATTATAATAAAAAGAACTTCACAAATGATTCTGTGCCAAATGTTTAACTCATGTACACTGAATATCAGTGTTAATTGTTCTCCACTGTTGAGCAACAGAATCTTCTGCTGTTCCTGCAAAGAAAAAAGAACAGGGAGTGGATGTGACCAATTTGTCTTGATTTGGCCCTTAGTTGTTCATTTATTGGGCTCTGTATTTTTCAGAGAGGTGCTCTGTTGGCTTTACGCTGACAGAGTGGGAGGAAAGGAGCCACTGAAAGGCCAAAGCTCCAATTACATGCAGCCTCTGCTCCTTAAATGTCAAGCTACTTTGCATTACCCAAAGTGCAATGGCATTCAGTGGGTATTAGCCCCACTCCAGCCACATCTGTCACACTATTTCATGTGGCTCCTTCAGCAAAAAGTAAATGATTGTCGAGTCTTGGCCTTCCATCTATGATACGTCTTCTCTGTATTTTTCTATTCAAATTGTCATTACAACGTTAACAGCAATAAAACACAAAGTGAAATTAAATAACAATTAGGTTGGATGTGTTGCTTTTATGAGGATGAATGGTTAGACAATCTCCATTCAGCAGCTCTTGCAATTGCTTAAGAGACTAGATTCATGATCATTATTATAATGCTACTAGTTCATTGGCTCCATTATTGCACATAGCCCCTCAACTTTTCCCAGTAGACTCTACAGCAAGGACATTCACAGAGCCAGGCTATATCACATCTTAAACACAATGTTAAAGAGAATGCATTTCTTAAAAACTTAAGTTCAAAGAGCAATGAACAGCCTGATAAAAAGTCTTCTACACTTAAGTACAAATAAAAAATAATATAAACCCAACTGCATTCTAATTCACCAAGTGTCATTGATCATATCAAGCAACTGTCAAATGAAAATTCAGATAATTGAACTGCTGCACTGATGTGTTCAGTGCATTGTTTGCAGTGAGAGAGGAAATTGATAAGTTCAAATGGATGCTCCTTCTGAACATTACTATGGGAGATGCAGAGATTTCCCTCTCCAATCATACCTTGATTAGAAAATGACTCTCCTGCAGACACAATATTACTAGAAAGATTGAGGTGGGAGGCAGAAGGGTTGGTTAATTATATGCAGGTCATGTGTCCATAATCTAATGTATTGGCTTGAAATGCTCAACCACACTGCTGCACTGAACTGCTGTCAGTCTGCTCATTCAGCTCGTATTTTTTTAATATCAAAGTCTTCTTTGTTGAAGCCTTACATACACTTGCTTCATAAAATAAAACACACTTTCAAAGCTCCATGATAATACATTGCATGTATTGCCATAACTATTTGTAATGACTTGGAAATTTAAGAGCTATGTTCTCACCTGCAAAAATACTTCGGGTTGACAGCAAATGTTGTTGGGGTTCAAACTTTTTGCATATGGCTCATCAAACATGTCAGCGCTGGGGTAGATGTAACTGAAAGCCCCACAAATCAAACCTCAAGATTCTGAGCAATTTAGAATATATACATATATATATATATATATATATATATACATATATATATATATATATATATATATACATATATACATATATATATTTTTTTTTAAGAGAGCTACTGACTCATGATTAGTTAACTCGGAAGGTGAGAGAATGTGATGGATTGAAGCTTTCATGATTAAATGTGCACTGAAGCATAAGAACTGAATGGACCTTTGCACATAAATTGTAAATTATGCTCTCATACCTCTGGATTTTTGAGGTTTCCATCGTGTCCTACGAACAGTCTATGGTCCTTAGCAGTGCTAACACTGAAAATATAATAGGGTTCTGGAACTTATTAGTGGTGTTTCCTAAGCAACCAGAAACTGGGGGACAAGCCAAGTGCATTAGTAACTGTGGTCAAAGTCAAATTTATCAATTGCATTCATTCATTCATTCCTTTATCCTTCACATGAGGGTCGCCACCAGCTGGCAATCACAGCTGACATAGGGTGAAAGGCAGGGTACACCCTGAACAGGTCACCAGTCCATCACAGGGCCACATAGAGACAAACAAAGTAAAGTAACAAAGTCTTTATCACATTTTAGGCAGAATATATTCCCTGGAAAGTTTCAAAATATGAATCTATACAGGAACAGAAATGTATAATCCCAAGGTTAATTTGAAGTAATGCCACAGAGTATAGTTTATAACTCAAAATGTTAGTTGGTATACTAAAACAAACCAGGACTGTAATCCGTTTATTAAAAATAACCTTACAACAGAGTTTTATATCAAGACTAAAGATAAGTCACCAAGCTTTGATTGTTCTTTATGTTGAAGCGCTTTTCATTATCTACCCTCATTGATACACTGAATAAATAATATAGAAGACATCTGAGCTTAGAACAGTTCCTCTGTCTTCTGTAAAGGGGCTGCAACAAAAGACACTCTACTGAAGTAAATGCAGTTTGGAAATCAATTAAACAATTTCATTGGTCTCCAAAAATGCAGCAGGGTGGAAACATGAGACAGCAATCATCAACCTGCTGAAGAGTCCTTCAAGAGGAGGGCATGAAAAGAACACCACCACCAAAGAACTCCTTTACTGTAATTCAGAGCTCATGAAGAAAATTCCCAAAAGAGGTCTTGTCCCCCCTCTCTTCAAACACTGCATTCATCAAACACAGACGGCCTGATCTGATGCCTGACTTTGCCTTTTATCAAACATCTGTTCCCACTTTCAGTTGTCCTGCTCTCCGGCTTTGCAAAGAGCTCCATCTTTCACACTAAATATTTTTGCTCCACGACCACATCCAACCCCCGCTCCAAGAGATTTTTCACATTAGACTAATCTCCTACAGCTAATATAACACAAAGATAATTAAAAAAGCATAGCGATTCCGATTAATAAAGAATATGGCACACACTGTAGCTGTGCCACATAGCCATAGCTTTATAATAAACTAATTAAATGAGTATAGAATTTTCTTAACATAAAAGAGCTTTTGTTTTGTTGCTTCATTGAAGAGCTGTGCACTGAGCTCACCTGCATCACTATTGCTCTGAGCACCAGCTGCAACCAGATTCTTTTCACAACATGTTGAGAAAATGTTTATTTCATGAATGTATGAGCGGAGTACAAAAATGTCAAAGAGAGTTAAGCTCTTGCAATACTTTTCCAACCCTGGACTGTAGTATCATGATGCAGTACCAACCCCAGCAAACTTTATACAATGGATGTATAATACTAATAAGATATCACATTAACAGGGTTTCAAGATGGCGGTGCAGCAGTAAGACACAGTGAAACTACCTCCCAACATTCTTCTCCATGCACTCTTAATTTAAAACAACTCTCGCCATGTTTGGATACAGAGTTGCACTCTTGGGTCGACCATGGCACCAAAAAAAGCTGACTCTGATGACAGATGGATAACAAATCACCTACTAGCATTAGCATTAGTGCTAGTCATGCTGAGGGGACCCTGGGTCCTTGGACTCAATACTTTGAAAACCTATCAACATCACTGCATCAGAGTTCATAAGTTAACTTTTTCAAAAGGCAAAGATGCACATACATAATCTACCAATGACAACAAATAAAATAAAAAATGCTAACAACATTAAGTAATTACCATTAAAATGTTCACATTAGCATTTGGTTGCATTCAGGCCAGGGTTAACCGACAGCCAGTGGACCGTGAGCCTAAGTCATTACCATAGTTTTGCATTCTCTAATGTCATTTTCTACAAGGTTAGGCGTCATGTAATCATTGCCCCAGGACAGCAGCTTATAAGAGATAAGGAGAGTGCAGTGAGTGGAGGATCAGTGGGCCACTTGTTCGACTTAATGAGACTGATCTGAACAGATGGAGGTAACACTCCCAGATTGCTCTGACACCAAGTATTGCAGCTTTCTATAGTTGGCATTACATCATTTGTTTACATTTTACAGCTTTACTTTCTAAAATTAAAAGTTTTGCGTGTATTTTCCATTGTGTCATACATTTGCATGGTGGTTGGTTTGAATGTATTTTTAGGGTCAGGGTAAAACTAATCCTTGCTGGATACTATGGCTGGGCAATATGTCTGTGTGTGTATATGTCTGCACAAGTGACAAGGAGGGATAAGAAAAGTAATCTTGTGTTTATGGTAATGCTGTGGCAAGAAATAAAACAGACTGTTTCTGTGTAAAACTAATGCATCCTAAGGATACCATTTTCACTTGGGGCTTTGAGGGCCTAGCTGTTCTCTCCTCTGAAGATATGCAAACATGAGTGTTGCTTTACAGCAACAGTATACACGGTATTGTGTAATTCTATACCACATTTGAAAAAATATCTGTACAATACTGCATAGCCTTACTGGATACAGATTATCCATCCATTTTCTACCACTTTATTCTCCACAGGAGGGTCGCGGGGGGTGCTGTGCCAATCTCAGCTGACATAGGGTGATAGGCGGGGTGCACTATCGCAGGGCCACATATAGAGACAAACAACCAAATCCCTGTATTGCATGTTTTTGGACAGTGGGAGGAAGCCAGAGAACCCGGAGGAAAACCCACGCGCACACAGGGAGAACATGCAAACTTCATGCAGAAAGGCCCCTTTTCCAACCGGGGCTCAAACTCTTGCAAAGGCAAGAACTGTGTGGCCCTGGATACAGATTATTTAAGTACAAATGTTTGCCTACTCTATGACCAACACCATCAAATCCAACATGAGCCAATGTTTGTATGAGCCTGGCCAGCTTCAACAGGTCCTACAAGGTTTGAGTAGCACCAGCATTCTACAATTTTCAGTTTCAATACTAGTACACCTCAGAATAGCTAAATAAAATAGTTTTTATTAAGAAGTTTTGATAAGGTCACTGTAGTGTTACCTATTTTATTAAGATATGATTAATTAAAATGTATTCTGCCTGGCCTAAATGTTTTATTACAGGAAATTAAATATTTATAATAGTAAACAAAAAATAAATACTTTCTCTCATCTACATAGGACAACCTACAATGCTGCCCTAGCTTGCTGTCCTCATTCATTATGTGATCATGGGCAAACATGTTGATGTCTGGTTCAACATGTTCTTTCACCTTTCCTCTACTGTTGCAGCCTCAATGGCTGATCTTGTTCCTTCTGTAATTGTATCAGTTGTGGGGCAGCAAATCTGCTGCCTCAGTTGTCAGCCCATGATGTCCCAGTGGGGTAAATTTCACCATATTTGCCAATTTCCCAAGCTGTCAGAAGGTCTTTCCCTAGCTGTCAGCTTCCCGTTTCATATCAAAACAATCACCAGACTCATTTGGAGAACATATTTACTACCATCTGATGTTGCCCTCTCATGAACTGTTTTATAAGGTAGAGAAAAAACAGAAATATACTGAAAATATGAAATATGCTATGCTCGCTTTGGGTCGCTGCACTTTCGGTCATGGCTGTCCAAGCTCCAAATGCTAAGACTACAATTTAGTTAAAGCTTGGCCATACACCTACTTGTGATAATCTGCTGTACAATGAGATTAGAAAGTCCACCAGGTGTTCAGCACTGATGAAAACATGCTCAAAGCTGAAAAGAAAAAGCTTATAGTTGAGAGACTCAATGAGACTCAATGAGTCTCACCAGTGAAAGTTCATACTATGAAATCTGATCAGTAATTGTTAAGAACTGTAGACAAAGGAAGTGTTTCTTTTGCATACAGAACACAGTGACCTCTTTACAGCCCCAATATTAATAGCTACTGTATACACACAGAATTTCTGAGATTACCTTCCATCATAGCGTGGGATTTCCAGTGAGGATAAGGATTACTCTCAAATGACTGGTGAGAGAAAAGGTGACAAAGTACACAAAGAAAGTGATCCCCTTCCTCTGGGGAGAGACACTCTGGAGGCTTTACCCATTTCTCATTTGATAACCCTTTGGGAAGAGTTAAGACTCTTTCCACACTACCTGGCAGATGGACAGATCATTGCAGCTCGGTGGTCAGAACTAACCATGCATGACAGGCAGACACTAGGGTTGACAGACTACTGTCAAAATGAGGCAAGACAAAGTTAGGGAGGCTGTGTTCAGTGGAGGTGAATTGCAAAGCTTAGGGTCTAATTATGCTAACAAACTTGTGGAATGCAGCTGAACACTTACCATAATTCACTTGAAAGACTTAAGAAATATTTGATTTATGACACGGGAAATTCATTTTTAATAACAATTAAGTTCAATTTGAGCAAAATAAAAGTGTTGATTTGATTTTAAAGGCACTTTCAAAAATCTAGCTGTCTTTTCCATGCAAGTAGGCAAGAGAGAGAGAGAGAGACAGAGAGAGAGAGAGAGAGAGAGAGAGAGAGAGAGAGAGAGAGAGAGAGAGAATCATCCAATTACCATAAGATTTGCTTTTGGGTCAGATCATCACCAGGGGCAACAGGAACACTCATTAACTAACTGGTTAAATAGAGCTCCAAGACCTGGCAGTGAGCTCAAGGCCAGCCAACTGCAAGTATGAGTTCAATGAGTTAACAGCCTCCTCTGCATAGCATACAATCCAGAGCATAGGTACGCCTGAAAATGTGGTGAACCTACATATATTCTGATTTATAAAACCATGCGCAAGCCCATCACATGCCAGTTTCCCTTTATAAAACACAGTCAATTCACAATTCAGTGCAACTCTTGCAATCTTCAGGTAACACCCAATCAGAAAAACACCCTAGATTAATATTCATTAATCGAGAAAGATGGTTAAGTCATACCAAACACAGAGAGAGAATGAGAACTTGAGGTGCAAAAAAGGTTTTATAATTTTAATATAAGAATGATGTATAATTAATAAAATATCAAAAACAGACAAATGTCTAAAATTAAGTAAATAACAACTGTAATTAAAACATAAATTTACATATGTATTATAATTTAATGTTGAATGTAATACATTTAATAATGTGATAATTCAACCGAATGTCTATTATTTCTATGATAATAATAATATTGCTAGCAAATATATTTGGTCTATATTCTATCACCTCAGATACATTAATGTTTTCATTATACCATGATATTAAGTGGTGGGCCACATGTGACCCGCAGGCCAAGAGTTTGACACCTCTGCACTAGACCGTAGACACCCGACAGGTCCCATCTAGATGTGGACAAAAAACGGGCCGGGTTCAGTTCCATCAACTGACATGGTAATTGGCTGTTCTCTAAGTGAAACTTAGAATAGAAATACAGTGTAAGTGTAATGATAATAAGTGGAAATGTATTCACCTAGTGTTTCTGTTTAGAAGCTAGAAGAGTTTACCATTTACAACAGGACAGTGAACACATCACAGAGGCTAATGAAGCTATCCAGGGTGGAAGCAGTACTTTTTTCTCCACAACTTAGATGTAATAAAGAAGAACTGATGGTAGTTTATGGTGAGTCTGAAATTTCATTATACTCATAACTGCGGGCGATAACTCATAAGGTGTATATCTGTGTGTGTGTGTGTGTGTTCATGGGGCTCGTAGTTGCTTCCTCCTGGATGTAACGATAACTTTTGCCATTAGCCACTGTGTGACTGAGAGTGCATGCCCTGTTCAGACATGATTATTAGCATCTGTCCTGAGACTGTTCGCGACTGTTCACATCGGGCATCTATATGCAAGGAAAGCCAGCTTTGTTCAAAGAGCATATTTGATTAACAAGAAACTGAATGTGGTTTACATAATTGGCATAAACAGTATGCAACACAGTGGCACTGCAATAGTAGATAATAAAACACAGCACACACACACACCAATGTGACACAAAATCATGATAAAAACCATAATAAAAAAATCACACAGTGTCATCCCCACCCTAAGAGCTTTAAAAGTAAAAACTGTTTTCATAGAGCCTAACAAATCAGGTAAAGGACTCTACATGACATGCTTCCTGGGTGCTACTACTGTGACCACTTGTCATCAGTGCTTACATCTTTAGCATATTACATTTCCCAGGATTCCTTATGGAACTCCCAATATACAATCTACTGTATATCTTTGAATTTCTTTCTCCAATCTCTGCAGCCAGATTATAATTAGGGCAGCTACCTGTTTCTGTTTTCAGAATAGGGAGAATGTGGACAACAATATGCCTGCTAGTGTGTTGGTGATATACTGTATCGCCAACACTGACACCATATGGTAACTGTGACTGCTGCTGGTGGGTCTACATGAAGTATGGAGGGCAGAGTAATTGTTCACTTAATGACACAAGACAGGAGAGGAATGCTCAACATGCTGGCATTGAGAAAATGTAGTACCACAACCTCTGGGCTTAGGAAAATTAAGATTTTTTTGGTTGGGTACCACCAGTGTAACAGCAGATATCTGCATTTTAAGTGAGTCAATGAAGATTGTTTTTTTATTTCTTGATAATGCAACTGCAGAGAAATACAGTAAAATAATCAATTGTGGGAGATGCTTAATTTCTGACATATCATGTAATATTATCCACCCTCTATTTAAATCCATCCATTCTCTCTAGCAAGCTCATTATGTCTGTGGTGCCAAGGCTCAACACTTCATTTTCCACATGACCTGATCTGTTGCTCACTGTTTAATATCTTTTATTGAGTGAAGTGGGACTCAATACTCAATACTCCTGCCAGTAGTGCCTCAAGGTTAGGATGAAAATTTAGCATTTGTGTTATTTGACACCCCATAACCTACACACATAAGACTTACGATGAACAGAAGCTGTGGTTAAAATCCTACCAACTGTGATCTTAAATTCACATCAAAATATTTATATTTTTATATTATAATATTTTTATTTTGTTTTTGTGCTGTGTTTTAAAGTTCCCTAAATCTACACACATTCTTAGTGTCTTTGGTGCATCATGAAATATCAAAAAATAATGAATAAATTGTTTTAAAATGTCCGATCCAACCCCTCCCTGACATTTGCTGTAGCACCACCATTGCGTGGATGGAACAATACCATCCATTATCAGTACTGGATTCTGTTATGAACTTAAATGTCTCATACATGGGACTGATGCCACCAATCCATTAACTGACCCCGTTTCAGATAAGATTCATATTATTCAAATTGTAAAATTGAATAATAACAAAACAACAAACCGGAGCGTGACTCTTTCATGAGAACAAAAACAAGAAAAACTGTGACTGTGTGTGAAGCCACCCTTTAAAGAAATGAATGGCCCTGAAAACTTAAGTTTATATCTGTGGTGTTCACAATAATGACAGTGTCATCAACCCCACCACTTCTTAGCATTGGGTGCTAATTAGGAAATATTTACACACTAACACATTAAGACAATGACTATTACCTATTAACTAGTGACATATTTCGTTTTTTATGCATATTATCTATTCAACCTTGACTGTGAATTACATCTCTTGCCACTGTGGTTTTTTGTTGTTGTTTTTTGCTCTATTTCCACTATCCCTCCAGATACTTGCATCTTGGAGAGTGATGTTGAGTAGTAACCCAATCTGACACACATTGTGATTTGTATGTACAAACTGCCAAAACTCAACACACGTTTCCCTGACTTGTCTACCACGATTACACGTGGGCATATTTTATAAAATAATACTGAAAGGCACTCTTAGCCACAGGTTGTTTCTACAGTGCTGAAGCATTTAAATTAACAGGGGGGAAAAAAACCTTATTTACCTGGATTTCTGACATTATCTTCTGAAACACTGGTTTAAAAATATGGAGGGTGTCATGTATTTCATTGCCACACAATAAGGTGTCATAACAAACATTTCAGTTACCAGCCAAACACAGTGTCAACTGGATAGAGAAGGATGAGGAAAAATGCAGGTCAAATCCATTCACTACAGGTTGCAGTTCAAAAGTCAGACCTTCACTGCCTGTTTTTCGACCAATGTGACCAAACTCGACCCGTATCTAATTCCTAAAATCTGTCTATCCCCTTTATTTATAGGTGAGCAGACTGTCGGTATCCATTCCATCCACAAAGAGTCAGCCTAAATATCCAGACAACTATCCTGTCCTGACTTCCATTAACCCAGGCTCAGGCTCAGTGAGACCGAGAGGAAAAAAGATCACAATCATTACCCTCCATCAGCACTATCTTCATTGTCCATCACTCATGTCCAGCAAGGCTGAGAAATATAGTTTGCTCTCTCTCTCTCCCTCCTGATCCCTTGCTTTCTCTGTCTCACCTCTGCATGACTGTAAAATCAGACCAGGTGGTGGAGGCCATTACGCTGGGCAGACTCCTCAACACCGCCCTCCCACCCTTGCTCCTGTGTATCAAAAGTAAATCCTCACCTTGTTGCAGCTGTTGCAGCCATCGTGAGTGCTGTTTACTTGAGTATGCCATCTGACTTGTACGAATTGGAAGAGCGATAATTGGTAGGTACAAAATGTGCACTCTAAAAGCAGCTCTAGTTTCTCTGTGTGCATGTGTGTAAATGAACAGATGTAGATAATATGCTGTCAGTAGGCAGTGATATGCAAACTGGCCTCCCACACATCCATTAAGCACAACGAGAACAGTTAAAACATATGCCTAACTGTGAACTATTCAGTTAAGTTGAATTATTTCATTAAATATTATCTGGTAAAAACTAGGGCTGGACAAAAATTTGAAATTTGATCAAATTCGCAGAGGGCACATTATTTCTTAAAGCCAAAATGTGTGTCAAATTACCATTTTAGATTAAATATTGTCTTGGCCCATACACATCATACTGTATTCTACAGACTGAAGATAACACCTCACAGATCTGCACAAATATCACACAGTATTCATTTTATTTTATTCAAATGAAATTGAGAATAATTATGTAAGAATTAATATTCCCTCTTATATCGCAATTTCAGTCAAAAATAATCACAATTAGATATTAATTAAAAGCACAAGTAAAAATGTGTATTAATTCCAGTACAAACATGAATTAATTTACTCATTTTGAATTAAACACATAAAACATCTTTAAAATCGGAATGTTATAACTGAACTGTAAAGCCTGACAGAATAATGAAATGTTGGTCCTTTGATAAATTCACCTAGCCCACACAACTAAGGGCAGACCATTATGAGTCTATTTACCATGAATAGACACCTTTCTTCTTCTACTCCTTGGTGACCCCACTTAACTAGTGAAAGGTCAATGCTGATAAATTGGCAGCACTTGTTGACTCTCAGCGTAGGAGTTGTTTGACTTGTGACCTCACTCAAAAGAAAAGAGAGTGAGAAAGTAAACATAAAGGTTCTCTTTAATATAAGTGGATGGGAGCACGTTTCTGGAGTGAATGTCATAAAAGGAAGTGTCCTACGGTACCAACAGTACATGAAAACTATAGAGCAGATAAAAATCTGCCATCAAAACACAACCTATGGTAGTGATGTTGTTAAGTTTTCAATTTAATGAGTCCTTGGTGGTGATCTGTATGGGTCCCTGGGAAATTCAGTGGGTCCCCAATAAAAACTGTATTGTTCAACTCATGCTTGATGCTGGAATGGTCAGATTATTATTAGCAGATATGTTCACATACAGTATGTCCTCTAGCAGTGGGGCAGGACTACTATAAAAGCCCAAATCTGGTGACTTCTGGTACAATTATAATTGTATTGAATGAATATGCTCATCTTAAATATCAAGTTAATGTATAGTGAAATATTAGAGATGAATCAGGAATTAGAAAATGAAGAATGAAACATTTGTTTGGTTACACAAAGACAAAATATAGTGCAGATTGTCTGCAGTGTAAGCTGCAGCTGGGAAACTGTTCCGACTGTGCAGATGCTAGTGTGTAACTTCACAAATGTAGGAAGAAATGACTTTTAAAGCAGCTGCTTAACATAGAATCTTTACAAAGTTATAAAAACGAGTAAAAAGCATGGAGCCGAAGCAAAAGCTTTGCCAACATGTTTGCCAGAGTTCTCAATTTTAACAAAAACGTGGATTGCAAAACAGGGTTGTTGAACTTTAATACTGATTTTACTTTTCTTTAGATTTGTTTTGTAAGTAACACAACAGATGTTTCTTTTTTTCCTACCAATTTCTCATTCACTGCTATTTGCTGGATCGGGTCTTTATAAATATAGTGGTATTATAAAATAATACTCAGAAATTTCTCTATTTTAGGAATTATTATCGAAAAATAAATCAATTATATTGCTATGTACAATGTTTTCTATCTCAGTGCCATTAGTTAAAATGCAATGCAGTGTTATAATGATTTAATGCAAATCTTTCACCTAATCATAATTATATCAAATAATTGTATTTTTAAACTATTATTTTACTGACTTACGATTTAACATCTTAGTATCACCTCCGCCTAGAGTTCAGGTGGTTGAGGCAGTTCCATGATAGATAGACTCACACTTTCTAAGCAACACTGAATTAAATGCCATATCCATGTTGTGTTCCTCAGTGGATACTGACTAATGAACACTTTTTTCCCCCCCAACCTAAGATTTATATTTACTTTGACTTGGATTCTAATGGACTGGCTCATTGAATTGACTGTTAGTGGCTGCCTAAAGAAACATCAAGTTTCATTTCACACAGATTGACATACATTTGATGTGTATGACATTAATCTAACAATTATTCACAAGACTCCCCTCATTTCTCTCTCTCTCTCCCATTCTCACACCAGCCACATCATTAAACCGAAGCACAACGTTACCCAAGATGGTTGCCATGGAAAACCTTTCTGATAAATTAACTAACCACGACCAGAGGGCTGATTGTGTTACACTGGCTGACTATTTTTGTAAAATAAAAGTGTGCTGTGTCTTATGGCTCAAGTAAAAATCTTTCCTTAAGCTAAATCCCAAACCCTGACGCCATGTCCATCCCGTTAATTGTAACGAGTAAATGTGAGTTAAGTCCATAGAAAAAAACTATTTTAACATATCTCAAATATATATCAATCATTTTGAGTTATATAACCAGTGTGAGATCATGAGAGGGTAGTTTAATGATAAGGGAAGCAACAACGCAATAAAATGCAGGGATTTACTACGCACATGTTCAACCCACATGAGTATGATGTGGAGTGGACTTCTTTTGTGCTTGATTAAAATGAAACAGAAGCCCACAGGGAGTTAACCAGATTGAGGTGCTTCAACGTGTAGACTTGGGTACCTGGAGGTGTGAGGGATTAGGGAAAGGTTTCTTTGGTCTCACTATATCCTGGAGAAAATTGGCCTTCTGAACAAAATATTGTGCAGAGAGAGATAGGAGGCATTAAAGGTAAGAAGAAATATGTTGAGAGGAAGGCAGAGCAGAAGAAGAGAAACAGTCAGCTCAGTGGGCTTAAAATGCAGAAAATGTCTGTCTTAAAAAATGTATTTTCTCTTTTAATGAAACAAGTAGGAGACTATCAGTGGAGCAAATAATTCAGCTGCCAAAATTAGTTTTTTCAAGGGTGTTCTTGGATAATATTCATGTGAAAACACACTTAATTCAAGAGCTATCCCTGGAAATAAGTTCAATAACCACACTACACTGACAGCTTTTGCTTCACTCATTTGAAAAGAACACCAATTAAGACTAATACACCGATTTAAGATGACCATTTCATGCAGCGTAAACATCTTGTGATGCCTGTCCTATGAGAAAAGGGGAGCACTATACGCATTATAATAGTGGGAAATGTGCATTCAGCTGCCTGGTTTACACACCAACATGACTCCACACACTTGCTTCCACAACCTCCAGCTACATCACATGCAGACACACCTGCAGTCCACATTTCACACCTGCACATACTCTACATGCACTGCCAACTGAGTGTGTGAATGAAAGCACAACCGAGTATAACAGAACAATATTATTTGTCTAATTAAAGAGCTCGAAAGCAAATATGAGGTTTCAAAACAACAGCTGTGTTTTAATACAGGGGGTTAAAGGCGAGGGATAATAAATAAATAAATGGGCTCTAAGCTGCAGCGCTGTAGAGACACTTAGGGGTTTTTCTGTGTTTTGATATGGGGTGAGTTTTAAGGAACAGATGGACCCTTGTCCTGAAGGAGTGAGAGGGCTGTTAGCTTTCATTCTTCCTCGTTATAAAAAAGATCGGATTAAATGGACAGTAGGGACCCAAGTGGCTGATCAAACAATGGATAAGCTAATAATGGTCATGCTCATTAGACAAAGGCACTCATTGTGCACTAAATATTCACTAGCATTCCAGATAATGCAGTGAGAAGTCACACTTTACTTCGAGAATGTCTGTTTCTCTCAACCCTCATATGAATGAGTCTTTTCCTTTTGCACAGAACACGTTCTCAAAACAGTAAAAACAATCGATCTATATTGTAGAGATTTCATCTACTTCATCTATTTAATTTACGGAACGATATTACCATCTATTCAAACTTTTGCCTTCCAACTGGTGAGACAACAAGATACACTAAGTGGATTTTTACTAGCATAGCTCTGCACTTACACAGAGCACATACTGCTGAACTGCTTACTTTGAACAAACACCAACACAGACTGCATCCCTGAGTGAACTGAATATACATGTACTTAGATGTACAGTAACATTGTATTACGATAGATCATCCCCTCAATCTCTGATGGTATTTGATCCTGAGTCAGTGGAAAACAGGAAATCTATTTCCACTCTGACATCTGATGCCTGAAACCCCCATATTTGACCGACAATGTGATGAGTTTTGTTGGAAACTAGCGATCAGCTTTAGCTGTCTCTAAATACACGGTATGTTAATTCAAGTTTACAGAAATCACTAAGGCATTTCGAATTTCCCTGAACTGAAATAAATAATTTATGGTCAGAGACCGGTCTTTCGATTACATGGCCTTTTGAATGGTTAACAAACTCCATGTGTGTTTGTCTCCATGTCTGAGCATAATAGGAAAAAGGGATCTACCAGAGACTTTTTCCCCATAAGAATGTTGGGGTTCCAGAGAAGAATGTAAAGTGGGTGGCAGGAAGATAGAGATGAAAGAAAAGGGGCTATGCTTATCAGTTTCTCACTTCTTTTTCTGTCAGATATAAATGTAAACCAAGCCCTCATTTTATCCCTTGAACCCTGATCTGAGCTTTCCTCGAGTCCATCTTTCTTTAAAGCCCTCCATCCACTCTGAGGAGCCAAAGGCCTGAGCCAGCCTGCACAGTTAATGAGACTGCATGAGAAGTCTCTTTCAATCAGCAGGGTTAAAATACACAGCTATGCTCAAGTCTGTTAGGAAAGAATATAGAACATCTGATTTAGGATTTAAGCTGCAGTAAGGAACTTGGATCGCCCCCTGTTGGCCAAAATACTGCTGCATTTATGTGACCAATTTTTCTCTCCCCCTGCTGCAGCCTCCCCTCTCTCTCTCACTCAATCACACACACAGGGAGCAAGAGTGAAGAAGCAGTGGCATCTTCTGTGCAAGACATTAGAATTTAGAACAGCAGCAGCTTATGACAGCGTCAGACTACACAATATTTTTGTCTTTCTCGATGGTCACCATGTCAAATTATCAATCACAGCAGCACAGGGGACTGGCAACACTACAAGTACGATCCCCACCAATCGTTCATGGCATTGCGCAAGTTCATAGCAGGTCATTGGGGAGGCGGGGCAAGGAGTTGTCAATCACAGCTCCTGAAAAGCACTGTGGGTGATGCTCGTGGTCTTGTGCTCAGGCACAAAAAAAGAAAAGAAAGAAAAAAAAATTGTGGACCCGTTCCTGGGTGAAAATCAGCCTGAATTCATGTATTCCGATCCTAGCATTAGACACATGCAGGCATTTAGTCAGGAAGCCTTTTAGGGGCACTTGCATTTACAGTTGTGTCGTCTTACTGAATGTCCAAGTTTGTTTTCAGAAGTAGAATCCACTCCTGAAATATTTCATGGGTGCTTCTTGTCATTATGATGGTCTTAATTAACACTGTGTAAACTCATTCGACAATGGTTTAAATGTAGCAAGTTAGACACTATGGCTTTAACTAGTATTCATCATCAAGACTGTAAATGCTATTTTCCTTATCATCAGGTAAGATTCCAGGAGAGGTGACTGCTTTTTAATCCTGTGAAGACAGATGCATAACTCCACAACTCCACTCCACGACAAAATCCTGGGACCCAGTGCTTCATTGTAGATGTATTTGATGAGTTGAATGTAATTTGTGAATATGTGATGTAAAGGAAATTCATCACAGGCTTGCTAGGACTTACAGGGAATATTTAATAAGAAATATTTCCTGCTGAGCACATTTAGCAAACACCCAGTTTCTCATTAGGATCCAGATGTGCAACCATTACGGCTTTTTCAAAATCAATTTGTTTCCGTGTCTTTCCCTCCAGCATTGACAGAATAAATGTATACACTGCATGTATATGAAATGCCTCTTCCACGGTGCACTCGGGTCATGTTTAATGAAAAAAAAAAAAAAACAGCACAAACCTACTGGTTGTTTTGCCGCCTTCTCACACTACAGTTGTCCTCAGGTGACTGCTGCCTGGCTGGGGGTTCCTAAGCACAGACAGAAATAAAGAGGAGAGATGCCTCAGACTGCAGGGACCAGCACAGCACCAGATCACACATCAATGGGTATTGTGAACCAGGGAGATAAGTAACCCGCTGAGATACACACTGAACCAGACTGCACTCACTCTCTCCCACCTGTGGAACAGGCTTTGGTAAACGGAAACTACACAGGAGTGTTTCTGCGTCCAGTAGGGGGGATTTAGATGGACACTTTGCCCTCAAAAGTTTTACAATCGATCAGAATTAGGTCAGAATCTAGTTACCGTTTCTTTGCTTTAATACTTTTTTTACACCTCCACATCAGCATACTAGTAGTTGGTTGTGTTGTATTCCCATTCCCATTCCAGCAGCACTTCTGTACTTGGCATGAACAAATCCATGTATTTCTTTATAGTGTTGTCAGAGTTGATGTTGACTTGTTGAATGTGCCTGCAAATTTATTTTCCTCCAGTGCAATTACAGTCATCTTTGAACCAATGAACTTTCAAAATGTCAGTATTTTACAAATTGACTAAATACTAAATACTATAGACATCTTGACTTTGTAACGACTGTGCAGCCTTCAGGGTGATTTAAATTGTAGGATTTTTTTCATTTGTTTTTCACAATAAAACAACATTTTTGATATGAATACAGCTTTTTTAAACAATTCAGAAGTTGTTGTATTCCTTCAGCAATTAGGTTCTTTGGAATTGGAACTGCAACCATAGCAACCTGATTCCCCGACCTCCAGCCCTTTAAAATCCCCTGTTTCCTCAGCACTATCCACGATTTTTTTTTTCTTTTCTTAGCCAACCACAAATCAGTGTTCATCTGTTTGATTGACAAGTGAGGATACAATATCATGTAACATTCTGTTGCACTGATACATTTAAAACTCTAATTATGTTATGTTATATTATGTTAGGAGATGAAAGAGAAAGAAGAACATGACACTGTCAATGTTCTCACTGTTTCTACACTTCCCTCACTGATGAAGAAAATGTGGCAATAGATGTGCAAAAGATCATTATATTTCTAAGCCTGTGATAACAAAACCTGACAAAAAAAATCTTTTTAATTTCATAAGCAGTTTTCACTAAATTGAGCTCCGCAAGTAAAGGTTTCATAACTAATAACTTTCAAATGACTATTTCCAATTTTAGTTGTGATTATGTAGCATGCATTTCTTCTCTGTCTTTAAAGATTTTAAAAGTTCCAGGTGTATTTGAAGAGTATTCAACATTCTGAGGTGGATAAAACAATCATCTGTGAACAGATGCTCAAAGTGCTGACAGCTGTGGGATTTTGATGATCTTTCTTGTGAGTGCCTCACACTAAAGGCAACAAGAGATGAAGAAATGATGCCTGCTGCAGCCTCTGCAGTAAAGGTAGATGAAGAATACATCAACAAGTGTACAAAGAGGAAGAGTGGGATGATGGGAGTGGAGGAAGGAAATGGGACAGGTGGTGCAACACTGCCCCCATGTGAGGAGATCAAGATATTTTAAGAGTGTATTGAACCCACCCTTTTCCTCTCGTCTCCTGGTCGCCTAACGTCTGTCTGCCAGCAAAGAGCCAGAACATATATCTTCCGTCTATGACACACACTATTTTATGAGCATGGCTTTATGTGGCTTTCAGCTTAGATCACTTGTCAAGCTTAAATCCCTATTCCTCCAACCTTTGACACTTCCCTTTCTTGTTTACACTGAGGATCCATCTGCCAGTAAATCCAATGTCAGTCAGCAAAATAAAAGCAATGGATGTGCCAAGAGTCTGTCAGTGCACGGAGACATTTATAGCTGACTGGTCCATAGACCATTTCTCTCTTATGGTAGAATAATGGACCATGGACCCGACTATTATGAGCAAACTGTATAAAGGCAGTAGAGTCTTGAATCTTGAAGCAAACATTCCAATACAGACAGAAAGCAGAGAGAAGAAACTTTGTAATGTTCAGTTGGCAATCAGAGTTATTAATCCTATTCAGAAATAGCAACATGTCAACAAGCTGTGAGGTTAGACTTGTGCAGTCTGTTAGTTGTGAGAAACATGGCCGGCAACATTCACTCAGATGGTCCAATACTTCCCCAGCATCAATTCATGCGTCTGATTCAAATATATATTTTTAAGCTGCTCATTTGACAGAACTGACCAGTCTGAATTCTTACAGTCAATTAAAGATTAGACAGCATATCGTTCTGTTAACAACTAAGGCTGCAGTTTATGTAATTTTCCTCCAACCTCACCCATTTTTAAATAAATGTAATCATCAGACTGTAAATTGAAATAGTCTGAGAAAAGTCAGCAAAGTCAGTATAGAGAATGCCAACATTACCACAGGACAAGTAGTTTTAATCTTAATTATGCTTAAAAGGTGTTAAAGTGTTAAAGTGTTTACAGGGTTTGGTCATAAATTATTCACTTGCAGCCTTGCATTAGTTGAAAGTCGACACTGAAAACCCTGTTTTGAAATTGTCTCAAACAAACAAGCTAAATGAAATTAACCACAATCAAACACCCCAGTAAACTATCAGTGTCTCCATGTTTCAAATGAAAATTTGATGGATTCAAATAACATATTAATAAGCACACGTTCCCTGACTGTCTAGCACATTTTATTCTGACAGGATAGAGAGAAATAAAAGTGAGCTCTTCTCTTCTTTTGTTCGGCATGACGGCAGCTTTGTTCCAAAATTAGTCAGCCTTGTGATTTAAAATCAGTCTGGAGTATTGAGAGCAATGAGACAAGATCAAAGAGGTCTCTTTAGACTCACTTACTGCGGAAAAGAGGAGGCGAGAGAAGAGAGCAGAGAAAATACAAGTCTCGCTGGATCACACAGGGAAATTGTTCTCCGCACACTTGCAGCAAAACATATTAGAGAGAGTCACTGTGGAAACTAGAGAAGATAATCTTTACTGTGCTCTTTTAATGAGAGTGAAAATGTTTGTCTCTTGTGATGGAAGCACCGTTGTGCAAATTATATCCAAATCAGATCACCAGCATGGGCTGTTTGCTGATGAAAAGTGGCTGAGGGATAGCATTCAATTAGCGCACGGGATTGACACGATCAGAACCAGTAATAGGTTTTGAGGCTTCGGTTCTTCACATGACAACAATGAATGACTCTGAAAGGGTCATCATTAGCTAACTGAGAGATAAGGATGTCCTTAGTGTTTTATTCTGTGGTTTATCCATGTATCAATTATTAGATGTAGTGCGACTATTGATCATTGCACTGAGCTACAAATACAATGACAAGTGCTGTTGTGAGTGAGCAGCCTCCATTCTTTGCAAAGCCCCAAAGGACCCCGTGATCTTTGGCCCCGATGCAGCAGAAGTACTCCTTCGAGAGACATCAGTTGGTTTCCCTGCAGAGCGTCAGCCTTGACAGCTTCAGGCAACAGGTTGATTAAATGAGTCTCAATGGTCAAATGACTAACAGCCTCCCACCTGACTACATTATTGATCAGAGGGACACGAGCAAATCTGGTTTGTAAGGTGACAGTTAAGAGCCCGTCACGTTCTTCACACCACTTATGATGTTTGTAGCACTTAATACATCAAGTTCATGCTATTGAAAACTTGCTTTTTCAGGGACTTGTTTTTATCATCCACAGTGGCATGCAACAATGTTCTCTCACACTAATTTTCACTATGTAGTCCTCGATGCATGAATGAATTGGACGTGCGTAACATAGAATTAATCAATGCTGCTCTAAAGTAGAACAAACATGATCGATGTGGTCTCTTCTTTTGGGAAGGCAGCTTGTGTAGAGGTGTCAGTGTCTACTTTAGGCAAACAAGCTTGGTTGTGTGAATTCAACTTGCCATCAAGGTTAATTTACATTTTAATGTGCTATTTTAGAATATAAAATCTGAGCTTTCAAGCGTTCATACGAGCGCTTAAATGAATCGCATCAGGCCAGCAGCTTTAGCCATCACTATTAATAATATCCACGTTTTATACAGCTGATTTCTTTTATTTACGCTCAGTTGTCTCTGCTGCGGCTGCCAGGAGAAAGCAGGCCTGCATTATCAGGGCTAATACATTAAGCCCAATAGAACTGCCACATCTTATTTGGACTCATTTGCACATGATTGTGTTTATTTATGTTCAGTCTAGTTGAAAAAAAAATGAAGCTTTGACTGGCAAATTGCTGGAATTAATGAATTTCAGTACCGTCCCACTCAACCGCCTTCTCCCAGTGCTGCATAAAATATCAAAGGCTTTCTCGCTGTGTCCTCTGGCAGAAACTCAACATGGCGGCGTGATCCTGAGTCAAACACAGCTGTCAGACGTCGACATACATCTTTCTTTGATACGCTTCATGACTGTGTGTGTGTGTGTGTGTGTGTCTGTGTGTTGCAAGTAATAAAAAGCAATCAGGTGCCAGAGGGAAATGATGAGGCTGAAGATGATGACAGGCATTGAGATGAGCAGTGAATGACAGTCCAATCATTAGCCTCCAACCAAGCTCTCTTTATTCATTCTCTCTCATAAACATCCCTATCACACACACTCGCCGTCTTTATGTAGAAAAGGAGAAAATAGACGTCAAATCTGTGGGGTTAGGAGATGAAAAGCCTGAATAAAATGTCAAAATCTGCAAATAACATGAAATAATTGCACAAAAACAGTGATAGCCCTTGAATCCAGTAACTGAAAGTTGTAATTACATTAAATGTGACAGTCTAAAGTCATGCTAACAGCTGTAATATTATATATATAAATATATAATACATTTATCAGCAGAACAGCAATATCATCCATATCATCCAGCTACTTCATCCCTCAGAAAAGAAGTGGGGCAGATACATCTGTACTCTCAAGTTTTTTCCTTTTCTTTTTAAGAAAACCTGTCTGGTTTCAGTCAATCAGCAGCTCAGAAACCCCACATCCATCACTTCAGTCTCCTGTCTGTGACTGACCTGAACAGGAAACAGGCTGCCAGGAGGAGCTCACACTGGTTACCGTTCACATCAGTCAGCGGTACAACATTGTGATATATTGTATGAACACATCAGCACACTTCTCCTCCCTGTCTACACAAATCACAATTCCAACATCTGAGGAGGAGAAAAAAGCTGAGAGAACCCTGCAACACAACACTGTTCAGACATCAGATATAAGAGGAGATATGGCTTTTACTATAGGGCTGCGCGAGTCATGGATTTAACTAACTGTTTTAGGACAGTTAGTTTTAAAAGAAAATATTTCCCCCTAGGCTTCCATAGATGGTAAACAATGGCATTCAATCAGAGAGTCTTACAAGACAGCAAGTGGTGAAGAAACTCAACCTTCTCAGTATCGTGGAACTGGTTCAGTTATGAAGCCTTCAAAACTGAACCATAGTAGCTATATATATATATATATATATATATATATATATATATATACATATACATATACACACACACACACACATTTCTCACCATTTATCACATGTCATTTTCCGTTAAGATGCAAAGCCTAAAGTGGTACAGTGTTGTGAAGTTTACAGTGTTGTGTGTAATGTAATGCTACAAGGTGAAGTATGTTTCCTGCCTAATCAACATGACTTCCTTTGATAGTCGACTGTGTCAACATCCTTACCCTGCAAACGCTGTATGACATGCTCGGCTGTTACGTCTTCGTAGGAAACACCTTCCTGATGAAATATGGAGGAGGCAGAGATTAAAGAGGCCAGGAGAGAGGGAGCAGCATTTATCCTTAAATGAAGGAAAGCTGGCCAGTAAACAGGAAATCTTAATTAGGATGTTGAAAGCTGAAAACATCCTGTCTTCCATTACTACCTTACTTCCCTGCCTTGCTACCTACCACCTACCACATTCATTCTGTGTATAACATCAAAGAACATCACCAGATTTTTACCCTATCATTGAGACAACAGGCAAGTCACCATAAATTTAAAAAATATATATTGCCAATGAAATTGAAATGTTTGCATGATTACGATTTATACCACCATTGTTTTGTATACAAATAATAACAAAAACAATTAAACAAAAATAAGAAGAGGTTCATAGGCAAACATCACCACCCTGCAAATTTGGTTTGTGGATATATGTGATGTGACGTGGTCTAAGGATAGTAGTAGGTCCCTTGATTTACAGTATATAGCAATGATCAAAAATATTTTAGGGTTCAAGATCACGTAGAAAATGACTTTATTTATAGCAGAGAGCTCCTAAAGTGCCTTCTGTACAAATAAAATCCTAGACTAAGTTCATGGTCTGTGTGAGCAGCTGTCTCTGTGTGTGAGTTCAGAGTCAATGTGGCCCGACCTCAAATAAATGTGACCCCTAAAGCTTTCCTCTCAGCTGAGTGCTTTTGAGACATCTGCAGATATTAATCAGTGCAATGATCTACACCAACATTTGACAATAAATGAGACGTAACTTAATAAGGGTCTGGCTGCATTTAACGGCTAGTGGAGACAGAACTTGAAGATAGTTTAAACGGTGTCATTTGCTGCCTTAAGTGAAATAGGTTTAACACGGCTAATACGTTCCTCTGATCTGAGAGATTAATTCAACTATTGATTTTTTTCCAGTTCAGCTCTTTTCGTTTAATCACAGACTGGGCTGCCAGAAGACACTCATCATTCATCCAGAATCTAGTTCCTACATTTATTCACCTCACGTTCCGGATTAGAAAAGTAATTAATTAACAGTATTAGAGATGTTCAACTACTTGCTGTATTCCATGGATGGGTGAGGAACCCTGTGTCTTTAGGGCAAGAAGAAATGAATTTATTCATTCAGTGTCTTCGGCTTTATCCTTCACATGAAGGTTGCAGGGTTGCTGGAGCCAATCCCAGCTGACGCAGGGACAAAAGGCAAAGTACACTCTGGACAGCTAGCCAGTCCATTGTAGGGCCAATGTACAGAGACAAACAACCATTCACTCTCACACAGTTATGGTCAATATAACCAATTAACCTGGTATTGGAGAAAGCCCACATACACACATACATAAAATTGCAAACTCTATAGTGAAAGGCCTTTTGCTGTAAGGCAGCAGAGCTAGCAATTATTCTGCCATGTGGCCTGCAACAGGAAATTGAAATAGTTTAATGAAGCAATTAAAATAACTTTTCCCCATACCATAGTGTTTCTTGCATGCACTCTAGCCTACAACCATGTCATAACTTGACAGTAGAATTTAACTCAATATTTCATGGGCCATGCTGCTCAAGCAAAAACCGTTGTAGTGCTTCCTTTGCCGACACAAAGCTGTCTGCAGTATGTAAAGTGACTGTATTCTCTGCTAGAATGTAAAGCCATTGCCAGATGAATATGAGGTAATGGTTTTTCCCATAAAAGGCTACAACCATCTTGGGATTGGTTTAATTATATCGCATTCTCCTTGTGATCCACCTGGGGGGTGAACTACATCTCCCTCATCTCATCAAAATTCAGTGTGAAGTCTAAATGTACCAAAACTAAAAGCACTGATCTGCTGCAATGATTCCTGTAGGAGAACAGAAATATTTAAGAGAAATGTAGAACAATCCTATGGACACACCACATGCAAGCAAGAGTAAAATGTTCCTTAACTATAAAAAACTATACATGGCATATTTTAAAGCCCCCCCGCTTTTTTTAACCTAAATTGTTAAATTAGACTTTTCTTTTTGTAGCACAAACACAAACACAGCCACTGTGTTTCAATGCAGAACAATCCTCCACAAGGCCATTTTTCAAAAGGACAAAGTGCTCTTCGATTAAAACTGCTGTGAGCAATGCATTACAGCTGACAAATGCCCTCCCACTTATCCCTCTGTACCAGCACTATGATAAAGCTCCATCCTCACACAACCCCTAATAGGGGCCTATCACCTTGTCGAGACCCAATTTAACACACATTGTGCGCTGTAAATTGAATGATGGCTCTCTATTGGACCAACAGTCAGCCCAGCCACAGTGAATCTTGCTTTGCCATGATCTGTGTCAGTTTGCCATCTTGCTTTTAGGAAATCATTTTGTGCAGAAAACTCTAACCTGTGGGTAGTTGTAACCAAGGGCAGTGTGAGTCAATAGTGCACAACAACAAACATGTTTGCTGTGTGTTTTGTGTGTGAAAACATGTCCACTTGTTGTGAACAGACTGACACCAAGGGAGGCTGGTAAACAGCTGACAGATACTGATGTTCATCGCTCAACCTCTCAATCACCATCACTCCTGTCCTCCTCACCAACAATACATACACACAATCAACACATTGCCAACCGCAACCTCGAAAAACAAAGTCCATTTTCTTTCTTTTGAAGGATATCGTAGTGTGACTGAAAAACACTACATCCTGTTTATATATATATATATACATACATACATACATACATATGTATATAGATAGATATAGATAGATAAATAGATATATTTAGGCAAGAGAAGCAATGAAGACCAACACCTGATTTTATTTTATCTATTTTTTAAGTCTATAAACTTTTTGTCAAATTTTGTCAATATATTTTATGGAAGAAAGGTTTATTTCTTTAGGGGATGAAGTCGGAAAAAGAAAGCACACTAACACAGCACAATAACCTCTGCAAACCCAATGAGAAAAGATATGAGTTTACTGCTACAGGTGCGGGTGGAGAGAAGATTCCTGAAACACACAACACATGTGGTTCATTTTTAAACACATATATCCAGTAAATAGATACACTGTAGATAATGTGACGTGTAAAATGATAAACGGTCTGTATTTACACCATTCAAAGCTGCTTTACGTGGCAGTTTTTGCCATTCATCCATTCACTCACATATTCATACAGTGCATCAATGTGCAGCGCTTTTCTCAAACGCACATCCTTCCCCACCCATTCACACGCTGTATACTTTCACCCTAATAAAAAAAAACCACAAAAGCAGATTTATTTCTGCTGATGAAAAAGCAGACCTTGAATTCTTTTAAGAATGTGACCAATTTATGATACAGATAGCACAAATGAAAAAGACAGCATGCATTTGTGTCCCTTCCTCTCCCTCTCAGAGCTGAGCCTCAGGTGAAGACAGCTGTCACCCTGATCTACAGCTCCCAGCAGCTTCAGTAATGCAGGCCAAATAGCCTGAGTCGCTCAAAATGACGAAGTCATTGGGGAGGAAATTGGAAATCAATTCTTGTCAACACCAAACATAGCGTTAGCTCCATTTTATTTCTTTTTTTTTATAAGAGGCAGGTCTCAGACGTATTTGTTTAGGCTGCAGCAGCTCTCAAATAGATGCTATTATGTAGGGAAATGGAGGTGAACAGGAGCAAGATAAATACATGAGAAAGCGAGAGGAGATGTTTGACCTCTTTAATTATAATAAAAAGATGAACTTTAACTGTGGAAAATTGAGGATTTCCATGTTGTTCCGTCATTCTTTAAACAGGTTTATTAACAGTTTCACTACCTCTCAGTAATGACTTTTCGTTACCTATTGATAGAACACTCTTAGCAAAAGCGGGGTTAGTTGCCTGGATCAATGTTTACAACTCTATTTATTTCACTTTCTCATGCAGACTGTAGGGCTACTGCAGACAATTACAGTGTGTTCCTTAATTGTAAATCAAGGCAGGGGGCACTTTTGTGGTCACAGCAGGCACTGCTACACTACATGTAAACCATGTAGGTCATAGCATCAACCATGACACAGTACAGTGCTTCTGCATGCTGAGCACTTCATAACGATTATCCCAAGGGTGCCAGGGCTCACTGAGAAGCAATCAGGAACTGTGGCACGCCCTGCTCAGCTCTCCTCCATCTTCCCACAAGGCACTGCTCTGAGTCAGCCTCAATCCATTATGCATCAAAACCTGTTCTACAAATCTCCTCAAATAGAACAGAGTGTCAGGCATGATGAAGAACAATCAACCAAGGGGAGGGAATCAAAGCGCCGAAATTCCCAGGATGAAAAATATTCCACTTTGCTCTCTGATGTCATTCTTTGTTTTCCTGTGTTTGTGTTGTTATTCACGTTGTATGTACATGTCTCTCATGGGATGCTTGCCAAGGCACAAGTCATCCATCATCCTAATTGGTTGTGTTTAGACTGCAACAGTTGTGTTTGACAGGGAAGCTTTTCCACTCCTTCTGGTCAAAACAAAGCTGCAGTTCCGTTTTCAAAGATAGATAGCGATGTGAATGGAGGTAGCCACAGATGTGATTATCCCGGCCTTGTCTGGTCATCTGAATGTTCTTTTTTGCAAGCTCCATTGGATTGGTGTCAGTACCTGCTGTGTCGGTGTTTTTTACATGAGTTAAGATGTTAAGTTGCAGGTTACACTAGAAAGAAAAATATAACGGTAAAGCTTCCACTCTAGTCAAACACTGCTCAGGCACCTTTTAGTAAAATAATCAAGGTCAGCATTCAACCAACATGAGGTTTTATACACAGAACAAGATCCCACACAAGGGAATCATCTGTTTACTGACTGCAAGGAACGTCTGTTAATCACAAGTGTTCAACAATTCACGTTACAGGCTTCAAACTGGGCAGGTGAGGTGACTTTCTACGGGCGCCACTGTGTGCAGTATCGGCTTGGGCAGTATTTGAAGGAGAAATGTAAGAGATATGAGTAGAAATTGCTAACAGTGCAACGTGAAGGACAAAGCCAGTCCCCTGTTGATATATTGGACAGCAAGGAACTATGGCAAATTCATCTTTGTCAGTCTGCTACTTTACATGATAACAGTATTTCTCATAACGGCCCATTTTTCAATCCATCTAATCTCCTCACATCTTCCATTTCCTCCCACCCTCTCCTGTCAGACGGACATTTAATGGCACTGGCCAGCCATCATTCATATTACTGTGTATTATCCATAAAAATCACATCACTTTTTTTACAACCGGACCAACTCTCATTTAGTCATTGAAGTTTTAGTTTCATTCAGGTTTTGGAGCAGTTTCTTGAAAAGTCCCCCAACCTCTTAAACTTGAGCCTGTGTGAGTTTGTGACTCTCCTCATCACAGATACTTCTACAGTTGCATTTGCAGCAGATCACAAAATTCACGGTTCAGATCGCATCATGTTTCTAATCATCTTTTTAAAGAAAAACTATTTATTTTGTGAACAATTAAGGAAGCTATTAAGGAATCAAGTCAAAACTCAACTCAAGATGACATCCAATATTTAAATAAAATCTTATATAAGAGAAACTTTCTTTCTGTTAACATGCACAGTGAATTAAAAGATTTCTGAATTTACAGCTTGTTGGAGGAATTAGATCTGAGCACCGTTGACTTGCACATGAACAAATAATAACAATAGACATTCATTCATTCATTCATTTATGGAAAACACCCTTTAAATAAATGTTAATGTACTAGCAATGAACAATGTTTCTTTGTTTATATTAAAAAATGAGGACAAACTTGCCGTGCTCATATAACATTTACTGTTCTTATTTAATTATCACATATCCTTGCTTCACATTTGCTTTTATTTCAATGTTTCAACAACAAGCTTCAAACAGACTTCTCAGTCAAAGAAAAGGGCTTAAAAGATTTAAATATTAAAACTACAGTAAATTATTAGACCAAAATGTACATTTTATTTGATTTTATTTCAATGTCCAGCCCCCAGAAAAATTCTGGCCGTTCCAAAAATATAGTTTGTGGTGACCCTTGTCCTACAGGAAAGGGCTGATTAAATGACACAAGGAAAATGTGTTGTTTTTATTTCCCACCCCTCTTCCATCAACACAGTTTACAGGGTAACCAAAGTGTTACCATACAGGTGACTTAAACCATGCTTTCTCAAGTTCTTCCATGTCCCCGCTAGCCATTGTACTGTACAAAAAAAAATGCCCCGTTTACGTAACTACACCACCCAGCCACGTTTTATTTTCTAGTCAAGTGCCATCAATGCCTTTCAGATATAAACATATGTGGTTCACATGCATGCTGAAACGTGGGGCGTGATCTGTACAGACCCTAACCCAAAGGACAGCAA
This sequence comes from Solea solea, assembly GCF_958295425.1. Lineage (NCBI taxonomy): Eukaryota > Metazoa > Chordata > Actinopteri > Pleuronectiformes > Soleidae > Solea > Solea solea. The sequence continues at coordinate 15,266,893 of NC_081137.1, read as the reverse complement.
GTGAAATCAAGCCAGTCAGCTAACAGCATCACATTTGAGTGTGAGTTGACTGATGTTCACTCACCTTATGAATAAATGAATGGCACTCAGAGTCTTAATTTCTACTAACTACTAACTTCAACCAACATTCTACTTAAATTCAATCAAGCCTTAGGTCTGAGCCAACTCTTAATCTGTATCAAAGTCTTCATCCATCACAATGTTTTACTGTACAAACATCACAATGCCAATCAAGTGGACATCTGTCAACCCTAAATGAGACCCTATCCCCACCATGCTGGTTAGACATCAATGTGGCTCTATGATTGACAGCATATAACTGCAAGAACAACACTGCCCCCATTCCATTTGTGTACCTCTTACACAAAAGTTCAAGACATCCTGGTCTTGAACAGGCTGTATAAAATGACAGCACCATAGCCAATCTACCCTAACAATGCCCCCCGACTACCAACTGCCCTCTTAGCAAGATAGAAAGCATACACTGATGTCGACACAAAAACACAGGCTAATATCAACTAGGTAAAAAGACAGAATGTAGGTCATTTTAGCAGGAAATTAAAAATTCTGAAAACCTTGTGTTAGTTCATGTAGGACTCCGTAGTCATACATCCCCACATGTAGTCAGTTGGGTGTCCAATCATAGTGACTCTCTCAACAAGGCTGACTGCATTCTTGCTCCACAAATGCTGCTGGCAGAGCTTTTGTTATTGTTGGTCAATATCAATAATTAACATGGTAAATGTCAGATAACTAATGACTGTATAATACACTTATAAACTTCCAGTGTAGTTCTATACGTCTTTACCGACTTTATGGACAAAAACAGAGAAACATTTCCACACATCTAAGGTTACACTTGTTATATCTCAAATTGTGTTCTTCCAAAACATTAACATTACATTCATATATACATTTTTCTGTTGCTATTAAAGGAAATTATATAAATTCTATTTATATTATATTTATTGTCCCTGTTTTGCCTTTGTTTATATTTGAAGATTTATTGGTGAATTTAGTTGGCGTTAGTCAAACATCACTCTCAGTAATTCCTAGAACTTTACCCTGTCTCATACTTTATTTATACATACTCGGCCTATTTTGATTAGTGGCTGACAGAGGAACATAACAGCGACTTGATATCTCCATCCCGAGACTGTAACTGACAGTAGAAAACTGAAGTGGCCCTCATTAGTGTTTCTCACACATGCAAAGCAGGGCATCTGGAAATCCACAGCAGTTCAGCGAGCTCCGTGTGACAGGTGTGAATAAAAATGCACATATAAAACAGAAGTTTAAGCCATACTGAAGTCCTCAGGATCAAGCCCCAACTGTGCTTCCTGCCTACCATCACAGATGTCCATGTAAACACACACACACACACACACACACACACACCACTAGTGATCCTACCTGTCCTGCCAAGAGCCACAGCAGCATATGTCAGTGTTTGAATTGGAAATCTTCGTGGGTCAGCCTTACATCTCGTCCTTTGACTGGCTCTGCACCTGTGGATGAGAGGGTGAAAAGCACATACATTTGTAATCAAATTTTAACATTCTGATTTACTGTAGTATTACATTACGTATTTATGCAACAGAAGGAAATACACGATTCCAGCACTTCACATAATATGTATTGGGGGAGGAGGATTTCTTTTGGTCCTTTCACTCCACTCGTGTTAAATTATTCTTCAGAATTGGCGATTTTCTTTGGCAAAAACAGCTCTGGAGCAGGCAAAAGGAAAACATGCTAACTTCAAAGATGTTTTAAAAGGACCCCACACTGTGAACCACTTCACCACTGCAAATTTCAACTGCAAATTAGAATAAGCCAAAATGATCACTGAAGTATCCTTTTTTTTTATTATGACCCATGGATCATTAACATATTTATTTAATGTTAATTTAAAAGAGACAAAGTATATTAAAGGAGTTACAATTCAACTAATGACACAATAAAGAACAAAAGGAGATTAAAAAAAAGACAGTGAACAAGCTTTTGCAGTCACATAATTCAGTAATATTAAAATACAACAGCAGTTCTGAGACATTCATTTTCTCATTTTTTAGTGTCTTTAGTGATTCAGCGTAATCATCCGGACTTGAATAACAATGTTAACATGACAGAAACCTAAATATTAAACATTAAGTCACGAAAGTTTAGCAAATCAAGTATAATGTCTTTATAATCCTCAATTTAAAGCAGATTGTAATCCACTGTTTTATGTGGACGAAGCAGAGTACAGTCTATAATGGTCCATAATCTTGGCACAATGATGAAACGTGCCATCTGATTCACTATTGCAGCTAATTGGAGCTCCACTGTGCTAATTAAATCAACGAGCCACCCGGCGCAGATATGCAATATGTGTGTCCTAACAGAGATGGGAACTCCCCCACTACTGTTTATGTGGACATTCCAGATGATATTCCATCTGATTTTCAACTGACCGTATAAGCACACTACACGTGGTGCTGTCTATTACAAGTCTCATCTGCCTTCGAAAACCTCAGGCTTCCTTGTCACCAAATCAAATGGGAAAAGAGTTATTGATGCCAGTTTCATGTTTTCACCGAGGCCCTGCTTCCTCTGACACTGCACCCGCTTGTTTTGGTTCCAGCCAACAGGAACGCTCCATTCCTCAGTTGCTCTGAAAAACTAACAAAACATTAATGGCACCTCAACAGCCACCATTCCCACTGCCTCTCTCCTATCTCTCACAATCACCCTTATCTCTCCCGTGCTCCAGCCCTCACCTCTTCTTTCATTTCCGAGACAGTCTATCATTTGAGCAACATGGCAGTGGGATTGTGGCTTCCGCTGGAGGGGTAGAGTCGAATGCTATCATCACTCCAGGGCCTTAATCAATAGTGTCAGTAATGGTAGTGGCAGGAGGAGAACAGTGGATAGCTGCAGGGTCCTAAGAGATCATATTGGAGGGCTTTGTCTTTTCTCTATCTCTCCCCACAGTGCTGTTAAATTATTCTGCAGGTGTTCCTTCTGACAGCCTCTCTCCCAGAGGAAGAGAAACACTATTGCGTTATAAAGAGCATGGAGCTCATGTTGTCTGTTGAAAGCTTTACAGAGATACAGTTACTGACAAAGGTGCGCCAGAGTATCATGAATGGGAATTCATACCATGGGTCGTTTTAGCCGTACTACCTCAGCGGTGCATTGTCCAGTCCAGGGTGTGCCCGGCATTTTGCTCCGTGTCAGCTGGAATTGGCTCCAACCCCCCTGTGACAATGAGTGAGTGAGTGAACTGACAACGACTGTTAAATTTAATTTGCGTGTAATTTCTTCTGACCCCATGTGCTGTGTAATTAAGTTTTATACAAGCAGAGCCCGTTCAGCTGGCAGGACATGCAGGCAAACAAATGTGAGATGAAATGAATCAGCCTCAGAGCTGCACACCTGTGCCAAGGCATATCACCGCTACAGATATGACATGGTGGAGCACAGTGAGGTTACAACCATGGTGCTTCTCTGTGGGGACAACCTATTTCTCCAGGAGTAACAGAAGTAAAAATCTTCCATAGCGACAAGCTTCTCTCTGACTGATGAAAAATAAGCATGCCATGACGCATGCCAACAAACGTTTAGAATAGTTCCATCCAACCATCTACTCCTGCTTTATCCTTCACATGAGAAATCTCAGCTGACATAGGGCGAAAGGCGGGGGGGCACCCTGGACAGGTCACCAGTCCATCACAGGGCCACATACAGAGTCAAACAACCACCCACTCTCACACCTATGGTAAATCTACAGTGTCCAATTTACCTATTCCCTATATTGCATGTTTTTGGACTGTGGGAGGAAACTGGAAAACGTGGAGAATGGTTCCTTCATTCCTAAATATTATGTTAAATGTTGATTTTGATTGAATTTTATTTTATTGCAAGACATTTATTTTGAGTTTATGGATATTTGTTTGTACTGATTCATATCGTTCGAGTCACAACAGCTTGTGAATATTCTCCTGAATGTGATGTATGCTAGTGTAATAAATAGCAAACGTGACGCGAGTGCTGCCAAATCATTCTGAACTGAAATACAGTATAATAACTTTAACCGGATTCGATGACAAATTCATCTACAGTCCCTGCTGTTTTAGTTCAAATGTGACTTTAAACTACAGGATTGCCAAGGATTAAAAGCAAATGAGGTCTCTGGTGTGTGAGGAGGAGCCCTCTGTGTTTCACATTATTCAGGACTGCATGAGCTATAAAGCCCCGAGCTAACTGCTGTGTTCCTGCTCCACTGGCAGTGTTGAGAAGTGGGGGAAAAGCAATCTGTTCTCATAGGGGAAGACACGGGGAAAATAGGACATCAGTGTCGAGACATGGCAGAAGCCACTGAGGACCTGTGTAGATTAGACGAGCAGGCCCCAAGCTGCCTGGCTGCACTGCACCAGCTCGACACAGCTCAGTATGCACGATTCAGTGAGCTCAACATTCCTTAAACACCAAAAACTGTGCTCTTATTACATCTCACTTCAAATGTCCCCACATGCAGCTTAGCAGCTCTAAATGTGGGATTCATTTCCTCTGAAAATAGTAACTTTTATTTGTATGGCACTTTTCAAAACTATTTTACATAAGGAAAACATGTACAAACAGTACAGTACAAATGTAAAACGGTAAAAGAAGAAAGGCAGAATAATTAAAATAAATAAATAAATAAAATAATAGACTTAGAGGTTAAATGAAATAGCAAAAGTAATAAATAGGTAATTAAACGAAGGCCTTGTTAAATGAGTGAGTTTTGAGAATTTGTCTGTATCTACAGGGAGGGAGTTAAAGGTGGACATATCGGAGAAAAACCCCGGCGCACATGCAAAATGAGCTGGCCACGTGCGCCACCCAAGAGGAAGCATGTACATTGAAAATAAAAGTTGTTTCTAGGATTTCTGAGACTTCCATTAATATCTTAAGAGAGCCAGAAGAAGTTACTTTGGACCTACTGGACAGTACAACGCCTCCTTGTCACAGCACCAAGTACTGCTTTTTATTTGAGTTATTTTTTATTTTTTTTTTTTTAAAGGCAAGGAAAAAAGTGTTTTGACTTTTTGGAGGACAGGGAGGTGAGCTGGTGGGAGGGGCAGAGAGAGCAGAAAAGATGCAATTTCACAGCTGAGCACACCCGCTTGGTTCTCCAGCAAGAGCAGGGAAGGATTTTACACCTAAGGTAATAACAGGGTAGAGGTAGAAGATGGGATCAAATTTTTTACACTGCTACCCATCTGTTTCTCTTCATCGGGGACAGCAATGTTGCCCTTTACGAGGTCTTAAACTGGCACATACTGTACTTTAAAAGAACAACACAGTCTTCTACATTCACTTAACTTCTCCATGTAGTTCTTATTCAAACATCTGTAAGATTACACCACACATATTATTCTAATGATGGAAATCAAATGGCAGGTTGTTTTTTATCTAAATTTCCATGGGTGTTTGTAATAATAAAAGCTGTTAAACATTTTCATGAGATGTAGATTTTCATTCATTCCTACCATCCAAATATCTTTGAAGGAAATATGTGTTGCATAATAGTCGTTTGAACTTGACCTCTTTATTCAGATCCAAGCCCTTGTCTTTGACGTCGCTATTCATGCTGCTTTTTACAAATGTAAAGATGAACCGCTTGTTACTGGTTCATTCTAAATCGTATTAAAACTTGTCAGTTAAGAGGAAATGATAGGTTCACAAGTGTCAACTGAAAAAAAACTAACTTCTTGGCAATCTATCTAGTTGAGATATTTCAGTTAAAGTGGTGCAATACAATACAACAAAAAGTCAGACAATCATCAAAATCTCTCGCATTCATTTTTAGAAACTATGAATTCTTGTGCCAAACTTTCTTGTCCATGTTGAGAGGGTTCTTTTTTTTGTGAGAGAGAACTTTTTTGTGCTGATGGCACAGAAAGCTCAGGCTGTCAACACAGTAACTCAAAAATGGATTCAAACTTTTGGGAAACATATGGATATTGGATATATAAACGTAGTTGTTGAGATATTTTAGTCTCTATACCACTTTTTTGTGTCCAATACCAATATCGATATTACAAACTCGAGTACCGATACCGATACCGATATTAGTCCGTTGCAGTTATTTTAGACCATTTATGAACTGTGAAGCTGTCAACACATTTGTGCTCATTTGAGTCACTTCAATTAATTTGAAGAAAAAAAGAGTTTTTGAAAACAAAAAAATTGACTATTTATTAAAAAACTTAATAAATATAACAATGTAAACAAAATAAATACATGGCTAGAGCTTCCACATTCGGTAACAAAGTAAATTATTGTTAAAAAATAATCTTCTCTGAAAAAACAGACTGACAGTCACAAATTAAATAACAAACTTTTCTCTTTTCTCTTAACAAAACACTGTTAAAAAATTAACTCAATTTTGGAGATGACTTAAACTATCTGTCTGTGCCATAAACCACAAATGTGTAAACATAGACCACATAAAATTAACAAAATTAACAACTCTTTTCTTAAGAAAACCAAAAGTGTTGCATTGCAGAGTTGATTCAATGAAGATGAAAACTCTTCTTCAGAAACACCATCATGTCCACAAGCTTGCTCTCCGTGCTGGGAACAGATGTGTCTGCCGGGGCTCGAGCACACACTTGAACCCCTCATTCTCGACCACAGTGCAGTGCCATGAAAAACCCAGTTCGAAATTACCCGGTAACTTCATGTGAAATAAATTTGGCAGAGTAGACTGCGTGGTGTTTCTTCCATGTCTCATTTAAATGAATCTCTGGATGGTGTCGTTGAACTAGCGTCAACATGTTCGACGTGTTGCCTGTCACTCCGGGAAGGGTGAAATGGTGTAGATCGAGATTGCCATTTATATTTTCTGCCGAGTAGCTGAAATGTTCCCATACTGCTGACTTAAAGGAACAAGGAGGCTCCGTAATTTCTGCGTTATTAGCCGTGTTTCCACCACTCTTCACGTTGTTGACGTAGCGGTAGAGCAAACTTCTGCTCCCTCATCAGATGATTGGAAATGTAGTCACATGACATGCAGACGGAGGAGGCTTGATGAGAAAACCTATGTTCAACTTATTTAACCTTACATTTTTAATTTAAAAAAAAATTAACGAAATAGTAATTTAAAAAAGTTTGGTATCACTGACAGCTCATAAGGCTTCTTCTTCTTTTTTGAGGTTTTATGGCAGTTGGCAAACAATGATTTGGTGCATTACCTCCACCATCTGGTATGGAGTGTGGATCAAAAATGTGGATCTAAATGTACTATTACGGCAAAATAAATAAATTAACAACAACAATAATAATAATAATAAAATACATTCACATGCCCGTGCACACACCAATCCACTTCAATGCCTCTCAACTTTTGAATCATAATTTCTCCTTCTCTTCGATATCCATGACGAGTTGGCTCATAAGGTTGTATCTGGATTGGAAGGACAAACTCTGGGAGTTGGAATGGGCGAATAGGCCTTTTCCAACTGTGACACAGGTTTGTGGGTTAGAGTGTTGCGATTTCGGACCAACATGTTAGAAATTACAGACACAATCACATCAGCAATTTTGGGAAGGGCCCGTTTGTTTATTTGTTTTCTAAACCAAACCCAGATCTGCATATATCTATATATCTATCTATCCATCCATCCATCTATCCATCTCTCAAAACAAATAAAGGTACAGGTGTATCAGAAAAGTGCTTTTGACGAATGTTTCTTGACTTGCAGTTATGGCTTACAGAATTCCAGAGATACTTCATTCTGCTCAGCACATGGTACACAAACTTGCACAACCGTTCAACACGAACAATAATAATAATAATATCATCCTGATCATATGCATAATCTCCATTGTTATGCAAAAGCCATTTCAGCTCATTAGGTGTCAGTCAGTCAGACGGCTAAACACAGTCTTTAGCGAAGGAATCAATCTGCCATCTCTACAGGCTCAGTGGGAAAGCAACACACACACACATGCACATCTTATAGCTGCAACAGAGGATAATCAAACACCATAATTGCTTTTTAAATCACAGAGTTAATGACAAGATCTCTCAATTGTAATGAATTGTAATCACGCCATTAATATGTATATGACTGCAGCATGGGGAGCCATCTGTTTGGCTGAGGCAGTGCTGGATGTTTTCCAACAGACAGTCATTTCAAGGACTGTATTTTGGCCAGCAACCACAGGTAACATAATCAATGTGAATGCTGCCACCAGTGCTGGGAGACGAGGGACCTAAATTGATCCATCAATCACCCATTCAGACAATGTTTATTCAGCTTTGCCTCACTTCACAGTTATTCACACTCACAGATGAAAGCTCCAATAAAAAAGATGGCAGGTACTGGAATAGCATGGCACAAAAACAGGCACTCTTTACACAAGGCTTTAGTGTTCTGTTCTGGTATGGTGAGGTGGGTGATTGCCTTGGGTTACCTCTGGGTGGAATCAATTATACAAGCTTTTTAAAAGGCCTTCTTTGGTCTTCACAGAAAAGCATGAAGGGAGCAAGCTCCCAAGGTATCCAGTATTATTCCTTTTAATGTGCATACATCAAATTTTCTCTTTCTTCTCCAAACTCTTCTGTACTTACTGCCAGAGTAGAAATGTAGGGCATTTGAGATATTATTGCTAAATTTCAATTGCCTATTCTATTCCTTCACCTTATAACTAATGTATCTCCAGCACAACAGCAGATGTTCTTTTTAAAAGAAGCTCCACAAAAAATGCCTGGGTGCTGTTGCCATATTTGAGGATGTTGGGAGGAGAGGAGGAGAAAAAAAAACACCCTGCCTGTGGGCATTTCTGACAGCTTCACTTGGTGTTTTAGCATTACAGGAAATATTTGGTTCAACCCTTACTCTATTGTGACATGTGGCACCTCACTAGCATTGCTACTCGAATGTGTACTCGCTTTACAAGCCAGGAGGTCAGAGCCTGGGTGAATGGTTTACACAAGACATCTTCAAGAAAAAGACTCAAGCATCTCAGTAAAGATGCTGAAGAAAATAAGAAGATATTGCTCGACGACAAAGCACCATTTCCTCAGTTCTTTCTTTAGCAGTTCTAATGATAGTCAGGAACGATAGAAATGGATGTTCTGCTCCCTTGATGATGAATGCCAAACACACACCATGTGAGGTTAACTACAGAAATGCTTTACGAGCTCAGTCCCATTTGTTATACAGTCAAAAAAAAGCACATTTGTAAATACTTTGCAATAGTGTCCTGCCGTTACAAAACTCTCTTCCTCGTGTAGCTTGAAGCACAGGAATATGCAAACCACATGGTGCTGTCTATCTGTTACACCTTCTGCTGGCAATTTCGGCCTTTTTACCTTCTGAAACCTTGGAGCTTTGTGTCTTTTATAGTCTATGGTTAATTGGCAAGTCTGTCTTCTCTCTTCCAGTGCAGACAGCTGTCTACAGGGAGGAAGGCAACCAACGCTTCTTATCTCATCTCTCTACCGATTTCTTCATGTCTTGTAATTAACAGCATCTTTAAAAGAGCAAAATCTAAATGCGGCATTGACACACTGCCAATTAATTTTCAGTCGCCGTCTTCCTGACACTTTCTGCTCAACCGAGGGGGAAATCAAAAGTTTTAGATGGTGTTATGAAAGCTTTAATAGTCTCCCTTTGTTCCTGGCAACACACAGTGAAAAATACATTCAGGCCTGACAAAGTGCTCCTGCTCCGTGTAATCAATTCCCTCAGCTTCTACCAGGCAGAGAAAACAGGGTGGGGGAGAAGTCAGCGTATCGCTTGTCTCTCCTTGTTCTTTGATCAGGCAAAACAAGCTGACAACACGAAAACCACTTTATCTGTGCAGTCAAATATTCATTCACTTCGTGATGTAGGTGGTAATTAAACGATCAGTAATCACTGACATCCAGTCAATGATCCCTGTATGTCCAGCTAAATCAATAACCATACGCTAATGTTTTAGTCCTCTAAAGCAACAATCTACCATGATATGGTAGATTAAATGTGTCCATGTCTGTGTCTATTGTGCAACTTCACACTATCTGGCCATCACAAAGCTCATCTACCATTCACCTCTCATGGAAAGTGGTCTCCTGACCTTTGAACCCCACTGGATGAACTATAAACACTGTTCATTAAATACTGTACATACGGGTACAAACAGATGATATGAAAAGTCAAAAGACACAAAGAGCAGAAGAGGAGCAAACACTCTTCTTGCTTGAGGACAGCTCAGCAGCATTCAGAGGAGCGTGTGGGTGTTTTACTGCATTATACCTGAAGTGCCTCTTTCTCTCTCTCAAAAGAGCCACCAAGGCCAACAGGGAAAAATGCTCTGTTAACCTAAATGACACTTGTTACAAGCTAAAGTGGGATTCTCTGCTGCCTCTTAAGGGCTCGCCTTTTATTACTCACAAGTAAACACAAGTAAATTGACCTGTGATGTGAATTCAAGAAGCTGGAGATAAGGTATAGTATAGGCAAAGTGCATTTACTCCTGTGTATATAGTCATTAGTTTGTGATGAGAAACACCAAAGACCCCTGTTAGAGCCAGGTGTGAAGTGGGCCTACTGGGACTACATGGAAATTTCCTCAAAGAGGTCAACATGAAAGGATGTTTTTTTGCATTAAACTCCACCCATATCATAAAATACATCATTAAGTAGATGCAGCTATAACTAACGTCATCTAGTACAGCATTAGATCCTTCCTCACAATGTTCACATTATGTAGAAACTGTTTTAGGGAGGTGCTGCTGTTTATTTATTTAAAAACAAAAAAAAAAAATCAGAAGCTGCAGTTGATGGTGCCTTTAAGTTGTATAATATAGGATATGATCAAATATCATTTAAGGATTTAATATTAATATTAATAATATTATTTTGTCAATGTCATTTATATCACTGAGTGCAGGTAAAACAAAAGATATGCCCAATTTGAGTCAAACAAAGCTTCTGAGTCTAAGCTTCAAAGAGATAGGATTACATGATTGTTACATTTGACTACACTTCTTTAAACTAGTGTAGTAAATTATTGTCATATTCATCACATATCAAGACCAACATATTTTTTTCTTTTCCTGGATAGAAAAAAACTAGTCTATCTTGAGTGAGTTTTCAGTCTTTGACAGAAAGTAAACACATCTCTCGATGTTACCCCTCTGGCTCCTCCTCAGTACACCTTTTTGTGCAGTTTGTAGCAGTTGTATTTTTGGTACTCGGTGTTAAAGCACAATGGCATTGCTACTGAAAAACACAACTGCTCTGTGATTTTACCCTCACTTGCTTCAGGCATATCGCACTGCACTAAGAAACAGCAGCAGCACAACAAACCGCTGCAGAGTCTTCCATAAATGCTTCAACAACACAGAGATGTTTTTTTCCTGTATAGAGAATTGCAAAGTAGCTGCTTCTGTCAAATTTTGTTACGCCTCCAGCTTGACAAAATTCAAGTTGCATTTTCACGTATTTCTATGCAAATTTTTCTCAGATTCAGTTCACAAATTTGTTAAAATCTGTTTTATGGAGCACTACACCTTATCTACACTACAATAAAAACATCCACCTCTCAGGTGAGACATATCAAGATGCTGGTTAAAGAACATGATTATTGCACAGGTCACAATAAAAGCATAGTTTATCTTAATAACCTAGAAAAACATTTTAATTTTTAATTAAATCTTAACTATGCTGATATATACATAGCAACATAAAGCCATAGAAAAACCTAAAATGTGAATGTAGAACAAACAGTCCCACAGAAACAACAACTTGATTACCATAACCACTATAAATCAAGTGTTATTTCTTTTTTAACAGTGATACTTTTTTATTTCAACACAATGTGTGCAAGCCTTAAAAAGTTGCACCTTGGTTATTCTATGCTGACTCTTTCTACTGAAATCTTTCTTTCTTTTTTTTCCCTTCTTTTTAGTGTGGCAAGACTGCCCTCTGGTGAACAATCAGGATATGTCTAATAGGATACAAGTGCACAGCTGCCATATTATGATTTATGTGCAATAGGTCAATTTCAGTAATAGCAGTGCTCTGTATTGACAGTGGGTTCTAAGCAATTAACTCAAAATGACAGTGGTAATGAAAATGATTCAGGAATCAACTGTGGTTTATGTTATTACCAAACCAATATTGTCATCCACAGCAATTTGCAAAATGTCTTTAACAATGCCATAATCATGACTTATAGTCACAAATAACATGAGAATACACCATGTGCAACATGTTTTTCCAGACATGTAAGAGACAGAAAGAGAGGTTTAAGCTCTGTATTTCAAGATGTTCTCAGTTCTGTCAGTGTGCTCTGTATATTTTTTAATGGTATGTGGTGACTATAAAATGTTGTCCAAACCAGACAAAACTGCTTTGAATAGAACCAAAGGTCACATGTGTTATACGAACGTCTATAGACAAACACAAAAGCCACAGGAGAATGTAAACTCTACTCTTTATTCAGTTTTGACTGGGGCAGAAGCAAGAAAGTAGTCCAATTGAAAGAATGTTCAAAAAGTTAGAAATCTTAGGTTCTATCCTCTCCTAAACACTTTTCCTTTATCCTCTTTTAAAAATGTCATGTAGTCAAGGAAAGACATGAAAGAGAAAGGACGTTACAAAGACAAATGTGAATCCAGCTGCAGTTATAATCTGGTGACATTGCCTTTGAACTATTGTTTCCAATGCAAAGGGGCATAAGAAAATATGCTCGGAAGCACATTTTCTTTGAATTCAGACCAGCTGTCATTATAACGGCCATGCTGTTGCGTGGTCAGGCTGAATAAACTTCAAAAAAATAGTGTGATCCGAGAGCCGACTTGCTGTAAGGCAACGGTCAGTGTGTGTTGACAGATTTCAGCCGGTTTTCTGAGTGTCATTCCAAGTAAAATCAAACTATTCTTAGCTGGACTAACATACCTAGATAGTTTGATTCAAAGTCAGATTACTCTTGCATGTATACTCTTCAATGGACTGGAGCCAGACTTTGCATTCTGATGACCCACATGCGAGGTGATGTATAAACTGCAGTATTGTTGTCAGACAAGAACAAAGCTGTGGAGAAAACCCACTTTTGGACTGACGAAGAGACGACCTTCATGCTTGTGCAACTGAAGGAACTAAATATTCCATCTCACAGTTCACTGTTTGTCTGTGACGCAAAAAGGAAACGCACTAGCTTATAGAGAGATACAGCGCCACCTATGGAGGCAGAGTCAGACATCTGCATGTATACTAGGACTCAGCAAGTTGTCCGATTGCTACGGCCTCTCATCATATTTCTCAGTTGTTATTGTTGTTTTTTAGAGCTGCAACTAACGATTATTTTCATAATCGATTAATCTGTCGATTATTTTCTCGATTAATCGTTTGGTCCATAAAATATCAGAAAACCATAAAAAATGTTGATCGGTATTCGTCAAACCTGGAAATGATGATGTTCTCAAATGTCTTGTTTTATCCACAAACCAAAATGATTGACTTTTAATGATTAATTTGTTATCCAGAGCAAAGAAATTAAGAAAATATTCATATTTAAGAAACTTAAACAATCAGAAATCTTGTTTTAATCATGAAAAAAGCTTCAAACTGATTAATCGATTATCAAAATAACCAATTCATCAATTAATCGTTTCAGCTCTATTTTTTTTTTACAATATCCCTGTTGGCCAATCAAGAGAATACAGGTTTCAGGTCCTGCCACACTGGCTTCACTAACCAGACCCCATACATCCTGTATAAAGTCTATTGCAGTTCACCTCACACCAGTGAAATGAGCAAACAGAATTTAAAGTGTCAATTGGGGGAAAATATCGAAACTGATTCATATCTACAATACGCAAGTGTTAAAAAGACACTAGAGCTTAAATCTATTTTAAAATGTGAAATATATTCGAACTACAATAGGGTTAAACTGTGTAAAATGCAGACTCTTTTAACAGCAACCACTGCTGTGAAATGGTAACAGCACGCGAAACGGAAGGTAAACACAGGTGTTGCTAATTACTCTCATTAACGTGGTAATACCAATATTACGGACGTAGTGTTAATGTCTCTTATAGTACAATGTCGTGTCAAAATTATGTTTTGTTGACATTCAGTTAAGATAAGGTTCGTTTATGTGTTTATGCATTACCATAAAAATCTAAATTCTATCAAGTTTGTCATGTGCAGGTCTTAATCTCCTCACCTGCACGTTCTCCACCATGACAGGAAGCAGGTCAGTAATGACTGGCTATGTTGGCCTCGCCAAGTCTCGGTGCTTTTCCAGGGGTACGTTCATTAATTAAAACAAAATTCTGTCACATGGAAGGCCACAGTGTTCCGACAGCCGGGTGGCCACACTACATGCTGCTGACCGGTGCCGTTTTACTCGTTTGTATCATGTCATTACGTGAACACGCGCTGTTTTCAGCGAAGTTCTGCAACTTCCAGGTATCGCGAGATGTGTGGATGAGAGTTTGTCTGCAGTAAGATGGACATTTACCTCCTCCCAGGTTGGTTTTGTCTGTGAACAAAATTCTGAAAATATTTGAACTTTGATCAAAATGTCTGGCCATAACTCATTTAATTAACAACTAATTATTAATTATTATTAGTTAAATCCACAGTGAAACCCATGACTATAACTTCTGCTCCAAGTTTCCCATTTGCTCCAAAGACATCCATCCATTTTCCACCGCTTTATCCTCCACATGAGGTCGTGGGGGTTGATGCGCCAATCTCAGCAGACCCTGGACAGATCGCCAGTCCATGCTCCAAAGATGTCTTCAATGAAATTATTTTCTTTGTTTTATTACAAACAAATAAAATTACAAAAGCTATTCACATTTCAAGGCAACAATTACTTATTTTCAGTTACTAAGAAAAAGGTCATACACTCATTAGAAAAATATGCCTAAAGAGGCCGAGAAAATTGACCCACATAAGTTTTTCAGTACACAAACACATTTCGAAATAAAAGTAGGACAATGGAATAAAGAGGGACCCTGATGGTAAAGAATGTATTTTTCCATGACTTAAATGACCAAACAGTAAAGTGTATATTCAGCTCAGTTCAAGTGCACCGAATCAAAATAACAAAATAACATGATCTGAAAGGCCTTGACAGCATCAGTCCGAGAGCACTGCTGGAAGGTGAATAGAGATGTCCTTCCTATCACTCTAGGATATGTGTGTGCATGGCTTATAGTCTGTGAAGGGTGGAGCCAATGATGTCCATGAATGTGGCTTCCACACAGTAGCAGAGTTGAACGTCGGTGTCGGCTCCACCCAGTTCCTCTGCTGTCCTTTGTGGTATGGTCAGCTTTGATGAAACTCCTCCCTGATTCAGAGCTTCCTGAGGCTTCTCCTTCAGATAATGCAAACCTAAGGCAGAAAAACACACATTTCGTATGCGTTTTGAACACAGCCTGATCTCTTTAATCATACTATTTATCATTTGTTTTCATTACACAACTTGTTTACACACATTGTTGTACATAAATAACTCTGATTTTGGATAGGATATATTCAAGGGATAAACAATGTTAGTTGATGATACAATGAAAATAACAGAAATGTGTCTGATATAGATAATGGAATACAATACTTACGTGCAATAAGAGGGTCAATATCCCTGGCTTTGGTGGCTGCATCAGAGGCACAAACCTGGCCCACTTGTACCAGAAGAGCTGCCACTTCATCATAGAGTGGAGGGAAAGCCTGGCAGAAGGCGACCAGACACGGCAGGGTGGGCATGAAGAAGGAGAAACGCTTTGCATGTGTCAGCACTAAACAGGAAAATAACACACATTCAGTTCAATTCAGCAACATGAATTGAAAAGCAGTTTTAATTCAAGAGATTACAATGACAAGCGGAACCCCTAGATTGATTTGCAAATGAACCAGTCACATGGTCACAAAAACAACAAACCAACAGACAGTGTGCAGTATCTTTACATGTACTTTAACCTTATTAGATGGGTATTTCATGGGGTGGCACTTTAGGAGCACTTTCTAATTCATTTCTTGCATTCAAGAGAGGGCGCTGCACTAACAGCCAATGGCCAGATGGTGGCAGCCAAATATTGGGACAAAAATATTAAGCCCGTCTCTTTGACAGCAGCCGATTTAAACAAGACACACTGTAATGTACTGAGCAGGGAGTTGTAGGAGCAAATACAGTGATGGAGATGGAGAAGCAGATTTTTTTTAAAAGCAGGTTGAGTAAACAAGGCTACAACCAAATGCCTGAGAGCATGAAATGAAATGAGACAAGAAAAGCTGTATACTGACCTGTAAGGAGGGTGCCCATGACACTGATGGTCAACCTGGCCACACTGAGAGATTTAGGGAGTGCATACTGGGTACACAGGTACGACAGCAATTGGATTGCAAAGATCTGCAAGGACACACTTAATAGTTAATATCTGTTAATTGATTTTTCTACCACTTCATCCTGCACATGAGGATGGAGCCAATACCAGGTAACAGTGAAAGGCAGGGTACATGCTGGACAGGTCACAAGGCCATTGCAATATTTGATTATGATAATAATCAATGACAATGACAATAATCCCACGTAACACCAAGCAGATGTACCCAATAAAGCACAAACACACACACAACTGTGTAAAAGAGGCTCTGGCACAAGGCCAGGGTAACTCCAGAATTTAATGCCAAGAAAAAGAGAGTATGGGAGGCCTCACCTGCTTTTCCAGCTGGGGCTGGGCCAGCAGCTCTGGGATGAAGTCCAAACAGATATGGATGGAGGGGATGCCTGCCACAGTTAAAGGCAGCAGAGCTTGAGGGTAACCCTGACAGGAAGACAGCCACAGGAATTTTATTACTTAGAATAAAGAGAGGAATCAGAACTACACATTCAATTTAATGAGCAGTCATTTAAGCACACAAACATGTGCATTCTAATGCACACAGCATCAATTGGCAATGACTACAAAAGGGATGGATGAGCATGACTGCGGAAAGAGTGATTTCCACCATATGGTCAACTGCTCTGTTTAAATGAATTAAATATCATTTAAGAGGTTTGCAAGGTAACTCAGGCTGAACAATTAATGTAAATACATATTGTCAAAATCACAATATGGCGAAGTGCAATATTCAAGGAGGAGCTACAGTTTTCTTATAAAAGGTAAACATGGTATAATTGGTAAGACCAGAAAAACTGTTTTTACCAGGTGTAAAAGAATACGCTTGTTAAGCACAGACGGCAGCAAAAATCCCATTACCACAACTTTAGCGTGTAATTTTGTACTTCATTTTCACAAAAAAACATTATTTTTAAATTACAATCAAAATGTTTTAAAAGGTAATCTCATTCGTTTTTTTCTCCCTAATGTGTTACCTGAAAGTGAACCAACTTGGCAATGTTGGGGTCAGCGATGAACATCTGATGTAGCAGGCAACAGATGAGGCACTGCACCTCCCTCAAATCACTGAGCAGGCCTCCCTCTGGCTCAGAATCCCCCACAACCCTGCTGGCCCTAGGCCCCAGGCTTTCCTGTTTCAATTTCCCTGGCACGGGGCCCCTAATGCTCTTCAGCAGGCTCTCTGTGTCAGCCCCCATCTGCTGCTCTTCCGAAGTTGGCAAACACACCTCAAGGAGAATCTGGACTGCTGCACTGTCCTGGAGTTTAACAGAAACAGGTGGTTACTATGGCAGGGTTTGAAAGGTCATCTCTTACACATATGTTTTTGCAACTGAATGTCATATCAGAATCTGAATCAGCTTTTTGGCCAAGTATGAGTACACATACAAGGAAACTGACTGCAGTTTTTCCAATTTCTCTTTGTACTCTCTGTAACTTCATATTACTTCTGTGTTCCATTTTCAATAATATCCTATGTCAGGACAGAAATCTAAATGTAAGATCTCTTTTAGAATATGTTTATTTGGAGTTAAAATACCTGTGCCGCTAGAAGTGCATTCTTCAGTTCCTCCCTGGTGACCTCAGATGTGTCTGGCTGTCCTGGCACAACCAGGCTTGAGACTGTTTGGCTCTGCCGCTCAAAGTCACCCGTCTCCTTCAGGTGACAGTGCAGGTAGGCTTTTGAGGCTAGCAAGTAGCCATTCAGCATGTGAAGGACAATGTCCATCAAAGGAGGACACCTGAGACAAAAAAGATTAAATAAAAAGAAGCTTTTACTTAAATAGTTTACTTGGGTAAGAATCAAACACCACTTTGTGGTTAAGCTGGTGTGGAATTTGGAAAGATAGCCACATCTACAAAACAACCAAGAATAAACACAGAGGAATCATAGACCCCTTATGTTTATTTGATTAGACAGGCTTTAGTTACCTGTACACTCTCTGATCACAGCGCAGCACAATGAGAGGATCCACCATCAGGTCATTCTGAGTGTATCTCTGCTGCCTGAGCAGCTTAGCTGAGGGTTGGAGGGCATTTACTGTCATCACCCACAACCTGCAAGACAAAAATACATTGACAGAGTTTCAAATATGAATTCATACTGCAAAGTACAGTCAAATAATAGCGCAAGTCTTGTCCATTAAGAGTTAAACTTCAGTGGATTTCTTTAGTCTTTAGACTTAGAAAGAAACTAAAAATACAATGTAACAGGTGACACACTACCATTTGGGTCATTTCCTTCTGTGATTGTTACTGTGTCACAGATTTCACTCTCAGAATACATCCATAATGCACACAAGGCACAAAAAACACTGCAACAATTTCATTATTTCATTTCATATTTGTTGTATTTATACTAATATTGTTATTTCGTTGATTTTTTTTTACATGACCCATGTCCAATGTGTGTGAATGGTCACATAATTTGTGTTTTCAGGTGTGCCATTATGGACAGATTATTTCTAATTAAGCACTAACAAGCTTGTTTGGATGAAGATCAAAGTGAAGATCAAAGTGCTGTTTTAAATCTATAGCATGTTAGTGTGGATGAAGCCTCAGTCTCTCTTATTAGTCCAATGTAATAAACCATAAACCACAGGGTTTTCTTGGAGCCTCAAGCGTCCCTGCAGTGTGCACACATACATTAATCAGTTGAACTGTGTGAAATCTGACACTGCTGCCCTCCTTCTAGATCCACCAAGGCCTCTGATTTAGCCCGCTGCAACATTCAATACTAAAGCAGGGCATGAGGAAGAAATGAGAGAGGGGGTCGAAATCCCCAACATCCCTCATGGAGTGTCTCTCTCTCAGTTTTCCTGGCCTAAGCGCCTCTTGTTAGAGACCCCTTTTGGATCAATAGGATGTCTGTTCTGAGCTGTGGTAACTGTGCTCCTGTGGGTCCAGGGCAGAGTGAGGGTCACCCTCCTCTGTCCAGATCGTTCTCACCGGCTGACAGAGTTGCCTCGTTCAATACCTCTGATCTATTCTCACAGTAATCACTGAACAAGTAGCCTGAAGTTAAGGGTCACAACTCCTGTGCCACCTATAATCCATTTACAGAGTCTCACAGCAACTTCACAGAGGTAAAGGGGAGTATCACTTCATATGTGGGTTCATATATGTACTTTTCCTTATGTTAAATGATACAATTCTATTCAGTAAGGTAACATACTTGTTTTTAATCTCCCTAATACTCAAGTGAGGCCTTTCAATCGCTAAGACATACCAATATCCAAGAATATAAATTATCTTATAGGAAATCAGAATTTTCCACAACCATTATGTATTATTCTTTAGCAATATTCAGTGATAATCTCAAGTGAGGCTGTCACAGTAACATTTTCTATCTTTACTGTATAATTGGGTCCCAGGTGTTTACCTGCGAGGCATCACAGTGTTGAGACACATCCAGAGCTTATTGAGGGTCTGCGATATGCGACGAGGTACGGCGGGCTCCAGCAGCAGAGCCATGCTGGCTGTGAGGGCTTCTGCATAAGGAATCAGGTCTCCAGGTGAAAGCAGTGTTAGATGCTCCAGGATCCGCATCAACCTGGGACTACTGGACGGCAACTTCTGAAAAGCTGTTGATGGAAAACTGTTGAATTAGCTTTAAAAGTCAAGTCTGATTCTGCTGTTCAAGAAAGTGGTAAGATCTGACATAACATGTTTAAATTAAGCAGGGAGGAACTTTTCAGTTTCTCTCACTTTCTCAAATTAGTAATTTCTGCCTGTGGGATCACAATCAAGTATGAAATATTAGAGGAATTACTGTTGTTTGGTCATCATTTATGGTCCCACCAAAAGCAAGAATTTGATTGCTTTGTGTAAAACCAGCTGTGAGTAGCATCATCATCATCATCATCATAACTACCATCTCTCATCAGACACCTCACCAAAGAGAAACAGTTCCAGCTGTCACATAAAGAGCTCAGGATGATATACGTGTTCAATAATTTTGTATGAAAACTGAAATGGCCTATGGTGAGGAAATTATTCCCCAGCACCGTTTTTGAGTGAATGTTGGTGAGAACGGTTTTTGTTTAAGGTTATTACTTTTCCCATTATCCAGATCACATGAGTGATGCAATCAAGGCGGTAGCAACTGGACTTGAAAGTTTTTCTCGAAGATGTTTCACCTCTCATTGTATAACAACGTTGTGTTCCTCTCACTACCTCAAATTTCCCAAAGTGCAATAAAACTGAAAACAGTGCATTATTAGAAAATGTACAGCTTGAATATTTCCCTCTTTTTAACTTGTACATGTCTTGTACATTTCCTTTGACATTTCATAGTTATTAAGGTAGTAGGTTTGAATCTTGAGGTTGCATAGTGTCAAAATCTCCAGCCAGATCACTGTTGCTTTGCCTACTTCTGTATCTTTACTTTATTTTTGTATTTTCTCTGTGTTTTGTTCTTGTTTTCTCTGCCTTTCAAATGACTGATTCTGGAGGTTTTGCACAGGAATTCCTATGTGCCTGGACTGTCTGCTCATGCACAAATAGCGAATAAACATCTTGAATCATCCAAGAGGCTTCTTCAGTTCTGAACATTTGTGGTGAAATCCAGGAAATTTAAGAGCAAGGTTGCTCTTAAAAAGCCTCAGGGATGAGAGGTGTGACGTCAAGTCCAGTTGTAACCGACTCAATTTGTTATGGATAACGACAACCTGGATGAATGGGAATTTGCACAGAGATGCAAAAAGAGCCCAAAACCACTGTGGATGCATTATAACAATACAGTGCAAAGTTGCATTAATACAAAATGTTTTAAAAGTCTAAAGCCTGCTTTGTTCAGTCCAACATCCCATTTAGTTTAAAATCCCTCTCCCATGCACTGACCTCCCCACTTTTAAAGCTCTAACTGAAACCTAACACATCAGAACTGCTTTCAAATAATAATAATAATGATAAAAGTATTCTTTTGGACAGCATAAAACTAAATGGTATATACAGCTGACTGACCACTTGAGTGTGAAACTGATTATTGTTAGACCTAAATCTTTTGTGAGGAATTTCTATCAATGGAGAAGCCAATTACAAGATAATTCTCTCCACTGAGAGAACAGATAAAAATTGGATAAAGGCTGTTATCTTTTAATGTATTTTACCATGTTAAGATCAATTCTCCTTTTCACCACACAAGTGATAATGTGTCATTTTTCTACACAGGACCAGAGATTTGTTTTTTGCTATTCAGAATTCAGAATTGAATTTGATTGTTTCTTGACAAAAGGCCTAATTTTACACCCTAATCTTATTTCTTTCATCCGTCATTGCAGCCCTGCTTACCCTGGTGGAGCTGGCTCTGAGTGTATCTGCAGGTGTTGCTGGGGAGCATCATTCTTCGCAGCAGGGGCAGGGTTCCAGTCACCTCCTCCTCACATACCCAGTCCTCCACTAGACACAGGTGGGGGTAGTTGGTGGCCAGCAGCCTCAGCAGGGCAGAGTGTAGGCCTGGGAACAGGAAAAAGATAAATCAAGGCTGTCTAAACATCTATTACTCACAAGTACATTTTAGGGATGCAACTAACAATTGTTTTCATAATCGATGAAACTGTCAATTATTTTCCAGAAAAAGTTGTTTGGTCCATAAAATGTCAAAAACATTTTGAAAAAACTTGATCAGTGTTTCCCAAATGTCAAATGTCTTGTTTTGTAAACAAACCAATATCATTCAATTTGACTGATTTCTGTGTCATACGGAGCAAATAAACAAGAAAACATTCACACTTAAGAAGCTGAAAAAAATGTAATAACTTGCTTTACTCAAAAAACAAAATACTTAAACCGATGAATGAATTATCAAGATAGTTGATGATTACTTCATTAATCGATAATTAATCCTTGCAGTCCTAGTTCAAAAATAAAAGTACATTGACAATTTGTAGGTACTCTGTCTGCTCTTGTACATATGTAACCAAACATTAGGATCATTTCTTACCTCCTAGCTCCTGCTGCAGTCCCTGGGCCTGGGTAACCAAGTACTTAATGGGGATTTGGTCCATCAAGGCTGCTGAGTAGGACTTTGGCTTCCTTTGCATCAGGGCTTTGAAAGAAGAAAAAGGATGAGTGAAGCAAAAACAAACCCAACAAAAAACCTATGGGACAGTTAGTAGATAGTATAAGAATATAAAGCAAAAAAAGGACAAGAAAAAGCATAAGTGTTCGATTTGGCTGTGTAAGCACACCAGAGCCACTGTGCCGATGTGTTATAGGAGCGGAGGTGATTTTTCATTGACGTGGGTTCATTACCACTGCTGATAGGCATCATTACTCCTTCTTCGAAAGCTGCGGGAGCACTTGGGTAAACACAGCAATTAAAGAGATGGGCATAAACTCTCACATAAATCTGGACTAATGAAGGGCAAGAGGAGAGCTTGTCCTGGGAGAGAATAAACACTGACTAGGCTAACTGCTAATGCTCAATCTAACCTACAGCTGTCCTACTTAGCTTAGCTCACACAGCCATTGTACTTGGCTCTATTTCATCCCTCCATTTATCCTGTATGAAGAGGCCAATCGTCAGTGTCAAGAGTGTGTGTGTGTGTGTGAGAGGGAGAGAGAGAGAAGGATGAATGACTAGACATCCAGGGTGAATGTCTCCAACAACTTAACAGAGATAAAGGCTGCTTTTCTTCTCTCACTGCCTGACAAATTCCCTCCATCTCAAATACAATGCCCTCTTCTGTTGAGGAGATGACAATTGGCACACTTTACAGATGCAATAAAAGAAGAAAAGAAATAGAAAGGAATGGAGCCAACAGTTCAGAGCCAAGCCAGGAACACTCCAGTGCCAAATGAGACACATTCAGTGTTATACAAACCTAGTTGTTTGGTGCTGGCCAACAGGTTCTCCTCATATGACAAGATGTAGTAAAGGATAAGAAGTTGGGTGGTGATGGAGTAGCGCTGTCGTCCCCCTCGACCACCCTCCCCTTGCTAACAAACACAGATGAGAAACAAAAATTAACCTCAACATGCCCATTGAAATACAGCTTTTACAAATTCAAAAATTCACATTTGCATTTTAACTCATTTTTATTAAGAACATCACAGCCCAATGAGACAGGCAGCACATTAACTTTCTGCATTATCGGTTCTATGTAATTGGACTTTGGCATCAAAAGTACAGTTGTTTTTTTTATATTTTGTGAGAGCTACATTAACAGAAAGGTATAATTATCAATTCATCCAGCCCTGACACATGAAACAAAATTGAGGGAGGCACTATAAGCATACTTTGTCTGAACAAATTTGTTTGACTGAGTTTGGCAAACACTCAGTGGTTCAAATTCAAAATTATTTAAAAGCCTCATTGCAGCAGAGCATTCATAACACTCTGAAAAGCTGTGACTAAAACAAACTCATCAAAAACAGACACAATTTCCCTATCAGAAATGTTAAAATGAAGCATTTAAAGAATGCTACTGCTTGCTCTAATCACTTGTAATGTTCATAAATTACCAACATATCATCTTTAACAAACAAGAAGTAGACTGAACATTGGAAAAAAAACTATATTTTGATTAAGCATTTTGTATTTTAAAATGATTATCAAATCACCACACACAATTTACATAATACAACAGACCAACAATTATCTCTCAAGAGGAAACCATAGTCTTTAAAATACTCAAACTTGATGAATAATAATACAAAATAATGGAATGGAAAAGATTAAACCACATATGAAACACGACTATTAACTTTTTAGGGTACAGTTTTAAGCTTTGGCTATTGTTGTGGTTATTGAGGGTGAACTCACCCCGGCAGCACTCTGGAAGACAGTGAGGATCTCCTGCTCAGTGATAGGCTGATTGGTGGCCTCTGGGTTGGCTTTGGATGCTGGGGTGAGGATGGAGTTGATATAGGCATCAATCAGAGGAATCAGCTGGGTGTGGATGGGGGTGTTTGTCTCACAGAGCTGGCGATAGATCCAATCCTGGAAGAAGTGTTGGGAGAACAGATTGATTTATTTTTTACAGTAAGCAGCAAGCTATTTTGCATCTGGCATAAAAATCTCTGCCAAATCAAATATGCAGATTATCCTCGGTGGCAACCCCTAGAGAGTGGGGAGTTATTTTCATCATATCATACCTTGATGGACACTTTGTGCTTGGTAAAGGCTCTGCTCCGAAGCAGCTGGTAGATACAGTGAATTGGGAGGAATCCTGTGATGTTGGCACTTAAGTTATTGGTCACTGCGACTCGAACTGCATGAGCTGTAACCACCTACACACCAGAAATATTAACAGGTCATCAGGACAGCAACGACAGAATAGAAATAGATTTATATCACTGGGGTAATGAAAATGAAAATTATAATACCTTTAGAACAATAATATTTTTAATAGGATAACAACAGCTGTGTTTCCATCGAGTGGAACAGTTCGATTTGGTACAATACAGTAGGTATTTCTTTTGCATTTCCATTAGGAATAGCACTCAATTAACCATCCTCGGCCATTTCATTCTGTGGCACCCTTCGCATGGGTTACTAAAGCAAAATGGTGCAGTTGTAGTAAGTATTATTCTCAGTCGAAACACGAGCATTACCCAGAGCTTTACCATTCCAAACTCTACCGTACTAAGATGGAAACACAGCAAAGGTCATCACTACATGAAGAAAATGTACCAGGTGAGAGACCAACCTGTTCTGTGAAGATTTCTTGTGTGAAGATGGTCTTCATTTTACTTAGCGAGCTCGGCTTGATGGCAATCTGTGAAAAGTTGAACATTGATGCAAAAACAGTAGAAGAAAGAAAATGTGCAGGCAACAACCTGCAGGCAACTGTGCTAGTATTTTGTAATTTGCTCCTTTCATATTTCATAAGAAAAATTCTACATGGCAGGCACAACATCACAACACTGAATAGAGATGATTGCCCCGAGGGTGGAAACAAACAGGCTCTAAATCCAATTACATTTCACATCTTAGTGGAAAATACACTGAGACGGGAAAACTACTTAGCACACAGACAGGAAACAATTGTGCACTTAGTGAGTAATAAAACAGAAAATTGGCCACAGGGTATAGAGAGTCTTGGTAGATGTATGTATGCTGCAAGTGTTAGATAGTGATATAGTCTTCATATGTACTGCTGCAGTGGAGGATTGGGGCCAGCAGCTGGTCAGTCAGACTGCTGTATTGATCACTGCCTTCCTAACACCTACCACCTTACCTTCATCCCCAAAGTAGAGCACACCAACTCAATAATGGAGCACAGCTGGTTGCTATGGAAATACATGGCAACCAGTAACAGCATCTCTCCAAAAGAAGCAGATACGCCTGCAGCACTGTAAGGAGGAACACACACACACACACACACAAGCGAGCCAAGTGAGAAAAGACAGACTTGTCATTAATCCTGCAACTTACAGGACAGAATTTCAATCAACCGATTATGCAAGTTGCATCAACCCACACACAACCCCCACACAAGCACTGACCACACCTTCTACTAAGTCTCTAGCAATGCTAGTGCCATGATTACTGTTGTTTACCACGACCTGCTCCTATGAACAACAAACAACATTTGCATATGGGGAGTTGCATGCCTACACAGAGTGGACAGAAACACAGCTAATACACAGTATATTTGTTTGCGAGTACAAATATCAATATTGCCATGTTTAAGTTGTCACTTCAATATCCATACCAAAAAAAACAAAACATCAAAGGCATCCCAGTTTTGTAACATGGATAATGAATCCCATATTCATAGTCATTCAATGATACAATTTATGCCCATTGTCCTACACTGGTATAGGTTTCAACATTAGCTATATTTACATGGACACAAGTAATAACAATAAAAGCCTGATCAGAATAAAAATAATTAAAAGTAAACATGCCAATCGGAAAATGTCCATCCTATACACCAGCCCATTGAGAAACAAATGTATTTTGTTTACTATGAGAGTGGAAGTGAAGCTTCTTCTCCTTTTACTTCCGGAGAATTCAACAATCCAGTGCATGTCAAAATAGTGTCTTCTGACTGAACGCTTGATTCATGTGTACGCACACCACTGACAACTGGATCACTTCATTTTGTGCCCATGTAAACGATGGAATTGTAAATTTCAATTGAAAAAAATCTTTTTTGAAGGAAGACATTTTGCATCATAGCTAGTGTTTCATATAAATGACTCCTGTAATACTCAGATATATCCGAGGACAAACAAACACAATGAAAACTATTTGAACTTTTTTTGACAGGTTACAGTGTTAATCATCAAATTAATGATGGCTGGGTTCCATTTCGCCTTCTCAGTTTCAGAGTCAGGTTTTCTTACCTTTCAAAGTATTCCTCTTCTTTGATCATCCAGCTGAGCCACATGACCATCAGCTGCTCCTGCTCTGGAGTGCTGGATACAGACACACAAAGAACATCTCCAAATTCCATATAACGAAGTTTAAAATGCTAAAAGACACAGATTAGGGCTGTCATGATATTTGCAAAAATGAAATACTGTGCAAACCAGACTTTCGCAGAGGAAGGCAAAATATAGCACAACCACAAATTACTACTAATTAGTACTACTGCTCTGTACCACAAGTACAATTTTTTCAATCAGCTATAAATACACTTATTTTGTTTTGTTGTCATCACAGCCCTGTATTACAGTGAGTTGGAGGGGGGCTTGCATTAATATCGAACACCACTGTATTAAGCCACTTTAATTTACTGGGATGAAAGTTCCTTTATTGTGACAGCCCGAGTATGTATTCGCAGAAAGTGAAAATGTAAAAACAACAAAACAAGACTTCCCCTGGTGGACTTCAATAAGATTAGCTGTGTACCTGACTAGAGTAGGGAAGGCGAGCAGCTTGCAGAAGGACAGAGAGACAAAGCGAACACCTGCAGGAGTAGCTGGAGGCCTGCTGGTCATCAGCTGTAGCAGCTGTTCTGCCTCTTCATCTGTTGGTCTAGAGAAGGGTCACAGTAAGTATTTCATCTATAAGACATGAGTTTTCAGAGCTCACAATACTACTGACTGTACAACATTTTAGTTACCTGAGACCTGCGATGCCCATTAGGGCACAGTACAATCGGAGCAGAGCACTGGCCTTCACCACATGCTCCTCTCTCAGGCCAGAGTAGCATGAGCTGCCCTCCCCCTCCATGTCAACATTACTGGGCATGTGGGTGCTGCGTGAGCGTGGCAAGATGGCCACCAGCTCCAACAGCAGCTGTCTGCGCATCTGCCACAGCACGGAGCTGCCTTCTCTCTTTCGCTGGGAGAAGGCAGAAAAAGAGAGGAAATTACATTTTAAATAAGTAAATTAATTGAACAATCTGTTAATTAAAAAAGTTAAGTTGTTTAATTTACTCTGCATCAACTGATGCAGAGTCACTGATCATTACAGAACCAGCTCAGATGCAAGTTATTATGTAAATAGAAAGTATAATTTAGGATTAAACATTTCCCCAATTCTACAGAGAAGCTTTGCATTCAGCTGAAACGGGGCTTTAGTGACTAATAAATTATTTTTATTTAGGGGAAACATAAAACATTGATGACATTTTCAGTGATGGGCTTATTGTGTAAATCAGAAATGGCAGCACATGGTTAAATATCAGATTAACTTTATTTATTTTTAAATTTTGGACAGAGTAATAATAACAGGACAGAATGGAGGTGACACAAAAAAACTAGCAGAATTTAAACACATGACCTGATTAAACATAACTCTTTCTATCATTTGTTTTAACATGATGACAAACTGGTTAGATGTCATACGGTTGCACCTCAACACCTGCATTGTCACCTCACATCTGTCCTCTGCTCAACATGATGCCGATATCTTTTCATGCCTTAGCCTCTCACCTGTTGTCCATTACGAATGAACAAGCTGAACCATGTGCGGACTTTGCTGTTGGTACCCAGCAGCAGGCCGCTCACATAAGAGACCAGAGGACTGACCGCTTCATCTGCTGTATCTGGTTTATAGTCCAGAGTCAGAGCCACACCAAGGCCAGGCAGGTGGCACTCCTCCACCTGTGGACACAGGAGTCACACACACACACAGCACACTGTATTAAACGAGGGCATTTCTGCATGGGGTTTGCATGTTCTCCCTGTTTGTGCTATCTATCATCTTGTGATAGATAGAGAATAATAGTAGTGTAACTGACCACCATAGCTCTGATGTTGAGGGCCTGTGAGGGGTTCATGTGACAAAGCTGCCTTAGGGCTTCAGTTCTGCGTCGACCGCCAAGACTCTCCTCATCCTGACGCTCTCCATTCTTGATCAAACCTCTGCAAACTATAAAGACACACATGCACATTCAAGAAAAGCAGCAGGGTATAATATGTACAATTGTGGGCACTGGTTTCTTTTTTCTCTTCATTTGGTTATCTTTTCCAGGAAAAGATAACCAAATGAGCGATCATCAAGTTAATGTACATTTTTAGTTTCTTTGCAACTATTAACCTCATCAACATTTGCAAGGCAGAACCAGCAGGAGTAAAGCCATCATCCTACACTCAGTGAGAGCAGCTGTAACAGGAGAAGCTGCTCATGCTCTGACCAAGATCACTGATGCCAGGTTGTGTGCCTTTTAAAACTATTGCTATTATGGCCTTGCTTTCAAGATGTTTGGGGTCTGTTTTTTGGGAGGACTTATAACACTTGTTGGAAAGCTTTCATTGCATTTAACGCAAGGAGAAGTCAACCTGCCTCTCCTCTGATCACTTCCATACGTATGTCGGGAGAGCCTACAATCACATAGTCAGACCCTAACCCAGAGAGGAAAGAAGAGAAACCCTGCCCTACCTTCAACTACCTTCAAGCTTTTAACACTAAGCTTAAATGAAATGCACATAAATTAGGTAAACAAACAAAAGTTGGTTGTTTTATTTTTTTCATGGTAAGAAAAAAACTGAATTTCCTGGAAACACATTGAGGTTTTCCTGGTTTTCAGTATATCACACTGACTGACAGTAATAATGTATAATTACTCAAATGTCATGGCCACAGTCATCATTAATTTATTTGTCTGTAAATAAAATGTAACAACCATCACAGGACATCATTTCATACAGCTTTATCCCATTTATCCCACTGACAGCAGACAGCTTAAAAGGCCAAATATTGTCGATAAGCTGACACTGTGACTCGTACTGAAATAATATTCTCAATAATCTTATCTGTCAAAAAAGAGCCAGTTGAATTAGGGCTGACTACCAATTTGTGTTACATGTAACAGATGTGGATGCAAAGCCATTTCCCTCACATCACCCTTAGATCAAATCATTTCACATTCAACTCAACTGAACAAGATCTTTTCCACTAACTAAAAAAAGGATTCTTCAACATTGATGGCCATGTAGCACACTTGAATAAACCATTGACTTAGCTTTGACCCTTTGTATGATAAGCAGGCACAGGAAGCAGTGAGTATTGTATGAGTCCCTCAAAGCACACACTGCACTCTATGAACCAGAGCAGGACAATAATGTTCATCATCTGTCAAAGACAAATACACGCCTACTCAAACCTGTGGCAAGGCTAGAATTATGAGTGGAAGGTGAAAACATGCAATGCGAACTCAAGAACAATCAGCCTATAATTCCAATAAAACTATCACAGAAAGCTTTTTAAGTATTTTGTTTAATAAAGGTCAATTTCAGCCACAGCAGGTAAACTCTGTCACCATACAAAGCTAGTATGAGCAATTAAGCAGCAACTCTATCACACATTATTAGCTAATATTCTGTGCAGTGTTGTGACATTGGTGATTTACCTTCACTGAAGCTGTCGGGGACATTGGCGACAAGCAGACATAGAAACCAATCACCATTACGTACATGAAGCAGAGCTTCAGCCACATCCACAATGGGCAGCAGGGAGGGCAACTCTAACAAACAGACAAAAGATTGCACATTTTATAAGCACATTATAAATTAAGTGTTTGATTCCTCATACAACACTAACATTTACTTGCATATTTGTGCCTCACTAATTAGCTAAATGTATGATCTACATTCTCAGACTGCTTTCTTATTTCCACTTTTTTTCACAACTGCAAAAAATCTTTCTTATCTTTATCTAAAAATCTTATCACATGGCATGTATTTGTACGAATGTGTCAGATGCAATTTGGCAGTGAATCAGACTAAATAAAATGTAATTACCATGGCCTTAAGAGCCAAATTTGAACACAAGATCTTAAATAAGCATTCTTAAAAACAGTACAGCTGTTTGATGATGTCAATTTTCTGAGATGTAAAAACCATAATATCTACAAACATGTGCAGTACATATAATAGCCCCAATTTATTTAATTCAGCATCATGTCACTTGATTTTCCAATCTCACTTGCAAAGCACTTGTTATTAAGATTGTTTAAAAGATGAAAGGGCTCGGATACCTGCTTGTAAAATGCAGAGGACATCTGCAACCTCATCCAAGTAAACAGGGCTTTCAAAGAGTTCAGAAGACTTTAAGAAAAACTCTCCATTTGAGTCTGTCACCTGAGAAATGACACGGGGAAAAGAAACAGGCAGTGTGGTTTAATAAGACAAGTCATCATGTTCAGTGAAGTTAAAAGTACTGAACTAAAATTCCAATACAGAGGAACATTAAATTGGTCAACGTGAGAGCACCTGCCATAAATGTGAATTGTTACTGCTAAGCTTGGATCAAGGAAACTTTTTTCTTTTATGTGAGAGCAATTTCAATATACAAGATATTATTAATTATTCAGTAATTGTACTGAATCATTAATGCTTAATTATATGTATATATATATATATATATACATACATACATACATACATATACATATATATACATACATACACACACATATATATATATATATAGACAACTCTCAATTCAAGCATCAATATCTCTTTTCACTTCTCCAGCTGCTACAGTCCCTAGTTATGTAGCGACTTAGTCAGTACTACCTTTATGAATTTATAATAAGTGTTTAAATTCTGTTTGTATTTTTACAATGCAATTTCATTCATCATTAATTGCATATTCTTGTTATAATATTTTGTTTTGTAATGTATTTCTAAAGAAAATAAGTATTACAAATGTCCTGTGATTTCCTCAATAATGTCTGACTGTACCTTATTCATGATAGCCAACAGTTCACTGAGAGTCAGGCGGAGTCTCCTGAGTGGATCACTGTGTTCAAACTCCAGGGTCAGTCCATGCTGTAGCTGTGACACCAGGATGCTTTCTCCATTAGAGCCACCAGCTTTGTGCCTGGCAGAAGGAGCACATAGTATGGCTAAAATTAATTCCAAATATCCCACCCCAGACTGTGGAATTAGTAATGTAATCATGTGTGAGACAAGCTATACCTGAGCTGCTGCTCCTTCCGTGCGTCCTGCTCCAAGGCATGAAAATCAACAGACAAAAGGGCTACAATGGAGTTTACAGCCTCGACTCCAGAGAGCAGGCGAAGGATGAGCTTCTTGTCCTGTGCCCAGGACTGGCTCTGATCAGCTGGAGCACATAAAGCCATCCTCACTAGGCAGGGAAGCAGCAGCCTCAGCTCTGGGTCACTTAAGGCAGCCAGACGTACCACATCCACCTTCTGCATGGCTTCAAAAGCATAGGCGCTGACAAACTGCAGTCCTGCGTTGTATGCCATCTCTCTGCACCTGTACCTTCTGAGAACAGACAAATCTGACAGTTTAAAACGACAAAGGTAGAATGAGCATGAGAAAATGTGCTAACTAAGGGTTCAGCAAACATTAGATAAACTCCACAACACCTGGTAAGAACAGTTAATAAATAAAAATAAAAAATAAACACCTAATAATAACCAGTCACAAAGGAGTTAAATCCCAAGGTAACTACTTTTTTGCCTCTTTATATGTTTACTAATTTGCATGTTATTGTAGTTATCTGTCACAAAACTAAATGCACACATATATATAGTTTATTACAAAACAAAAGAAAGAAAAAAAAACATCAAACAGTACGTAAAAAAAAAAAAAAAAAAAAATCACACTACAGTTTCAACAGGTGAAAAAAATAAAGTTTAATCTTCTTTCAACTGCTTTTAGTGGTCACCACAGTGGATCATCTGCCTCTATATTGCTCTATCCTTTGTGTCCTTTTCTGTTACTGTCCTGGTGTCCTCCTTCACAACAAGCAAGATCCTTCTCTGCGGTCAACTCTTTTCCTCCTGGCCGACAGCTGCATCTTAAACATCTTATGTCCAGTACATTTACTATCCCTCCTCTGCACACGAACAACCATCTCAACCTTGCCTCGCTTAGATTATATCCAAACATTCAACCTGTCCCAGGTCCTGTCCATCCTGGTCACTGCCAATGAAAATCTCAGCATCTTCAGCTCCACTGCCACTGTCTGTAAGTCATACATCATGGTCTCACCCCTGACACCCATCACCATGCATACCTCCACCTCTCCAGACTGTCTTCCTCTGGTCTCCTACTCTCACTCTAGATTACAATATTATCTGCAAATTATCTGGATTGCCTTCTCCGGGTAGGGAATGACTCCTTGCCCCAGGTGAAGGAGTTCAAGTATCTCGGGGTCTTGTTCACGAGTGAGGGGACGAGGGAGCCGGAGATGGGCCGGAGAATCGGAGCGGCTGGTGCGGTACTGCATTCGCTTTACCGCACGGTTGTGACGAAAAGGGAGCTGAGCCGGAAGGCAAAGCTCTCGATCTACCGGTCAGTCTTCGTTCCTATCCTCACCTATGGTCATGAAGGTTGGTTCATGACCGAAAGAACGAGATCGCGGATACAAGCGGCCGAAATGGGATTCCTCAGGAGAGTGGCTGGCTTTTCCCTTAGAGATAGGGTGAGAAGCTCGGTCATCCGGGGGGAGCTCGGAGTAGAACCGCTGCTCCTTCACATTGAAAGGAGCCAGTTGAGGTGGTTCGGGCATCTGGTGAGGATGCCTCCTCGGCGCCTCCCGAGGGAGGTATATCAGGCACGTCCAGCTGGGAGGAGGCCTCGGGGTAGACCTAGGACAAGGTGGAGAGATTACATCTCCACTCTGGCCTGGGAACGCCTCGGGATCCCTCAGTCGGAGCTGGTCGATGCGGCTCAGGAAAAGGAAGTTTGGGGTCCCTTGCTGAAACTGCTGCCCCCGCGACCCGGCCCCGGATAAGCGGAGGATGATGATGATGATGATGATGATGAACATTGCCCATGGAGACAAGGGGCTCAGAGCTGATCCCTGTTACAATCCCACCTACACCTTCAACCCGTCTGTCAATCCAGTTGCACACTTAACCATTCATCCTCATACATGTCCTATAACACCTTTACATACTTCTCTGCTTCTCCCGACTTCCTCATACAACACCACAGTTCCTCTCTTGGCATCCAATCATACGCTTCCTCTAGATCCAAATAGACACAGTATAACTCCTTCTGACCACCTCTGTACTTCTCCATCAGCACCCACAAACATGCACACTCTCACATATGTATACATGTGTATACAGTACTTGAAGTGGGTAGGTACTGTCCAGAACGCAGTACCGGCACTTTTACTATTTGAAGCACTTTTATTTGAGTACCAGCACTTCTTACAAGATGCCGGTACTCTGTTGACATCATCTGTCCAATAACCTTTCACAAATGCTTCGTTATATTCACTGACTTCTTGCCACATTTGTGTTATGGAGAACAGCGTAATAACAGGACACCAAATAGAATAAACTGGGTGTTTGAAGTTGAAATATTTTTTTAAATATTAAGACTAATGTAAATATACACATTAGCTAAATGTGAAACAAGTCCAATTTGTATTTATTTGAGCACGTACACAAAATTTAAATAAATACATTTAGTGAACTATCATCTTGTATCTTTTATTTGCTGAAAAACTTCATAATTTAGTGATTTGGTAATAGACATAATGCGCCTCATATGGATGAAGGGTTAGGCACTTTTTACTTCCCACTTTACAGTCTGTATACGTGTGTATATTTTATAAAACACGCGTATTATCGTAAAACAGGTTAATACAAACTACTAGCCGGCTCGCTCACAATGCTTACAATCTCGACTACTTTTAGAGCGACACTTTGCCCACCGTTAACCGCTGATGCTAGGCTAGGCTAGGCTAGGCTAAGCTAAGCTAGTCTAACAATCAGACTGATACCACTGGAATATGCTGTCCGGTCCGTCTCATTCGTAAAAGCACCTGGCAGTAAATGTGCACAAATTAATCCAACAACAATTATCTTACCTCACGAATTAGGACGATGTCTTTACAAAACAAAATCACCATTGAGGCCTTGAGACCTCGGACTCGGGTGTGTAGCACCGGGCTCTACAGAGGAGTCCTAAGCCGAAGAGAGAGGGGAAAAAGGCAGTCCTGACATTTGCCTTTAAGTTTATGGATACATTTCTCAGCTTAAATATCTGAAGTGCCCTGTCTATTATAGTTTCCGCATGTCCACTGAGGTTTATCTACACTTTATCTGACTTATACACAGGGACAACTGGTCCAGTAAGTAGCATGTAGCAGCAGCAGCCGCGCTGACAGCACTGACACTACAAAGCTCCAGACCTGCCCCCAAGACTACTGCAGCTACAGCTGCAGCACTCTGTTCACAAACCACATGGACTCAGCTCGTGCTGACCTATCATACACAGTCTGCTCAAAAGGTATTAATGCTGTGAAATCATTTAAGCCGTAATCCTGTGTCTGTGCATATGAAAAGAAGCCAACTGTATGTTGGTTAACCCAACATACAGTTGGCTTCAAATAGCCCGAATGATTGATTGATTGATTGACTGATTGATTGATTGATCCATCCATCCTATTTCAACAGTATTTTAAAATAAAGGACCATCATATGAGTTTTTTAATCTGAGCAGATAGTATACAGTACTTCCATATACTTGGAAGTATTGTATACTCATCCTGCTTTGCATTCAGCAGAGTGTTTTCATCACAAGCTGTCCCTTTACTTCTCCATACTCTTCTTCCATTTATACCTTTTAGACCACCAAAATGTGAACTTTTGATTATGAATAATTTGTGAACTCTTTTCTGCACCATAGATGATAAAATAACAAAGATATCAAGTCCTTGTTGCAGGTGGTCATAGTGATTAATCACTATAATAAAGATTGATCCATCACAAAATGTACAAAATAGAACAACCGGTTGATTGTATCTATTTAGATCTCATATGCTTTAGTGCTTTAGATTTATACAAACCCCATCATCAACACATTTAAACAGTAAATTCCACTACATTTTCAAGGTTACACTGACCATTGTTGCTCTGGAAGAACAGAGCAGGACCTCTGTGAATACAAAGACTGCTGACAGATGAAAGCAGAGAATCCTCAAATGAATGAATTGCCAGCTGCTACTACATGACTCCAGGGCAATTTTGTGAGGTTATTGCAATGCTTTCCCAGCGATTGTGGTAACAAGCATGCAAACCTATAGTATAGTACAGTAGAACCAGAACCCAAAAAGAAAACATGGCACTGGACTTAAATATATTTCCAGGGGTTTATTAAATAGTCTATGTATTTATCTACACCCATAAAGATTTTATTACATTTTCCAAGCCAACATTTTTATGGCAAATAGGCAACAGCAAATTTCAATAGTCAAAAGTAGTTTTCCTCTGAACAGGAGAAATCCAGACTGTATACAAACACTGCATATCCACTGAGATGCCATCTATATTTGGGTTTAGGTTCATTAACACCACACATTTACTTTCAAATAAGTAAAATGGAATTGGTCTAAATGTATCCATAACCAATCAGAGGTGATGCCTGAAAATAATCTAACTGCTACAGTAAACTAAATGGATGACATGCTGAGAAGGACACAGCATTTCCATGTCTGCAATTAAGACATGAGTTTTGCGCTCATATATTCTTCTCATAAAAAAGAAAGAAAATCAAACCTGAGGTCAGCTACTTCCAAGAGATTCCAATAGTTCTTCCTCTCCACTACTGGTGACCTTGTCCAATTGCACTTGACAGCCCCCTCCCCAACGCAATAAACACAAGCACAGGGAAATAAGTTGACGCACTTTATTCCTAAAACAGAAGCCACACCATCAACTGCTGGCATGGTATTCATATATAATTATTTATATACATATATGTATATATGTATATATATATACATATACATATATATATATATATATATATATATACATATACATATATATATATATATACATATATACATATACATATATATATATATATATACATATATATATTGCCGTTTGGTTTTTGTGTCTAAATGTGTGGTATAAAATACTATATACAACAATGTACCTCTTTATTTGAACACAGTGAAGTTCATTGCTGTACAAGTCCTCTGTAGCTACAGCTTTGCTGTAAGTCCTTCATGCTCAAAGGCATGGAACATAATTTCCCACTCTAATTCTTCTGTACATAGTGACAATACAAATATTCTGTCTCCATTACAAAAAAATAATACTCTAAAAGCAACCTACTGGGACTTTATTTAATTTTTATGTGATTTTTTTTTCCTGGTTGTTTTTCTTAATTAAGACGATTACATATATCTTAGACCAATTGCTTTAAAGTAGGAAGGTGATATGAACCTTCTCCATTTTATATATAAAAGAGGTTAAGAAATAAGACAAATTATACATTTAAAAACTTACAATAAATAAGATAGATGCAGGCATTTCATTTGGATACTATTTCATCCAAAGCAATAAAAACAAATTTCAGGTCTTAAAACCAAAGATCCATTCTTGAGTTTTTTTTCCTTGATCAACTATGTCCCTTTTCTTCCAATAACTTTACAGACAGATTCGTCTCTCCAATACAGACTGGCCAGTGACTGTGCTGCCATGCTACATACCATAATAACCAATCTGTCATTCTCTCACGTTCATTAATTGCAACTTCTGGTTTCCCCCCCCCTCCTCTATTTTCCCTTGTCTTTATGTGCATGTCTTTAAATCACAGAGGCAGGACTGTGTGAACAGCCGCGGGGGACAGGAACGTCTAATCCCATCTCGGTGCAGGATCCAGCTCCTTGCCCGGCTTCTGCTTCTTCTTGCAGTATTCTTCAGTCTTGATAGAAACTCCCTTTTGGAGTTGTTGCTTTCCTCTTCTCTGAAATGTTTAGCCTACATCCCTCCTGTAACAGGCAGTTGGTCACAACATGTTCATGATGAAGTTGTACATCTGGTTGAGCACCACAAAGTGAATAGGCAGGCATGATCGTCGGTCCTGTGTGGCCGGGTCACACGTCAGCCAGGAGAGGGCGTTGTACTGCTCCAGCACAAATCTGTCCAGGCATACGAAACACAAGAAGCTTGTTTATTATTATTTTGACATATTTAGCAGTTGACTCACTGGGGTTTAAGTACGTATTTTACTCATCTTTGACTTGTCATGGCAGTTTTTACCAATACACTAAAGAAACTGAGTGTCCACAGAGCACTTCAGGCTAATGTTTCGTCATCATTTGTATAATATTTACATATGAATAAAAACTACAAATGCAAAATTCGCCCTGGAACATTTGATCAGTGGTGGAGTGTGTTCTTGTGCTGTTTACCTGAGTACATCTGAGGTCTGATTGGAGTCGAGGGGGTGGGAGTGTTTGCTGTGCAGCAGTTCATCTGATTGCACTGAAGACACATGGAGGTGCAAAGAGGCCTGAGAGGGGGAGCACAGGGAGACAATCGGTGTCAGTGGTATTATGATGAAGTTATTATTGCTCTGTTCACAGCAGTGTGACACCAGAGTCTATAGCTGAATTCCTGAAGCGATGGATAGCCCTGCGATTCACACTGAGTGTAGCAGTTTTCTTGTGTGTGCATATTGTTTACACCCAAGGGTTCAATTACGCCTCT
Organism: Solea solea; assembly: GCF_958295425.1. Lineage (NCBI taxonomy): Eukaryota > Metazoa > Chordata > Actinopteri > Pleuronectiformes > Soleidae > Solea > Solea solea. The sequence goes on along the minus strand of NC_081137.1, from coordinate 15,228,676 downwards.
GCACCTGCTGATGTTGGGTCACATAAGCAATATAAATGCTACAGAACAGATTTGCCGTTGATTAATGGTGATGTCTAACAATATTTACAACGTCCAGTGGGGACAAGCTCATGGTTTATATCTTAGGCTACATCTATACTAATATGTTTTCATTTAAAACATTTTTAGATAAAAAAAAACAAAAAAAACCAAAGGAATCTGTGGTCCATTCTAATATGCTTAAAAATGTATATAATTAACTATAAATGACAGAACCACACATCTTTTTCTCAGTTGAAACTTCGTACATTTGCAACACACAAGTTTTATGAAACATCAATAAGATACATTTCACCAGATTTAGACCCATTCATTTACTATCTAACAGGAACAGATGTGATGCGTGTGATGGAAGTGCCAGGAGACGTGTAAAGAGTAACCCTCGGCAATGACTAACACAACTGAGATGTATCTTTATGTAGATTTTATTTCCTTTTTCCTTCTTTTTCTTATTAATAAAATTAACTTAAATAGAGTATAACTCACAAACCAGATCCCCAACAAAGAACTGGAATACATTTGGGGGTAGAGGGAATTTCAATTTGATTTACCATGTTTGTTCAATGCATAGTAGTATAAACAACACTGGTGTAAAAGTACAAGAAGGGAATTTAACTGACAATATGGTGACACTGTAGCTTTTATTCACAACTGAGAGTCAAACCGTGGCTGATAAGAACCAATCAGGAAGTTAATATGGGCAACTGTGTCATTGTTTGCAAAGGTCTCTGTTTCTGCCTGTCAACACTAAAATACAGTTGCTGAGTTTTCAAACTAAAACCGAGGAGGCAGCGTTTTTAAATGTCTCCTTTTTATAGGAGCTTGAAAACACATCAGTACGTATACGGAGCAGAATTAAAGCCTTTTTAAAGTGTGTGTGTGTGTGTCGTGAATGTACTTTTGAGGAAATGCACTATACTGTTTCAGAATCAGGACTAATTTGTATACTGTGGTTGCCTTTTTATAGTTAATTTTGTATGAATCTCTCCTCATTAAGCACTTAATTGTTTCACTAATTGGTCTCGCTCTCCAACCACAAAAAACACTAACAATTATTTCAGTATGGCTTTGTCTAAAAACAAAATCATATTATGATGAAGGTGGGCCGAGTCTAGTACCTTGAGAAAGAGTGGACACTGATTCTGGGCCTGAGGACAGGCTGACCAGAACCAGTCAGGTAGTGGACCGGCTTTAGCCGTGGAGACAAAGTAGCCAAGAGCCAAAGGCTGCTGCAGGAGATTAGGGACCTCTTCATGAGACTCCATGCGGTCCGTACTCTGGCCCTGTGACAGGACAGGAAACTCAAGGTTAGCTCAGTTTATCATGTCATGTAACACACTGTACTTTTAAAGACATTTACTGTATGTGTGCATGCACACGTCTCACCTTACTGCCATCACCCCCGTGATGGTAATGAGAGCCGGGGGAGTGAACTGGTGAGGTGTTGGGTGAGATGTTAATGATGTCTGGGTCCACCAACTCATTCTCCTGGTCCAGCAGGTCAAAGATATCAGCCCCATCTGTGGAGAAGAGGAACATAATTCAGTGGCATGGATTTTATTTTTAATTTTTTTTTAGCTCACTGTGTCTCTGAAAACATGTAAAAAGCTCTTGGTATAGTTAGTATATATACAGTATCTTTTTGTGGTGATAAATTGCACATACAGTTCAGAGACTGTAGCATGGGCAGTGGCTTTAACCTTCGTTGCAATTATGGCCATAATTTATTTAGCTATTTAGTGTGTATGAAATGTGAGTGAGCATGATTCATACTCCACTGGCACCACATACATTTGCACCAGGGAAATAAGCTGAAGACACTTGAGGGTGCTGTAGGTGCACTAAGTATATAAACAGTTGTGCTACAGCAGACTCTTAATAGACTAGAAAAGTCACATCAAAAGGAAAAACATTAGTAATTGCTGCTGTTTGCTTTGACATAAGTAGGTTTGCATTAGAGCTAGAAAATAGTACGAGTCACACGTGGATTATAAACAGAAGTCGGATTCCAGGGAATGACTGAGAGATTGATGAAGGAGGGCTGCTGACCCGTGGTGGCGTTGAGGATGTCGATGTTGGTGTCGATGTTGGTGTAATTGGAGCTGGCCACTTGGACGAAGGCTGAGGTGGGGAAAACCAGGATGTGGGTGCAGGAGGTGTCCTGTGGGGTGCTCAGCTGGGACGTCTGCATGTTCAGAGTGGTGCTGCGGCCAAACACTGAGCCCGTTGACACAGAGTCTGATGGGACACACAGAGGATGGAGAGAGCGGCGGGTCAATAACACGGAAACTGAGCAGAATGAACCAATACAGGCATTTAATTTACTGTGTTTAAAGAAAACATCATTAAACTCAGGTTTGAGAAAAGTCATCTAAGAATCATGACTTCTGTCATGAATGAAATTGAATTCTTCAGAAATCAGTGCTCAGTAACATTGCATCAATCAGTTGTGATGACCACCAGTAAGACTACATGCATACTACATGGAGAAGTGGGATCAAAACAGCAACCCTGAAACCCTGACTGAAATAATGAGATCTGTCAAAAACATTTCCAGCAACCATGGACACAACAAACAGAGAGCTGTAATATATTCTTCCAACATATCCCTGACTTTAAGACTCTGTGCTCTGTGTCGAATAACATCCCAAGCCGTGGTTTGGCATGTTTGTACATGTGTGGTTAACGCTGCCTTTCTAATCCATTTCAGCTTGAAAAGCTTTTGAGGAAGGAGAGGTCCTCAGCCAGCCATCACTCAACACAATCCTGGTATGATGCACTGACGATCCCCCCACTCGTTTCCCAAAATAAACCCATTGATCTGGCTCTCCATCACACTGCATTGAGATCAATGGGCATATGAGAGATTGTGCTTTATGAGCGAAAGGTACATGATCTTGGCTGCCATCAATCTGCGCTGGACAAGGAAGGGACATGCTTTGAGATATGCTGCTGCTATCCATCACTACACACACACACACACACACAAGCCCCACTGCTGCCTTACTAGAGTAATGGGAACTATAATGAGAAATGTGTACATAAAAAAATAAGACTATTTGAAGTTTTATTCATGCGCACACACTGTACCTGGCATGATGATAAAGGATCCCTGGGGTTCCATGGCGACCAAGCACACACTGAGGATGCTGGGAGTATCTGAGGCAGAGATACCACACATTCGACACATTTCCTTCAGACGGCGACTCAGTGACTGGAGGTTTCTCCTGCTCAACAGAATACTCCAGTCTGGAACATGATAAGGGGGAGAGTTACAGGGGTGAACCAACAAGTGATACACAGCTATAGAAAACACTTCTTAAATGCTCTAATTTTTCTCATGAAAAGGCTTTTTTGGGGATGACAGTGCTCCTTACCTTTCAATTCTCCGTGCCCTATCCTGCCCAGTCGGCCAATCACCACCCTCCAGGGGACTGAAGTCATCTGCACCAATCCTAAGCACCAATCCCACAGCTTCTGTAGACCAAGACGCCGCACTGAGCCCTTTTTCCTCCGTGCCCTGTGGAACATAGACACAAAACAACAAAACAACCTTTACTTGACTTTGACAAAAATCATTTGTATGCTGCATTCTTCATCTGCAAACTGGCTCTGTCAAGCAATACTATCAGACATGACTGAGGGAGCATTTATCTGTATTTAGCAACAGGGAGGGTGGGGACATTTTGAGCAGCAGAATTTACTTCTAAATGTGAAGTTTCATGGGAGCTTCTTTGTATTTTCAGCCGTACTCGGACCTGCTTGCAGTCGTCTCGCTTTACAAGCAAAATGTTGCTGTTGCCTGTCTGTCTTGACAGAAAATGAATCACTTCCTGCCTGCAGCATGGGAATGTTGCCAGGCGACACAAGATCTAAACACTGCTGTACAGTGAAGCACAGAGAGCGCTGTGTGGAGCTGGACTCATTTGACAATGGTTTAGAATGTAAAATACATCTGTTTATATTTCAAAGTCATGTACTACTGTTTAATGTTGTATGTGTAAAAAATTGTCAGGAATGTTATATTATGCAAAAAATTGCTTGCAATTCTTTATAAGTGGGTCACCTTAGTCCAAGCTGTTTGAATTGAAGGCAAACCTTCTCTCAGAAACGTGTGGGCCTGTGCAGATTACGTATGATTGACATTTATGTGACTTCCCTCTCAAGTGCTATTTACATTTCACAGTTTTGACATCAAGCAGACACATTTTGAATATTTGCAAAAGCTGCCAAGGACCTTCTCTGAGGTCCCATACATTTGTTGTGCAGCTGTGACAGAATGTGTGATATTCACAGAAAAATATTAACCAGTCATGAGTGTGTAAAGAATGTTGCCAAGTCACTCTCAGACATCTACGGGAACAGCCAAGCAAAACATATCTGATATAAATGATGAAGCTATGTGTAATGAAACATTGCATTTAACTACTGGATGACAGAACATGTCACTAACACTTGATGACAACTTTGCATGGCTTCATTTTAACACTTTTAGTTTGACAGCTCCCAATCCAATCCAATCTAACTTTATTTGCAAAACCCTTTAAAACAACCATAGTGGCTTCTGTAATGTCATTGCAAACCTCAACCTCAAAGCATTATTAAGAAAGAAGGAAGTAGGTTAGTGGTTGTCCTACCTGTTGGGAACATCAATGTTGATGATGCAGGTCTCTAACAGTTCCCCATACAGGTCAGTGCATGTGGCCAGAAGCCAGCGTTGGTCATGGGACAGACAGTATCCTACGAACAGCACGTTGTACTTCTGCGATGCCTCCCCAAATGTCTCCCCAAGCTCTGTCTGCTTGTCCTTCACTGGTGCCAAAATGAATGGAGGCGTGTAGAGACGCGGACATTCCGGCCTCTGCAGAGAGGGAGGTGAAGATGTCAGGATTCAATGATACAGGCTCAGCATTTATAAACAAACAACTAAAACAATGTCCAGACTCCACGTGTGCTATTTGTAAACCGTTATGAATTGCTGCTGTACAATCACAGGAAATTCTTTCTTTTAATCCTAATTCCTGCGGAGTTCATATTCTATTCATATTCTATCTGCTCAAGTCAAAGCATCCTGTGTCACTCCTCCTGTCCCATTCATGTCCCAGTTCCAGGCGCAAGGCGCCACAAGGATCGCCAGTGTCTTACAAGGGGAAAAAAGGTAAGGTAGCGCTGCAAGGAAAGAAGTCAACTGAATTAGGCCCTGATCTAAAGCGCCCTTTTGTCTAAACCTGCAGTCAGGATCCCATTATAGAGGTCTCAAGGAGCTAGCCAAGCAGATAATAGAAAGAAAACTCTCAAGAAGAGGGTTATGACTTCCCTTGGTCCTGTTCCAGAGGGAAAGAAAACATGGATGTTTGGTTCTAAACTCTATATCTCATTGCCTTCTTTCTTTTTACTGGCAGAGTGAACATGGCCAGGGCAAAAGGGTGGGTCATTTCAGGTCAGGTTCATGTCTGGCTGAAGAGCTGAAAGCAACTAAAATGCTGTTGCGAGGGCCATAGTGCCAGCCTCTGTTTGTATATTGATCACAGGACAACGCAAGGGCGTGCTGATGAACTACAGAGCGGAACAGCCGATAGAACAACTGTGATTTTATATATAAAATATGCCAAAACAAATGTAAGTGGAGCTTCTACAGCTTTGCTTTGTGATGCATTTACCTCTGGGCTCTTAAGCGCGGTGTCAATGGCCAAGCCGGGGCCGAAGCCAGTCAGCGACTTGACATTGGTGGAGGTGGGCAGTGGCCGTCTACACTGAGTGAAAACAGAGAAGGCTAGGGATTTTAGATGCTGTGCGTAGATATGGCGGTCTTCTCTCCGTACTGGCTGCAGCAGATACTGGCAGGGGACAATCTGGAGGGAAAACAAAAGGAGGTGATTAGATGTGGCCAACATAAGTGATACCATTCAGTCTAAACCTTACATCATTGAGAAGTAATTGACACGATGAATCTGGACATGTAATTGATTAATTTCCACTCAGAATTAATGTTGTGACGGTAAAATACATCACAGTCAGCAGTAAAACATAAGGCTCAAGAACTTTACTTGCCTGTACAGAAATAGAATTGCGAACATGGGCGGGCAGAAACTGAAGCATTTCAAGGTAGCACCGTAGCAAACCCAGCGTCCACACACTGGACTGGGCTGGAACGGGGCCCGAGCCCCCGTCGGCTTCCTCGTAGCTGAAGGGGTCCACAATGTAAACAACGATGGCAGGTGGATACGTGATGGCGTGGGACTCCCCGTCCGTGGGCAAACCCACCTTCTCCCGTTCCAAAGTGCTGGGGATAGAACAAAATCTTTTTTTTTAAAACTTTTATAAAGCAAAGTTTTTATTTAAATGACAATAAGCTCTTTTTGTGGGATGTTCCTCAGTTATTATTTTCATAGGGCTAGTGTACATGTTACATTATAGTATAGTAAACCATACTTCATTCTCATCCTTGTTCTCTCTATCACAAGGTAGGGTGGACTTACGTATACAAGAAGGAATATCATCATAACATCTCACACTGGGAGCTTCCAAACTACCTCACATCTTCTAGTGTCTACAGAGCATAATCCAATGACTCCTTAACACTGGATATCCCTCATGTGTGCTAATGTTGGCAGGACTCATTTCAGGTACTTTGCACCATTTAAATTAAATGATCTTCAAACTGTCCTCAAAGTGGGGTGTTGCATTCACAGTGGAGATTATCTAATGTGTTTTATGATTCTTGGAGCTGTTTTCCTAAATCTCCTTTTCAGTTCTGTGTCACTTTATTTTCTTTATTTTGTTGACTGTTAATAATTGTTGTACCTACCACCCTTTAATAAAAAAAAAAACTTTTTCATTGAAATGCATACTTTGTAGTTTTATATTTATAAAGTTTCAAATACAGCAGGTCATAAAATTGTGTCACTGAACACTAAACAAAGTATTCAGTTGCTGAGCTGATGTAGTGAATGAGTTTGTGTACCTTTCTGGAGGCTCTGTAGGTGCCTGGGTCTGGCTGCTGGAGTTGTCCCCTGAGGTGCCAGTATTCTGGGAACCAGCCTGCTGTCCCAGGTGTCCACTCTGGGGGCCACCTCCCTGGCCCTGACTGCCCATATTCCCAAACGGGGGAAAAGAGCTGGGCTTGGCAGACAACAATCCGCTGGCAGACTGGCTTGAGGTCGTCACTAAGCTGTTGGATGATGTAGAGCCATTTCCAGATCCAGTGTTGCTGCTGCTGCTGCTGTTGTTGTTGTTGTTGTTGGGAACTGAGGAACCTGCAGCATTCACTGAGCCCTGCTGGCCCACTGAACCGGAGGCGGAGCTAGACAGTTGTGTGGAAGAAGACTGGCTGGACGAGGGCGCAGGACTGGGCTGTGTGAGGAGGGAACTGTCCAGTGGCTGTGATGCAAGGTATGGAGCTAAAGGCAGAAAGAGAAGCACATCTACATTAATACCACAAAGCATTCTGCAAGAAAAAAAAAAAGATTAAAAATAAATAAAGAAAGCTTATTCCACTTCAACTTGACATTGATCATTCAGCTTTTAGCATTTCAAAAGTGTGCTCTCTTTTAAGCAGTCAAGTCTCTCTAGCAGGCCTTTTCATAACAACAAAGCCAAGAGGTGTCAGAGGTGGAACTTCAGCAACAAATGTTGACACTGCACTGAGCAACTGAAAAACCTGGGGCCATGTAGGATTAAAAATGTTTGACAGTTAACTTGCAGGCTGTAAATGACACGTACCGAGGTTGTGGCGGCACACTTGTGCATAGAGTTTGAGCTTTGTGAAAGCGTCGCTGTTGCCGCTGGCAGCCTTGAGGAACCAGTCACTAACTGGCTGATCCACAAGGCTCTTGGATCCATTGCCGCCGACGAGGACAATGCCATCAGGGTAGCCTTTGGAAATGGGCCGGTGCTGGCCAAGTCGACACGACTGTGGAAGAACAGTGAGACCGTGGTGAGGACAAACATTTTATAGGAAGGTAGATCAGTGGAAATCAATATGGAAATTAGTTCAAGTCTGGAGGCCTGATTGTAGCTACACTTTTTCACGTTTCATTTTTTTTACAAGAACAAAAACTTAACATACTTTAATATGTTTCCAATAAACATTTTTCCATCTGGAGACATAATCTAGTTAGGTAATAAAGGCCCAGAAGTCCAAACTCATTGAAATTACATATTGAAATTAAGATGTGATCCATTATTTCTTGCCTTTTAATGTAATTAATTTGCGTGTTAATATTGTTAATATTGACCTTCAATATTTTTATATTATATTAATATTATGAGCAGATGTGCACAGCTGGGACTATATGGGAGCATTCTAAAATCTTCAAACTGATTGACCAATTTCAAATACCAAAAAGCAGGTCAGTGGAACAGAGTAAGCTTCTTAGGCTTTAACCTTATTTTCTCTTTCTTTTTACAAACACAATTACTGAAAACAAGCAACACGTTTAGACTCCACATTTCTTCCAATGAGGTGATTTTATTTCTCAACCTCAATGTCTTGCAGTTTTTTGCATTGTACAAATCTAACTCACTTCGAGTTAGACAGGATAAACACGTATTGCCCCCATCTGCCTCTGTGCTTTAAATGTTAAATATTGATTCCTCTCTTGTAAGTCGCTTTGGATAAAAGCATCTGCTAAATGCTTAAATGTAAATGTAATGTAAATATAATAATATATATCTTCCAACCCGAAAACAATATTACGTCTGTATGGCACAAACACTTTGCACCCTCCCTCAGAGCCCCTACCTCGTAGACAGCTGTGAGGTCTCGGAAGAAGCTCTTAGCGCCGCTCAACAGCGCCTCGTTGTCGGGACAAACCACCAGGTACCCAATGTCCCGCTGGGAACCAAAAGGATCCAACAACAGTTTCTCCCAGTAGGGCAGACCAAAAGGAGACAGTACCACAAAGTCATACTCATAACCCACCAGAAAGGTGGGGATGGGAAGGGGCTCAGGGGACTCATCTGTGCCTGTTGGAGAGAAGCGAAGGGAAGAGGAAGAAGAGGGGAGGACAGAGTACGGATGGAAGTAGAAAAACAAAAACAGAAAGAAAGAACAGTGAGTGAATGGTGTTAACAGGTAGGGTGTCAGACCTGCTTTCTTCCCCTCTCTGTCTCCGCTGTGCATCAAAATGTGAGGTCACCAAATAATGTGACAGCTCCTCCCAACAGAGGTGACATCTAGACCACAGCGGAGGGACCACACTGCTCATTGATCTGACAACATCCAGGGTTTTCCTAACTCAAGACACACACATCCCAAAATGTCATGCACAGACCAAGACCAACTATGGATTTTACTAGTAAACCTTACAGCAAACAAATATTTTTGTGGTGAAGATGAAAATAGTATTTTCGAGTTTTCCTTTTCATGGAAACACTCACTGACCCTGGGTATTAATACAGCTACACTTAACGGTGGTGAAGAATTAGTCAGAATCATGTACTGAATGGGATTATCTTCCCCAGTTTGTTCCCAGATTTACCGTAGGAGCCACGTCCAGCCATCTTGTGAAACTGCTGCCAGGTAAGAGGACCCTGAACCCCCCACGACCGCACCGTCCTCTTCTTCTGGATTGCATCCTGGAGCACAGGCTGGAGGGACATAAGTGCCCGCAGCACGTCCTGAGAGCATAACGTACTCACATCCACAGCTGCAGAACAGACAGGAAAAGGGGAAACTACAGATTAATTACAATGTGAGAAATGAACACCTCTTTTAAAACTTAAGCCTTGTTTTATCTCTACAAAAAAAGATATGAATACATATCAAAATCATGCATATTTTCTTGTTCTCACCGTTTTGTTTGCCCCAGTGGTGTAGGCATGTGCTTTTGACCAGTGCCTCATCCACCTTGCCGCCTGACATGTTATCCATGAACTGCCTGCCATGTTCCAGGGCCATGTAGCAGTCGCTGTGGTAGTCCTTCTCCTCCACCCTCACACATGGCGGTACAGCAGCTCCACTTGCTGTCCCTCGTGACACGATGTCCTGCTCCAGAACCGATATGGGTGAAAAGGGGTTGGTGCACTGGTCTTGCAGAAGAAGAATCAGCTCATCTGGGACACCGTCGCCCCTCCCGACTCCACTTCTCTCTAACGAGGAGAGCCGCAGCTCCTCAAAGCGCTTTTCTGCCTCTCGACTGACGTCCGAACCCCGGCCGATTATATCCAGCTCATCCTCAAGGAAGAGGCCCGAACCATTTCCATAACGCCGGTTGACCACGGCACTGAAACCACAGCTGCAGGGTTCCTGGGCCTCACCAATGGGATCGCTCAGGTACACGCCCACGTCGGCTCCTTTGATGTTCATGTTACACACACAGATGCAGCAGCTGTCGAAGTTGCAGTCCTTGAAGAGGTTCATGACTGACTCAGACAGGATGAGAGTGACGTAAAGACTGTGTGCCTCAGGGATGGAAGGGACTGTGGCCGGCTCCACTGAGTTGAGTGGTCGGCAGGTGGAAGGGGTGGACGCTGGCGAGTACAGATCAGAGTTCTCGTATTTGACTGAGCCTTGGACACTGGCAGGGCCCCGAGGAGTGCGCGGAGTGCGTGGCGTACGTGGTGTAGGTGCAGAGAATCGTGGGGTGGCAGGTGAAGGCAGGATGCCAGCGCCACTGTTACTTGGTGGAGCACTGTTTGACATGAAGGGTGTGTGAGTCTGAGGAGTGTATGTCTGGCTGTAGTCCTGGTCCATGGTGCTGCCCACACTGGGGATGTTACTGTAGATGAAGAGATCCAAAGACATGAATGAGAATAGGCACCACAAATAATGAAGTGATTACAGCATCATTACCAGAGGAAACACAGTCACTTTTAAGACGTCTGAAATGGGGCCAGTTGGGATAACAAACAAGGCAAAAATGTGGATGATTACAAGTGATCCTACTACAAATCACATGTTACAAAGTTGTGGTGATAAGTGAACAGTACTTATAAAAACTTGTTTTTGCCAATAATAATTAGCTGAAATTGTTATTGCAAGTGTCTGACAACATCACTAAAGCACTAGTGTCATGAAACTCTCACTCTGAGACTTGACAGTTGTAGCAGGAAGACAAAGCAGCAAATGAGAGTGAGAGCAATAACAATTTGAAACATATGAACAAAAACAAATATACTCATTAAATGAATTGACTAATAAAACTAATTGTTTTATAAATGGGTGGAGCTAGACCCACGACAGTCAGCTGATTGGCCGACAGAAAAGCGTCACACGTTCTGTACTCAAACACCATTTTATTTCCTTTAAATCACAACAATGTGCTGTTAATTTCTTCCAATCACAACACATCTATATCCAGATGTCTTACTGCATTTGTAAAGACAGAGCATGTAACAAGACTTTTCAATTGCAAAAGGAATTCAAAGAGGATTGCACACAACAAGAATGAGGTGGAGCAAAAGAGAGACCGAATGAAAAAAGTGTAAAGAAGCAGAGAGAGAGAGAGAGAGAGAGAGAGAGAGAGAGAGAGAGAGAGAGAGAGACATTCAATAAACATTTCAACAAGCGTCCCTCTGAGGTATGGTTTATTTTGGGGCAGGCAAGCAACTGTGAGGAAGCACGGAGAGTGTATGAGAGAGCAGGAGAGAGGGAGGGTGAGCACATCATGTCCCTAGCTGTACGTGGGGAACGACTCCTGGCACAGACCCATTAGGAGGAGGGAGGAAGTCCCAGCACAGTTCTCTCTCACTCTCTCTCTCCTGCAGCCAACCACATTCCAAGCAGCACCAGCAGCATATTATAAAACCTTTACCAATGACTCTTTGGACACTGGCCAACATTAGCTGAATCCAGACACGTCTCCTTCCCTACACTCTACCGTAGCTAGCTGTGGCTCTTCAATTACACACTTATAAATAATGAGGAAATAATGAGTCCCGTTATTAATATTATTGCAAATTATTTGTGTTCTGCTCTACATTCCAGTCATGTTCCAGGGCTTTTCTTATACAGACCAATGAAAAGTAAATGTTCTAGTATTTAATCCAGGCCAGTTGAAGTTCAGCTGTTTTATGTTATTATTTTTTTTAAATGTATAATAAAATTCAACAAAGACATAAAATGAGGTTGACCAGACATGAATTATCTTAAAACCTTAAAAACAAGTGAATTATGCTAAAAGTTTCTGTTCAAAATCACATGATCTGATTACTAAAAGCACCAGATTTCAAATTCATTGCTAAATGATACATAAAAAATTAAAAGTCCATACAAATGTAATAAGGGTCTACTGCTCAGATTATAGAAAACCACAAAATCAATAGAAGAAACCTGAAAAACTGAAATTCTCATGAGCACACTTAAGAAAAGCGGTGAATGTTAGATTAGAGATCGACTCCAAGCTGCAAAGAGCAGGCATGGTGGCATGGAGTCACTGTTTGGGCCCGTGTCAACACTCAAGGGATCGTCAGTCCTCATATTTAACCAAGAAAGAATCATATTTCATTTCCCTGCACTGCCTGCAGCAGTCATGCACAGGTAAGGCTGACAGCCTGCTGAGAGCGTGAGAGTGTCATCAAAACAAAAACCAGAGGGAGGATGTGTATGTGTTTCCTTGCACACAAAATGCAAACCAGCCAGCAAAGCCTTGACATGTCTTCTGCACATCTTAATTACAATGCCTCAGTGACCCTCTTCCCAGATCACCTGTGAATGAATGACTAATGCTTGGAAGTTTTTAAAATTCACAAAAACAAAAACTCAGCCATACCTGTCTTTGTTGAGGAAGGTCATCTCCCTGCCCATGGTCCAGCTCGGCCGGTAGTCCTCTGGTATTTTGATAGGCGGGAGACACTGACTGGGCAACATCTTCAAAGGCGCAAACATGGAGCAGCCGACAAACGCCTGGCACAGCTCTGGCTTATACACAAATGAATAGTCCTACATGACAGACAGGAACAATAAAATGAGTCACACTGACTTTAACTGATGCAAGATCACTAGGTAAATATTTAGGGTTTGACTTCACTAGTCGTGAAGGACAGTTTGTGTCTGGAAATGCTTGATTTAATTATCTACATGTACTGGCAATAGATTTCACCTCCTGGTTCGGTCAGTTTGTAACAGACACTGCAATTACACCTGACAGATTAAGTCTGGACCCACCTTGATCTCAGATGGCTTTGGGCTGCAGAAGCTTTCCTCCACTTCGATCTTAAAATGGCCTCCCAGAGATGAGGTGCCATCCAGCGAGGTCATGCCCGGGTTGGCATCCATGCTGCCATAGTCCTTGCTGCACATGTTCATGGGTGAGTAGCCCATGATGTGCTGCTCCAGCGAGGGAGGTGTGGGAAACATCTGGTGCAGGTCTGCTGAGCCTGGAGGGAGCAACGTGGGGCAATCAGAACATGTGGAAGATACTGTACGTTTATGGAGATAGGAGTGTAAAAGAAATGGAAAGGTCTATTTGAACTCAGTAGCCCTTATCTTACAGTTTACACTGCTAAACACGTTAATTAGATAAATGTGCATATATACACCAGTATTTTAACTGTACTAAATGTAGCACTTTGTGGCTTACATAACAATTAAGATAAAATCATTTTTTTGTATCTATATAAAAAGTAATTATATTCTAAAAGCCTGAATAGGTCAAAAATGATGAGATCAGCTGCAGCACTGGGCCTTGATACCGCTTTGAGTGGCATGTAATTATGTGACTATATGCAGCACATTCACACACATATGCATATAAGTGGAGTTAAATGTAACTCCTTTAAATAACTGTTTTGTTTTGCTGTTGTTTTCTTTCTTGTAGAGGATAGTGTATCATACACCTGGGTGGCTGGGATATTACTAAATGTAGAAAAATGGGTAAATAATATGCGCAATGTTAATGTTCATCATATTGGGCAACTGTTATAATTCCAAAATAAAAAATGATCTAACAATAAACGTTTAAATAAATCATATTGATGAGTCCACAATGTAAGATGAGGTCTGGTGAAGTTGACTAGTAAGTTAATGCAGGATTGTCAGGGGTTTTCCTAAAAATATTTCTGACTTTTGAAACAAATTCACCCCTCACACATTTTTTATGAACTATTAACAGTAAGGGGAAAGGCATGATCCAAGGTGAATGTGAATAAAATAAAGAACAGCAGACAATACACTGTCTCTAATTATCCATGGCCCTATTGAAGTGGCTCCATACCAATGTTTTAGGCTCTACTGTATGTTTTAAAACAAACACATACATATATAATAGTGTGAAGTAAGCATCAGTGTGTAAACCACTGACAAAAGTCGGCACTAGAATGAACAGGTTCAGTGCAAACATGTGCAGTGAAAATAAGGTGAATATCCAGCCTCCCAGTCTTACAATTTTATTAGGAAATATACTTCATAGTAAAAGAGCAGACACTGTGACTGAAAGTGATCTATTCATAAAACTGAGGGCAAAAACGATTGATTGGAGACCAATTTGCTTCCCAGTAAAATATGGTGTAGTGTCATTCAATTATCTTTACTTCTATATTAGTGTCCCTGAGCTCATTAAACAATACACTTCACAGAAATGGGTGGTTCAGTTGTGTTCAAAACAACACCCTGGGTGTATCAAGGCAAGATACTGGTGTTAATCTGAAGTGTCTGCTGTGTAGTTACAAGAAGACAGGACAGCAGCTACAGAATGACTCGAAGCTGTGTCAGGTTTATTACTGCCATATTCTTCACCACTAGGTGGCAAAGCCAAGTGTGAGCATTAATGACGCTTGTGGAGGTAAAATCCTTCATTTTATTTAATGGACTGAAGGAGATAATGCCTTTTTTCCTTAGCTAACACGTGTGGAGGGGAGGGTTTTATTTTAGGAAGAGTCTGGATTAACACTTGAGTCAAATCTACACTTGACATCAGTGACATCAGAGAGAGAGAGAGAGAGAGAGAGAGAGAGGAGAGAAATTAGTGGACACAAGTGTAGAGATACATACTGATGCAGGATACAGGGTCCAAAGTTGATTGCTTTGGTTCCTTGTTGCCAAATTTATCGTCAGTTCCATTCACCGGTCGCCGAGAACCAGGCTGTGGACAAAGAAAGATAATTTAGCACCTGGCCATTTTGGTAACTCAACATGTCAATTAACAACACAGCTCCACACTCATTCCTGTTATATGCCTTATGCCTTACACCCACGGGGCCTGCAAGTCAAGATAATGCACATCTTAGAGTAACTGCAGCGGTTATTGAGAACTGTCTATGAATGAATGACGGGCAGAGTGGAAACACAGCTCTGGCACGAGTGCCAGTGGAAACACACACAAACACACACTCACGATACCAGCCCACGCTTTATGTAATGAAATATGGACTGTGGTGTGAGCCAAGGTCTCTACTAACCGCCAAATCATCTTCGTCCGAGTTAAAGAGGTTGTCCAGGTCATTGATGGACACCACCAGGTCCGTCTCATGGATTAGACTGGTAGAAGCCATGCGGTTGTGAGCAGCAGCCCGCTGGGCATCTGGACAAACACACAGATATAAATATACCTCATGTTAATGCAAAAAATATCAGGTTTCCAACTGTTTTCTTCACAAGTACATTCTGGTTGCTTAAGAAATTAATGAAGAGTAAAGTCTTGCTTTGAGCTAACACATTATCCAGACTGGCTTCAATTTACTCTCCAGTCCAGCAAGCAACGGAAACAGATTTTCCTCTAAATTCAGTAATCAAAATGCATGTGGTATGACAAATTTGTTTAATGAAATATACATTTAGAAATAACTGAAAATTAATTGTGAATTAAAAAAGTAATGATTGTAGTTTCTTGAGACATATTGGAAAGATTGAATCAAGTGTTAAGTGTTTCTTTTTTCAGCAGCAAGTTACAATGTTTAGCCTCTGGCTTCACAGTCTACATTTTATGTGTTTGTGTAACAGCAAGCAAGCAAGCCACAGAAGAAGAATTAAGGGACTTCTTACCATCTGATGGACCTGTTCCTCCGTCTTCACCCTGTGGGAAAAGAGAAAGATAAGAAGGTCAGATGAAGGAAGAAATAGACACACAATCAATAACACAGTGGATATTTCATTTATCATTGCACAGACTTTTGATTTCAGACAGATAAACTGTTTAAAAAACTACAATCCCATGTCCATGAAGAAGGTCCACTTGTTAATATACTATCCATGTCTGGACAGTCTGTTTAATTTTTTGGTTAAATTGTAGGTGGTTGAAAAGTTTCTGAACTTTTAACTATGTTTATGAACTATACATATATATTAGAGTGGGCGTGAGTTGAGATATCACTCAACAAAAATGAAAATATACACTAAATAAAATCTGCAATCAAAATCGACGAACAATAGAAGTTGCTTTCTCCAATGCAAAAGAAATTCAAGAAATTACAGTAACACAATAAACAAGAAAAAGAAAAGAAAAAAAAGTGGCCAGAAATGGATGAACCTAGAAAATAAACTGCCTGTGCTGTGGCAAATGAGATTTCCAGTTGGGATCACAGTGAAATCAAGATCCTAGGAAAGGCCTCTAAGGCTCATACCAACACATCAATATCAATATCAGGACTGACCTCCTGTGTGTGTGTGTGTGAATGCTCTTATGACAAGTTGTGTGTACACTATGTGCAGAACAGTTCTAACTGGGGAACAGGAATGTTATGTTTCAGCCATTGATTTCAGAATGCTCCGGGGCTTTTCTCGGAGTAACACAGGATTTAATCTGTCTCTCTGAAGGACCAATCTTACAGCAGAGCACAACATCCGCTCCAAGGCCACAATCTATAGGTGGTAATGATGCCTTAACCCCTTATCAATAACCTGGCCTTAGGTGGGAAACTGTGTATGTGGAGTCTGAACATCCTGCAAAAAGCTTCTTCCACTCCAAGGCTGCCTGCATGAAATATACATATATATATTCCCATCTCATTTAATTGACTCGTGTGTCTGAGGCATTTTTCGTGTATATAGTGTATCTTACTTATAGTTTTGTACAGCAGATTTTTCACAATTTTAGCAGCAGACTCAATATGTCAAATTCTGATGCTTGAAGGTGCTCAAGTTCATATTCAGTCTATAATGATAATCGCTACCAATAAAAGTCACAGTAGTCTGATGAGCAAAAACCCACACTCACAAAACTATAATATCAACCTTCTATCTCAATAGAGTAAATCTAATAAGCACACAGCACATCATTCAGGTAAGAGGTCTTGTATCTTAAGATATAAACAATGACAAGGATTTTTGAGTAGTGCTTCAAAACTATGAAATCATTAGTGTAAAATCTAAGTCAGGGAGCAGAGAGAATCCACAAGTCTGCACATTGGCACACAAACAAGTGGTCAGTTCACGTAGAGCACTGAAAGCAGACAGACAGTGGCATGGCTCCATTGACTCTTTAGGGACTCTCTCCCCTCCACTGAGAGTTGCTTTCATCCTTATATTGCTAAACAGACCAGAGGCGTGCAGCTGAGCCTTCACCAGACAGAGAAGGAAAATATTTGAGTGTGCCTTTTCAGCTTAATGCTTCAGTGAGCCAGGTTTGTTGCTGTGGTTCGACTCCAGGATCCGTGAAGCCCTCTGCAAACATGCAGACCAGAACACATACACCCACCCATCCACACATCACAACTC
Organism: Solea solea; assembly: GCF_958295425.1. Lineage (NCBI taxonomy): Eukaryota > Metazoa > Chordata > Actinopteri > Pleuronectiformes > Soleidae > Solea > Solea solea. The sequence goes on along the minus strand of NC_081137.1, from coordinate 15,211,044 downwards.
TCCCTTTTCAAGCTCGGGGCGACTCACAGCTAACAGGTGGCTCCTGTCTGGAACCAGAGCCAACACCTTGCAGAGGCAGAGCAGAAGTACAGTGAGAAGAGGAAGGAGGCAGATCAAATAGGAAAACCAAAACAACTAAGGGAAATTGAACAGGCTGAGTATTTGGTGTTCCACTGGGCTCACGTAACAATGGAGATTCAGGGATGCCTTCCTGTTCATGTAGACTCGGGCAGTGAAAGCGGATGTACACGGAGAGCGGTCACACTGTTATTTTTAGTGTGGTATTGCTGAGGATGTTGATGTCCTATTTTAAACCTTCCCCGTTCCCTGATCTTAAAAATCACCCTAAATCTTTTCCTGATTTAAACCTGACAAAAGTTTAAATTATGCTTTAACCATCACTAAGCATTTTTTGCTAGATTGAAAGCAGCCAACTTGGAAAAGGCACTGGGCGAGGCTGATCTTTAGGAAGAGCAGAGTACTTTTCAAAGATGTTATAAGTTCACTGTGAACAGTTTTTCAGATCAACTATTCACAATAAACTCCACTGTGCAAGTATTGTGCTTCAGTAAAGGTGGCGGTGGGAGGGTTAGGGTTAGAGCAAGACATTTTGACAAAATAATGGTCAAGATTAAAGCAGAACAGGCTGAAATATCCAAGCAGTTATATTTATAATGAATATCTACTGGATTCAAATTTTTTCCAGGATAAATCTGGACACAATTGCTTAATAGATCTTTCCCGGCCCCACAGAGCCAAAGAACCTTCAGTGCAAACAGAGCTGTTTAGATATTGCAACATAATCTGAACTATGCATATGATTTATTAATCTAAGATGCAACATGAGGCTTACTTAAATTTAGTAAGCCTCAACATATTATATTATCCTATTATCTTTAATAACGCAAATTATGTGAATTTAAGGCAATTCATGAGTTGCAGTCACAAAGATCAAGATTTCATTGATCTTACATTTTAAAATGTTGAGTAAATGTCACCCATTAGAAGTGTTTAGTAGAAGTTAATTATGTGAGTTGAAGAGTTGGTATGAAACACTGGCTGGGCAATGTGGATATGTAGTTGAATCTTAAAGGAGCAAGTGAAGATAAATAAATATATACCAACAAAGAGAGGGACAGAAATGTTTTTCTTTAATTTGCATGTGTTAAAATTTCACACGGTCACATGATGATCATTAGGCTGTTTCAGTGGGTTTGTCGTTAAAAATACTTCCTTTGCTTCTCACACACACCAGCTCTATTACTATTAACAACCTTGACTCAGACATGAGTGATGATGAGCAAGCATGCTGCAACAAGACTACAAGTGCAGGCAGGGAGAAACCTTACTGAGCCAGTGAAGAGGAAAAAGTACTATTTTAAACCACAAGAGCAAATGTAGTACATGTGTTTTTAGCATGAGGGAAATTCTATACTGCATGCATGAAATGAAGGAAACGTGGCCCCAACATTGCAAGCAACTCTACACTTGTTACCAGGTCAACACCGTTTGAGCTTGCAACTTTGAAGCTGCACAACAAAAGCAAGAAACACAAAACCTTCAGTGACCCATGCACTGACCCCTACTCCCTACTTAGTTGGGAGTAATCACTTAACAGAGGAGGGTGTGACCAAATCACGTGTTGATGTCCCCAACTGAGAAAGCTGACAGTGTCAGTGTTCACGGTGGTGAAGTTAGTCTTTGTAAAACTCTGTGTCAAAATTATTGGACCATGGCCATTTTATCTGATGCCCCCAGGCAACAATGAGCACAGATTCAGGAAATTCAGACCACGTTAAAAACAGCACATATATTTAAAACTGCAAGACAAAACTGGACAAGTGATATTCTAACTAAGAATCATTCTTCACTCCTCGATTTGGGCTCTCTTACCTTATGTTTTTTGCCTGGCTCACGCTCCCCGCTCGCTTTATCCTTCTTGTTGGAGAATATGAACTTGACATCACCATCCTCAAAGGCGTAGGGGTCCACCTCCGGCTCGTGATCTCCGTCGGTTATGGCAGCGGATAAGTACTGGTTTCTCCTGGCTCGATACATCTGAACACGCTCTTCAGACACTTTTAGTGGCCATTTAGATGAGGACATGACCCTAGGAAGAGAACAATGCCGAGATGTGAGGACACCGGAGTAGATGACCATCAAAATCTATTGCTCACCGCCACTGACATCGCACAGTATGAGCACAATAAGTTGGCATATGACATTTTAAAAAGATGTCCATGTTAAATTCCGGGAGCTGGAACATTTCCTCAGCTGCGCTGTTTTGACCTGATGCTGCCTGATATCATCTGTCAGCATAGCATTGTTATCTGCAGTAACAGAAATGGCAGCCATTGCAAACAATTCTGACAGCTTTCATGCAACACAACTGATGCATCATGTTTGTTGTCAAATAATCACATCTGCAGCAGCCTGATGGAATCACAGTGACTGCTGCACTGACTGCTCGAACTCACACAGGCACATTTACCACCTGTTGCTGTGACATGGCTCATCAGAATCACTCATGTTGCTACAACGGTATCCCCCTTGTTCCTCATATGTAAAGGAACAGGGGAAGGGAGAGAGGGGAATTAATGGAGAAAAAAAACCACTGGCTGCACAGCAAGAAAGGAGGGGACTGAATGACCCTGCTCACGTGTTATCTCCACCCTTCACTGCTTCCTACATTTTCTGTGCTTGTGTCCTCTCGTCATGCCTGTCCAGCTCTGATGTGAGGTGATGGTGTGCAGTGGCCTGGGCCTGAGATTAGTGGCCATTCAGAGCTGTGGCTGGAAGGATTACAACTCACTAGAATAGTTCATACTCCATACAAGCAGTTAGACTCTTGGGATTGCACAACCTTTATGATAATTCCCACTATGGCCACACGACAGTCAGCTGCCTGTCCACATGTAACTCTCCTTTATTCTGTCCACTTGTGATCCTCTTCCCTACTTCCAGCTTCCTTTTGGTGCAAGTCTCTCTCCTGTCGCTGGCATTTCTATTAGTTTCAACTTTACTACAATAGCAAAGGTTTATCTTCTGCCATTACTCTTTCTACCGCTTACCTCCACTGTGTGTGTGTGCTTGTTGTATATCATTGTGAGGACAATTTTTATTTCTAAACCATAAGAAGCAAGAATATTTTGTGAAAGTGAGGAGATTAAGGCTGCTCCTTACTTCCTATCACACCTTAAACGGACTGTTTATGGCGGGGTATCTTAATTCTGGTCCTGGGGACCATTTGCCCTGCATGTTTTAGATATTTCCCTGTTCTAACACACCTGATACGTCTAAAACATGCAGGGCAGTGGATTAAGAAATACAATTTTATGGGATAACACCTGGTTCTGAGATTACGGGGAGGTTTAAGTTCTTGTCAGGGTTCGGCGTTAAGTTGTGATTGTTAAGTTTGGAGTAAGCGGATACAGAATGCATTACTTTATGTCCAGAAGTGCCATCACTAAGATACCTGTACAGAAATGTGCGTATGTGTGGTTTTGCGCTAGGATTCAATGAGTTGTACTGGTTCTGCAGAGTGGATATGTACGATGCCAAAAGGGCACATAGCAAGAGATTAACATACTGTGTGCAATTAAGCACAATACTGAATATTCTGAATCTGAGGGATAAGGTGGGGGATATGTAAGAGAAAAAGAGAGTAAGAGAGTATGTGTGTGTCTGTGTGTGAGAGAGAGAGAGATTAACATCAAAATGTGATACGAGTCGGCAGGTGTAACTCACTCTGTGACAGACGCCACGTTGTCCAGTGACGCCGAGGCCTCCTCTCTCAGCTTGTCCCCTGGCAGCAGTGGCGTGGACAGCTCTGCTTCTTTCCTGCGGGGTAGGTTGAATAACCGCCATGGAGCATTGGAGATGTCCTCCTCCAGGTTGACCGCTGATCCCACGTATACAGTGGGCTCAGGCGGCTCGGAGTAGACAGAGACAGGATGGGGGTGATGGGAGTGGAAGTGCTGATTTAGGCCCTCTGGTCCTCCGTGCTCCTCACCGCCACCCTTCACCCCAACCAAACAGGGCTCTGGTGGTGGCTGGTAAAAGTGTTGACTGTTGGGGGTTGACGGGTTCTTCATGCCCTCACCCGACTCCTCGCCACGCTCGCAAGGGTGGGGGCTAAGTGGTGGGGGTTGTGGGGAGTTGGCCTGGTCTGATGGCCCCGCACTGACAGCCCCACTGTGGAGCTGGGGGGCTTTTTGGATGGCAGACACATCTGCAGACCGAATACTGGGGAATCTTCCTCCGTCCTGGCTCCTCATGCCCAACCTTTGTCCTGCAGATGTCTCTGTCTCTATTGAGGCCTCTTCGCTGGTCAGGCTGCGATGATGGAAGGGTGTTTGAGGTCTTTTCTGCTGCTTGTCACCTTTCTCTGGCTTCTCTCCTCCAGCTTTGTGCTTGGTAGGAGGCTGAGAGGGCTGGCCTGCTGACTGAGGTTGGCCTGGGGTGCTGCCTGTTCGCTGCTTTACTGATTTGTGTCTGCAGGTGAGACAAGACACAAACAGGGAACATTATGTTTTTGTTGACAATAAAAAAATGGTAGCAGAGACTGTTTTACTCTGTCAACCCATGAGCTGCACACTCAGGCTGAAAAATGAATGGTAATAATTTGAAATTACAACAAAGCCGAATGCAATATCCAAATTTGAAGAAGGTGCAACCTTAATTTGCCAAAGTACACAAATATTCATCAAACATAAGCGAACAAGTTAGACCTAGGAATATAAAAATCATATCATGATAAATATTATTCCTTGTTTCTTGTAATAAAAATGAATAGTAACATCATTACTCATACCACAGTCACTTCACAACACCTAGATAATTACAATATTTTTTTAGGTTTTCATTACATTTAGCCTATGTTCTTTAATTTAGCCTATTAAAGAACACTGAGGCTTTTCTTTTTCATGTTCATGATGTGCAGTGATCTTGTGCAGCTTATGTATAATCTCCCTCTAGACTCTGCTTCTTAAAAACATCACTTACCTCAATTAATCTTATCTACAAAACGGCAGCACAACTGATTCCCCTCAAATCAATAAGCACGAAACACATACTTCAAAAAACAACTTAGGGTACTATACGTATTCACACTTTTTTATCGCTAAAGGGGAAACTACCTTTCCCTTTTCCCCCTACAGACATAACAATCACAAAAAAAAATCAACCTTTACTTGAGCCTTCATTGATGGGACACCACTCAGCCTACTGTTGTGCTTACAAATTAGGGTGCTGTTGACGAGTCTGTGCCTTTATAATGGCTGGGTTACGCACATGTTCTGACAATTAGATGTCAAGATAAGGAGACACATGGAACACTTCCATCTACTGAACAAAGCTAATGGCCATTAAAACTGGCAACGAACAGAGGTTCCATCTCTGTGTCGCCAAAGTACTGGGTGGCTTCCAACAAATTAACATGCTCCAGCTGACTGGCCCAATCCACTTTGCTCTTGCATGTGGTCCAAGTTGGCTCTCCTTTCCCTTGGCCAGTTATCCGTTTTACAGCACTGGCCCACTACTGCAAAATGTGCACATGTGCAATGTAGGTAGGTGCACTTTTCCCTTTATAAAACTATCCAGAACATATGCATGGGGATGAACCAAGGCCCACGCACAGTATATTATACTGTATAGTATGTAATGCTGTGCAGGGGCGATGATATAATTCAGGGAAAACATTTTTAAACATTAATTAACAACTTGATACAGTTCTTTGCCATTGTAAATTAGAATAACCTATCCTAAGCCATAAAAGGTAACTTATTTTGGCAGTTAACTGCAGGAGAAATACAGGGGGGGAAACAAAGAAGCCCATTTGCCCATTTGAACTTGGTTTTCACAATTACAACCATGCCATCTCACCAGGTGGTGGTCGCGATTTGTTGTGCTACTGTCTATGTCCTTCTTATAAAATCTAAATCTCTTTTTTAACTTGACTTGTTGCTGTTGTTTTTTTAACTCAGTAACTCTACATAAAAGCTGCAGTGCGTAACTTAAGGTGATATTTTTTTGTTGCTGGTGATGTCCTTGTCCTGCATCTGCTCGGTATTTGTGAACATAAACGATGGAACATAAATTTGTATGCCATATCCTTCAACTGAAAACAGGCCCTGTCAAGCAATACAATCAGACCTGGCTGAGGGAGTGTTTGAGTACATAATGGCAGTGCATGGGAGGGCTAGGGTAAGAAGAGTTTATTGTTTATAGTTTTTACAAAGTTTATAGTTTTTTTAGCAGCAGAATTCACTTCTGGAACTTTTGGTGGGTGGTTCTTTGTGTCATACTGTAACTTGTTTGCATGAGTGTCACTTTACTAGAGCTCAACTGGAACTGCAACAAATCACTTCCTGTGTGCAGTGTGGGACTGATGCTGGGCAACACGAGAGCTAAACGCTGCTATGCAGAGAAAAAAGAGAGAGTCACTTGGAGCTGATAGACTTAATCAGCAAATTGTGTGAACTCATTTGACAATGTTTTGAATGGCATAGTAATGGCATACAACTTTAATGTTACGGTGACACGTCTAATGCTGACAACTGATCTTTTACAACATTTGAGTTTGAAGACATTGTGTGCAGACACAGAAGCAGAGCAGCTTTAGCAGCCAACTGATTCGTGGGCCATTGACATACTCACAATCGATTAGATAGATCTAAGGGTCTATAGTGTCATGTAGTCTGAAGTCTTTTGTCAATTTTCACTGCATATTGGTGACTTTATGTTAAACCCATAATTCAATATAATGAAGACCTCTGCTGAGCTTTTAATTCAAATACGATATATGAGAAATGAAGACTGATGGTGACACCTAGCCAAGGTGAGGAGAGAGAGAAGGGAGAGAAAGGAACTAAACTTATCTAACTGACTATAAGTTAAAATTGATTTTATTACCTCTAGCATACTGCGCACACAAACAACCTAGGTACGACAAGTTGGGCATATCTGTGTCTGTCATTCAAGAGGTTGCTAAGGCAGCACACTAAATAGAAAGGTAGAGGTACAAAGGAACCCAATTACTCAGTAGAACCTTAGGTTTCTACTATATATGTATTGTTTTTGTGTTCTTGGGGCAGCCCATGGCCAAGTGGATAGGGAACTTGGTGAGTCCCCACCATGCCAATAAAGGGCTGGGGTACCCCTGAAGGTTGGCATACCCAACCCCCATTCCTCCCCCTGGTGCTGCTAAGTGGCTGTCCGCTGCTCCTAATTCTAGGAAGGTTTCTAGTAGAGGATGAGTTAAATGTAGAGAAGGAATTTCCCTTACAGGACTAGTTTATTTAAAAAAAATTAAGCACACTTACAGTAAATTAACTCATTCAGTTTGTTCTGAGTTCATTGCTTTCACAGCAGTACCAAGCAACACATTCTTTTTACCACTGCAGGATCCCTCAAGCAGTCTATTTGAGGCTAATCTATTTATTTCCCTCAAAATATTTCAAACAGCGCAGGAATAAAAAAGTCTGACTAACAGAAATGCACAGAGCACACAGCTGTCACTTTCACAAATAGTAAAAAAATGTGAAATATTATTAATATGCTTGTCAAAGTCTAAACTTGGGTATAACTTACAGGCATTTTGCTGACTATGGCCCCCAAGTGCCTATATTCCAAGCTCCATAGACTCTGCCTAACCTCTTTAAAGTGTCTCTTATGTTATAAGCAATACCTGCAGATACTACACATCTCCATGGACTGGGACTGACCTGGAACAGCTGCAGTATGGCCTCTGTGAAGACTCTACAAAATCCCAGGATCCTACTTTCTCCATCAGCTCCTCCTCACAGGTACCGTTGGTTGCAGCCGAGAACTTCCGCCTAAAGAAGAAAACAACACACGACTTTAAAACACAAGTCTCGCCACTTCCTCAGCTATTTTTCATGACATGTTACTCATGTTAAAAGCAAAAATACTCTTTTTGCATATATTTTCTTTCAACGCAAACGCTCAAAAATGTGCCCTCCTGGCTCGTGTTTCTTCTGTACATGGTGGCGATTGGTATAAGCTTAATGCTGTGGCGGATTTCATTGCCTTGCTCGAGGCAATAATGTTTAGGCTGACAAGCCCACAGCTAACTACAGCCGACATTCTGTGCTTGGTCAAGGGGCAAGAGATCCCAGGCTGCTCCCAATGTGTCAGATTCACTGATGTTGAATAAAACAAAAGACCAAGGGACAATACTGCAAGCTTCCTCTTACTTTAATTACTACAGAATGTCATTGCATACAGTTCTTTTTCTGGTTTATAAATAAATAATAGCGGATGGTTTTTGACTCCTAAGCCAAGTCCACACTTTCAGGGTTGGAGGATCGCTGAACATCTTACACTACACAATATACTGTCTTGTGATAAGGAGTCTTTGCAGTCATTGTGAGTTCACGCGACATGAGTGGCCGGCTTCTCTGGCTAAACAGAAGAAGTGACACAGGGAACGATGGAAGAAACCAGGCTTAATTTAATTTGGTTATATGTAACAGATCTATCAGTGAACTTGTCCTGAAGCAGTGATGGCTGAGTCCTCTGCCATGTTGTGATGTTGTATTTGTCTTCCCTTCTCCTTTGTCTTTCAGCTGTATTCCTGGTCAGGTTCAGCTGCCGTCACCCTGTCATAGTCTCTGATTGACTATGGTGGCAGGAACTGTCAAATTACCAGCATGTTGGAAGTAAGACTGGGGTCAGTGACCATCGGAAGGGCATCAGCAGGTATCTTTGTGCTTGATCTTTGAATATTTCTCAAGTTCTGGACTCATTAGGCTGAAAATCCTGTATTGTAAACGATGCTTTGTACATGAATATAGTGACCACCGTGCAGATTTGCAGTTGGATGGTGTTAGAAAAAAGGCAAAAGTGTTGATGAATACAGCAGTGGGAGGAGGGAACTTTCAGTTTTAAACGGCTTCACTTCAAATGCATCACACAGACACCCCTTGTCACACATTATTAAAAAATAAAAATAAAAAAGATAAAAATGCAGAACCAGTGCACAGCCTTGGACTAACTGAAGTACTTGGCTTATACAGTATAAATCAAAGTGATACTCCCAATAAAGTATCAAGTACTTCAGCACTGCCACACAACCTCTTTATGCTACTTATTAAGCCTAGATGTCATGTGCCCATAAAATAAGACAAAAACGTTAGTCTGGGAGATTTAGAAGCTTAAACTCTCAAGACTACGATAAAAGAACCTTCACGTGGTTAGATAATTTATTTGCTTGTTTGCATTAGATTTTATTCTTAACATAAAGATGAAATTGGCATAAAATTTGAATAATATTGGTACACATTTTAAAGAGCAATAATCATAGACATCTTAAAGGGAAAAAAGGACTTTGGGGGAGAAAAATAACCCTCAAATGATAAATCTCCAAATTTTACCATTATTATTTACCAGTATTATTATTATTATTATTATTATTATTATTATCTCTCAAGTATGACCTCTCTACAGTGTAGTTGACTTTGAAAGCTATAACTCCACATTAATCTGTGCTACTTTCCAGACAACAGCAACAGACTTACTTGTTCCGGGCTCGGTTGATATTGCACTCTTGCCATACGCGCTCCACCACCTGAGAAGCTAACCGGCGTGGAATCTTGCCTCCATGGTGACTCGTTCTGTCTATGCTGAACACATCAGATGACGAGGGCACATTTACCCACTTCTTGACCGAGTGAGAGTCCACTGGAGAGGGAAAGGACTTGGTTAACAAACCATTTCACCAAAAATTACCTTAAGACTTTATTTTCTTTCTTTTCTTGTAATATAAATGTGGTGCATGTATCACTACCTGTTTGCGCTTCCTCGGGTGATGTAGGAGGGGTGAGTGTCACCAGAGAAATGGCGGGTTCACGCTGGGAAGCAGGCACTTGGTGGCCACCCAAGTAGACGGCAGTGCAGTGGGAGGACCCCACAGGGGCCACAACGGGGATGTCTGATTGGGGCACCAGCACCAGGCAGGCCGGGTACACCATCCGCACACCACCTATACACCCACACAGTTAGGTACCAAACTTAACTGTTAAACCAAACATATAAATCTACATACTACTGAGGTAAACTCATCAACAATAACTTGATATATGATATACTGTATATTTCAAACAAAAACTGACCAACGAGGACCTCCACAGAGGCCAGAGATTCATCTTCCCAATCCATGTCCTCCGTCTTGTCCTCCGACACACCCTCCTTAGCACTGGGACCAATGGGATAGAACTGCTTCCACTCCTCAATCAGCTTCTTAGTGGGTGGGTCTGACATCTTGAATGACTGCCCGGTCAGAGTCCCATTCAGGCCGAAAGGACTCAGGATCACTAAAGGGAGGGAAAGGGTGGACAGGAGAGGAGAGGAAGAACCAAAACAGTGTTAGTTGGCAAGGGTATGTCATTTAATGTAAACACACTTACTGCTACAGAATGTATTTGTATGGCACTGACTTCAATTATTCTTTAATAATAAAAATACCAACACCACACCATCTACTTTTTTCCAGTTTCCTCAATTTCCTCACTCTGTTCTATGTGATGTCTTTCTATTCCCACCCCTCTGAAAATCTAATTCTTCTTATCATGATCATCTATCCTTTTTTACTTCTTCCTTATGCTTTCCTTACCCTGCGATTCTGTCATCTCCGACGGATTCAGCAGTGACCTTTCCAGAGCACTGCTGGACTCAGCTGGTCCCGGCTGACTCACCAAATACTTACAGAGCAATCCAGACGCCAATTATTGGCAAGCGGTGGCCTCACAGAGCCCATAAACAGAGGCTTATAAAAAAAAAAAAAGGGCCACTCCTCGGCAAACACATTTGCCTGCACAGACATGTAGGAGTCACAAAGTGAGCCCATCAGTCTGCTTACAGAACAGAGCAACAGTACATCCATCAGAGAATGGAAATTGTAGCATAAAAGTACATGCATAATTCATATATATGAGCATATGAGCACAGAAACCATATGCATATCAAGCTGACATGTATATATGAGCATAGAGCCTGTCAGCTCGTAATGCTTCCATTTTCTTCCTCCCCGTCTGTCTTCCATTTGAATGTGAGGACAGGCAATAAATGGTTCAGTGAACACGCTGGCTGGGTGGTTGGTTGGGTGTGTGAGGAAGCATTTGTTAATGTCCTCCTCTGCTCTGCTTTTCTAGTATGTCATTACTAGACTGGATGGCCTCTGTCTCCAGGTATTGATCCTAGGGCTGGACCACAGAACGGATTCCAGGATGGTAAAATGGAGGAAGACAATGAGAAGAAAATGGTAGGAAAGGGAAGACAAGATGCATTAGCAGTGTTTCAGTAAAGAGGGGTTGAGAACTGGGGAACTTTCTGACAAAAGATCCAGCAAATGGAGAGCTTCACCACCTAAATCTTCTAACAGATCCACCAGATAAGATTTAAATAAAATAAGTTTATTGGAATCCATACACAGTATTAAGAGTGCCTACTGATTCACAAGGAAAAACAAATCCAGTTCAATTTCACTTCACTACCAGCCTTACTGTTTACCCTATTTACACTGTGTAATACACAGTATTAAGTCACTGTTAATATAAACCAAACATTTCACTGCTACTGTTTCATATTTTACGTCTTTGACTGTCAAAGGGCTTTGACTGTGAGGCGGGCACACAATCTATTTGTATGGTAAACAAGCAGCTTTTTCCGCAGAATTCTTCAAAGTCAAGAACATGTGCGTGATCTGATCGCAGAGAACATTATACGCAAGAGGAAATCTGTCCTCACATGACTGCTACACATGCAAAAATGCTGCCCCGATAGAGTGGGGCTGTGACGAACACAAGCTCAACCCTCCGTGCACGCTCGCAAATGCATCAAAACAACACTCACTGTGCTCAGATTTTGCTCAGACCAATTAAATGCCATAGTAAGGAGAAAAGACAGGAGTAGACACAGTGAAGGTGACAGGCTCCATACCTCCACCTTTTCTGCAAGGTAACCAACTTCACTGTGCAGTGCAATTGTACTTCTGCCAAAATAGCTCCTCAAGGAGTGTTTTTCTGTGCTTGCCGTTACCATGGTAACCAAGAGTGTCAAGCCTTCGAACCATCAAGTTTGGAGACTACTCCTCTGAAGGAAAAATGTGACTTGTGGTTGTGTTAAGGTTGTGGTTGACAGGTAGCAGTTAAGGCTAAGTAACACAATATCAGCACAACTGAGCATTAGCAGGCAGCGTTAGAGATAATATTTTAACTAATGAGGCATTTTTAAATCTAAAACAAGAAACGGGTCCTACATGCCCTTAACCACGATGCCTAACCTTAACCTACTGCACTTTACACCACTATCTCAGCAAAACATCTCATCAGAGAGAGAACAAAGGGTTGTTCAAGCTGCAGTTCACCGCAACATCCAGCCATGGCCAATCATATTAACCTTAATTAAATTTAACCCCAATCCTTTTTCCTTTCATTTTTGCATTTCTTAAACCTGAGGTCAGTTACAGAGGAGATCAAATTCAGCACAATTATGAAAATGGTTTACCATTTTTCTCATGTCACCACTCCCTCCCCTCACTCCATCCCTTCTGCCTCTCTCTGCCTGTGAGTCTATCTCAGGCTCCCTGAAGACATGTCAAATGTGTTCAGATCAGTGTAATGGGCTGAGAGTTCATTACATTCACTCTGCGCCCTTTTATGAGGTCACATCCTAGAGAGGTCTGCCCGCCGGAGCGCTCTGCCGCACAGTAAACCAAGCTTGGCAGAGGTAAGGGGAGGCGCAGAGGGGAGGAAGGTTGTTAGGAAGCTAGAGATGTGCTGTCATGGTGAAAACACACACCAGCTGACAAACACACAACATACTGAGGTGGAATTCACCAAACATATTCACATTTCTTCACTTAAGAATCAATGTTCTCATCATGGGTTGCGGGTGCCTCCAAGATCCCCACATCAAAATAAGAATACATTTAATTTTAATAATTCAGTGACAATACAACTCACTGGAATTTAGCACACAAGCAATTTAACTGAAAATAAAATGCAATCTCATAACAGGCAAGGAGGGGGTTGGTGGTTGGTGATTGGTGATGAGGGAGCAGTTTCATCACCTTGAACAACAAGCAATAGCCATCATCATCATCCCAAAAGGAATTTTTAGGATCCAATAATTGTTTTATTTCTATCAAAAGCAATAGACAGGACATTATGAGCACTGCTGAGGAGAGCTGTATCGCCAGGAGGAGATGTGGAGAGAGGAGTGTATCACATCAAACTACCTGTACATGAGAAGGTTAAAGGAGTAAAACTTTTCCTCATGTGACACTCAAAGCAATTTTTTCAGGCAAAGATTAATTTTTCAGTCTCTATTCAAGAGTCCTGCTTTGCCAAATTTCATAGCAGCACTCTTTTTTTATTTAGCAAGCAAAACATCTTTAATTGGGCTCAGGTGGTATCTTTTTATTTAGTTACAGAATAGGTTTATTTATCTAACTACAGGCAGGAATGCTCATGGGACATTAAAAAAACAGTACGGTGTACCGCAGGGTAATGCTTGATGCAATTATACATGGCTTAATACCAACTGGATATGTGTGTGATATCACTTTGATGTAGTTATGTTTTCCAGGAGAAAATTAAGATAAGATGATAAATGTCTATTACAGTCATTGCGTGAGGGGGGATGTTTTGGGTTTTAAACAGTGTTTGGCTTGGTTTGGGTCGGGACAATAAATTTAGAGCCAATGATGGAATATCATTAGAGCCACAGACTTTTATATCGGCGGTACACTGTAATTTAAAGTGACTACAGAGGCTTTTCTTCATAACTGGCGGGAAGCCAGTGTAATGAAAGACAGCCTGACAGAAGGGTTGTAAATGCATTATCTTGGCAACAGCACCCAACACAACATACACCAAGCTTATTAATACATTTCATTCATAAAAAATTACACTACACTGATTTTTAACATTTTGTATTAGGGGAAGAATATGAAGCACACTTATGAAAGCATATTTCCATTATATGCTCTTGTATACACCTTGTCCAACACTGAGCTTAATGACACCTTTAAATGCTTATGGTGTACCTGTATGGACGAGGCCTTCTGTCACTCTAATTATGTTCAGTAAGGATGCAACAAATACACATCCTTTAAATCCTAATACAGACACTGTTACTTAGAAATATTGGGTCATTTTGAAAGTGTATATTAGCCCTATTGTTATTGATCCGATTAAGCCATCTTTGCTGGTAACAATGGCACAGCTAGATTATATTCAGTTTAAATTTTAATTTGTTGAAAATGGGCTTAGGTGTAGCTCCTCAAAGGTCTTTCAGTTCATGCAGGCTTGAACCTTTTTCTACCTGGCAACCTTAAATCTCTGGGGGGGGGGGTGGAGTTACATATCTTACAGTAGGCTACGGATTACGGATAAAGAAAGACACATAAATCAAGGAAATAAATAAAAGAATGTAACATGAATGTGACTTACAGCTATTGATCACATTTTCAGGAAACATGAGAATATTGACTCACACTGAACTGAACAAGATGAACAGGATGATGTGACACACAGGTTTTAGCTGTGTTGGCGAGAACAGTACCTTTGTGGGCAGCACAGGATTCATTGCTATAAGCTAAAAGGTGTTTCTGACCCACCTTGGAAGGGACTGGATGCTTGCTGAGCCAGAGTGAGGTGCTCCTCCGTCAGGTGGTAGACGGGCTGGTGCTGGTTGATCTCCACACTGGTGCACACATTGCTCTCACCGTGCAAGAAGAAGGTAAAGGCGCAGGACAGGTGCTCACTGTGTGGAAGAAGAGAGAAGGAGATGAGTCGTGTGGAATTGCACTGCTTTGAAAGGTCCAATAGAGTGAGAGTGACTGCTGTAGAACAATGGAGCAAATCAGATGTACTGGTTCACGTAGAAAAGGGAAGATACAGACAGAAAGTATGATGATTAAAGACACTGCCTTTTTGTAAAAGGCTGCAATGCAAACTTAACTCTTCTCTCACGCATTCAGCTTCAACATGACATGACTTAATAGGAAGAAGGAAGCTAGAGACAGATAAAAGGCAGAACTAATCCTTGCACCCCCTGGTCATATAAAATCCCTTATGTGCTTGCATCAAATTGATCTGTCAGCTGGCCAGTTATTTACTAAATAAATTCTTTACTGATAATTGAGGATCTCATGCATCTCTAAACTACAACCATTAATAGCCATAAACAGCACTCCAGGATTGACCTTCAGGAAGAAAGTCAGCAACACAGAGCTAACAGGTGCTTTGTGTATGTGATTGTTTTTGTGCATCTGTCTGTCTAGTGTGGATAGTGCTGTAAATAAAACACAAGGACAAACACCCTCGGCTACAACTGTAACTTCACCACTCAGCCACGTAGCTTATAATGATTCCTGTCTGTGACAGTCTGACCTCAGCAGTGCACAACAAAAGTTGTACAAGAAACGAAAAACAAGGACAAGGCAGATGGAAGACGGCAAGGCAGAGCAAAATGCAGACCCTCGTCTGTCGAGTCTCCTCTCTCTTTGAGTCTGGTCGCATCCAATGCATATGCCCACAAATACACACAAAGACACACATACGGGACACACAAATACAGAGAGAGCAAGAGAAAGCACAAATGACCAGTGACCCGGCGAAGGGGTGACTTTGGAAGTGGATCAAAGACAGCTACATTCTCAGAGGGTCTGCTTCAGCAAATATCAGCTTTCTTGTCCCATCTTTGTCTGGCACACCTAGTCTACAGAGGATTAAAGAAAAGGAGCAAAGATGGCAAGAGAGAGAGGGCACACTTCAATATTACCGCCAATCTGTGGTTGACATTTATTTTAAACTTAATTTTGGATCAGATAATGGAGTGCTTGTTAGTGTATAACTAAGTCAAAGCAACAGAGATTTAGATTTCAGCAGTTCAGAACTGGTGGTTGGACTGCAGCTGCCATTAAGAATAAAGGACACGTTTCATACAATTCCTCATGCTCCAATACAACAAGTGAATTATTGGTCAATGTTATGATATTAAAGCTTTGCAGGCTAGATTCAAGCTGAGGCAGCTGTGTGCAATTGTAAAGAGGGGACACAGACATACAGATATAAACTTCACTACAATGTCAGTGGTGGGCCAAAGCCGGCCATCCTCCTCCTTTGAAAAACTCAGCCACGCTGCTGTAAAGCTTAAGCAGCCTGACTCACTCGCCACTGAGACAGCAAAAGACCCCAGTTTGATTGAAGCTACAATAAAGACTTCATGAGCTGGAGCCACACAAATCAAGTTAGCCATCTTCCAAATCTTTTTAGAATTAAATTCCATCTGTTTACACAGTCCATTTTTGCTCAGCAAAAGGGGAAACAGAAAGGATTTTGTACAATAAAGACCAACTTTGACTGACTTCTTGATTTGTCTGAGGCTGCACTCAAAAGACATCGGCACTGTTGGGATTAAATGCATTTTCCTTATCAATTCCAATAATGCCACCACACTGATACTTTGTGGGAACTAAGACGGAAGGCCCCTGAAAAACGCAGGATTTTGCCAGAATAGCAGAATAGGGCTCTCACTGTATTGATTTTTTTCCCACAGTACAAATTTGCAAAGCCATTGACACAGCTGTGATAATGGCCATGCTGTTAAAATAAGAAGCACTGAGTTTCTCTGACATGCTGACAGATGACAATACAATCTATTTGTCAGACAAGACAATACATTTGTCTTTGTGTCTGTCCATGCATACATAGCTGTTGCACGAGGGAAGACAAACTCACAGAACCATCATGTTCCTTAAGACCTATGTCCTCTCATGGTGAGAAAATACACAGAAGAAAGCTGACTGCAGTATGTATTTATAGTGCCACCAGCAAACAATCTTTGTGGAAAAAAAGGATTATTATCTATAATCAATAAAAGATATTTGGAGATTCCCTTGTGCACGTCAATATTTTTTATTTTATTTTTGCAGTGGTGCAACAGTGCATTTTATTCCATGGAGCGCATTATAAGATGGTATGACTGCTGTCCTGACATAACTGCAACGATTCAAGTGTGTAGTAACATTATTCTATGTTTTCTTGTTTGTTTTTTTTTTACATACTAACAAGTACAGCTAGTCAGCTTCCTTCAACCGTTTAATAAAAGAAAAACTGACAGGTGAAATGACACAACACACGCTTACATACCCCCAATGACAGGTACACAGAGAGGGCTGATGCGGAGACAAGCCCAGTAAAAACAGTGAACACTCTACTGAACGAAAACCACTGACCCAGCCAAATGCTATTAAATTGTCAGATAGACATGGGAAGATGTGAAAACTGTGGTTGGAGTCCTTTCACTACAGAGTTTGTATCCGCGTGATTATTCACAAAAGCCTGACTGATTACTGAGAACAGATGCTTGCAGCAGTCACCAGCAGGAGAAGCAGTGGATAAATGCAAACAGAAGGGGAAAAAAACCACTGGTGAGCAGCCAGGTGAGGTTGTGAATGGAGGACAAGGGAATTTGGCCACATGCTGGCACAGAGAGCAAAGACACTGTTGTAAGAAAATGTAATATGACTGCATTGGTGCTGGAGTTGTATATTAGACTTGTCTTCTTAAGTTCAATTTACACAGCCTCTTCAGTGCATGTATCATGTTAATAAAAAGAACAGGGAAAGTGGAGACATCATTGTTCCAACTTGTTCCAAATGCAGAAATAGTCACAGAGTTAGTCACAGAGATAGATTGACTTCTGAGTAAAGAGAAGGGGCCAATATGGTGGGAGTAATTCCAGAATGTTGGCATATTACCGTAAAGGCAGCATAATGAGAGGTCTTCAAGACAGTTCAGCACTACACCAAACCTTCTGGACAGTGAGTGAGGAAAAAACAGCAAAGAAATAAGATTGTAGTTGAATGTAAGGCAGACACGGGTCCTTCTTATTATCAAAGTATGTAGCAAAATAATGGAAGATAATAGGGAGTGGTGGTGGGGTCATTTGAGGATCTGTTTTTTTCTTTCTGTGCCAACAGGAAAAGACGGGAACTGGCCAAAAAGCAACAAAGGGGAGGAAAGAGAAAGCAAACATGAGATAAACAGCAGTGGAGAGGAACTACATGTGTCGCTGTGTTCTCCAGACATCCACAGAACTGCAGTGTATCATTCACCTCACACATGCAGAGAAAACCTTACACTACACATTTCCACACATCTGTGCTTCTAGGATGTAAGCTTGAGGTAGAGGGCTGCCATCTGTGGCTCAGGAGGCAGAAGTACAACAAAACTTGCTTACTTTCTTTCATTCTCTTGGTATCGCACCAGATTCAAATTCATTCTTCATGTACGTATGTGACGTCACAGATTGCTCCACCAGTGTCAACCCATCCATTACTTGTATTATCTGACATGTCAGCTGTCTCATACGAGCTGATTACATTGAATCCCAATTAGTTGTTTTAGGTCATTCTGCATGAACATATGAACATAATACTGAAACAAGATTTCATACATCTAGTCCAGTGGAGGGTAAAATCTGTTTCTACTTTCCACATACATGACTTTTCGAGGACGACAGGTAATCGCGGGCTTTACTCAACAGGTGCTTTTTTTAGCACTTGGCCGAGCAAGAACTGTGACATCAACACAAACATGGCCACATGACACATTCCCTCATCACCAAGTCTCTCGCTGACACACACAAAAGCAATGGGATTTAGTGAAGCTTAGGCTATGACAAAATGCAGCACAAAACGGGGAACCTTTGTGTGTGTGGCATCAATCCAAGTTCAATTCTTCTGCAAACATCCACAGCCTGTTAGTGCAACAAACACAACCACTTCAGTGTGTGGGCTTGACACACACCTGCAAACATCAGCCGTTAACCATGGCAGGGTGAGTGAATGTGGCAGCTAAAAAGAGGACAGCAGGTCAAATGTAGGCACAGACAAGCCACATCAATGTATTTGTTTTCCTTTACATGATTACACAAAATAGAAATGCACATAAAGGACTGTGGGTCTATGTCAGTGCAATGTTCCATGCATGCATGCTAGGGCTTTGTTTAAAAAATAGATTTTATGATGCATAATGATATTTATTTTGAAGATGCTATATTGACTGATAACATTTTTCAATCAATCTTTTAAAATATGCCATTTCCTGTATCCTCTTACACCATGGTTCTCAGTGGTATGCAAGCTTCCTCTGGTGGTACATAGAGGAAAACAGAAATACTGTACAGTATATACCAGGATATGTGATAGTAGTGGAGCTAAGGAACTTTGACTGGAGTGCATAGAAAGTGAAACAAATGAGTGAATTAAAAGTGAATTAATTAAATAAATAATAATAATAATAATCAGTCACGTTATCTCTTGCTTATCTCCATCTTCATCTAAATCGACTAAACCAGTGTCTGAAGTATATGTGAGGAAGAGGTGGGTGATGAGAGAGCAAATTATCTTATTGGGAATAAATCTGCCTCCTGTGAAATTGTCCTGTAGTCCTGTTGGGCCTCACAGATGTGGAAAGTATGACCTGGGCCTTAAGGTGCATCCAGTGGCCTGATGGTTGTCCATGGTTTAGTTTCAGGCTGGGACTTTTGTTTCTCTCTCATTTCCTCTCTGTATTGTAAACTGTCCTGTAGAGGCTAAATTCAGAAAACGAAAGACAGAACACTGGTAGAAATAGTTTGACACTTTAAGAAATATACATGATGTCAAGATGAGAAAATGAACTCATACTCTCACTGTTGTATGGTGAAGTAAATCTACAGACAGGTGGGCTGGAGAAAGGCTAGCCTGGCCCCATCGTAGATTAACAGAATATGCCTGTCAGCACCTCCTTTGACCTTTCACAGAATGTTTAATATATTTTTTCCTGTTAGAAAAATGTAAGTTTTCGATTTTAGGTGGCAGCAAGTCTAACACCATTCCTTAACCAGGTGCAGTGACTTCCTGAAGACTTTCTTTAACTGAAGAGAAAAATCCCTGAAACAGTCCCTTGTGTGCTTGACCTCTAAATTAAATCCTAATGAAATTATGATTTCATTTGAAAACTATTTCTTACTTTGCCTCAGGAACCCCCTGAAGGAGCCCTCAGGGGCTTTATGCTATGACACATTGAGTTGATAAAGTCTGTCGATCCTGTCTCAAGACTCAGTTGTCAGGGATTTTAGAATGTCATCTCCCCTGCAGCGAGATACTGTGAGCAATTGAAAAAAAGGGGAACCAAAACTTGAGGCCAGTGTTGAGAACCAGAGAAAATTGGGCACCTGTATGATTTGAACTCCACCTGTCAGCAGCAAATGTACATGAACCAACACAGACAGAAATGCCTTTTAAACAACTTAATGTTTCTCATCCCGTTTTTGTTTGCTCTATCATTATTGTATCCAGCAGGCTGTATCCAAAGACTTAGTCCACCATCCTCCAGAAAGAGCAGATACTTGCCGGATATTAATTCATTAACTAGATTTGTGGGCTCGCTCGATCTCTCAGTCATGTTGAGAGCGCATGAAGGAGGGAGGGCTACTGTTGTAGCCTGACAAAAAGCCACAAGATCTTTTAATCATCTGTTCTACCTCTCTCTGTCTCCACGTTTTCCCCCACTCTCTTCTGCTCTGCTGTTAATTTAATGACTGGCAAATAGATAGTGCTTCTTACTGATATGCTCTCTCCTTTCCCTCTTCTTGCCGTGTGCTTGCTCACATTGCCCCTCTAAATATCCACAAAGGCACTCCCTGCTCCACCTCTCACATGCAAATGGCCCGGTGGCTTTTGCCTTGGTACGAGGACAATAAGACAATCTAGTATGGATTTGGAGCAGGGCCACATACAAAGGAGGGCAGGTGGGCACATTTGCCTTCAGCTAGCATGCCATGGAAAATAAGGTGCCAAAGGCCAGCGGCGACAGCAAGGGGAGACCAGTGGGAAGGAGTGAGCCACACACGGCTGACCGTCTTGCTCACAGTCACAGGGGTGGTCTGCTGTGAGGCACACAAACAGCTGATCACCACCATTTAACTTCTATATGACCTCTATGTGTTTACATAAACTGAGAAGCTATTATTTTTACATAAAACGGGCAGTCCACCCCAACTCAATTTGGAAAAAAACAGTAGATTAATGTCTTGATTAAATAATTACTCGAAAAACAATGTGACAGCTTACATTTTTGAAGGCATCATGTTTAATCTCCGTTTGCACTAAACTGCACCTAAACAACAACAACAACAACAACAAAACACTGACTGTTTCTCAGAGTAAAACATCTCATTATCTTATATGTTGTCTGCATTAAGGCTTGCCAGCAGATAAATGGGTGGCTTGTTGTTACAGCAAATGTTCACCAATGTAGTCCTAAAAGGGGAGCGAGCATCCAAATTCATTCCATGACAGTTCGAGCTTTGTGAATTAATGTGCTTGGAAATTTTTGTATCTATCATGGGATTATGGTGTTCCTGCCAAATTTTCATGCATTAGTGACTCTGTCATTGCATTTAATTTTCCAAGGCCCATCAATTTTTGTGACACTATGTGGTTTTGTTGTTAAGTAATTGTTAACCAACAAAGCTGTACCCCCAGAGTGACATGATTATTATCAGAATTTTGTTTTCGGGATGGTAATCTTTCGTTTGCTTTATAAGTAATTAAACAGGTTAAACCCACTGTGAAAGTATGAAAAGAAAAAGTATAATATTTATTACACCATTGTTTTATTGTTATTGGATTATTGTCATTTATTCACTGTTTTTGCAGACAATATAAAACAAATGGTGAGAAAACCATAAAAGAGGAGAGGAATCTGTCACTGACCATTAGCTGAGTCTCTCTCTCTCTCTCTCTCTCTCAAACACAAAATGCCACACGCAAAAATTTGATAGGACCACCCAGAATGTCCTCACAATACGTGATTCGAACCAGAAGCTGTTCTCACAACAATGGTCCGTGCAGGCTCACATACTCACTCACATAAGGTTGCACAGATAATATGGAACCTGGTTTGAGGTGAATCATCATCAGAGGCCATGGAGTCTGAGGTGGTGAGAACAGTTCAGAGGATCAAGAGGGGACAAGAGGGAAGGATGCTGCAGGGCTGTGACATTCCATAGATGTTTGTTGGGCTTAAATGGTCGTGCACTCTGAAGTGAGCTTCCGTTTGGCTGACGTACAGTTCCCCAGAACAACAACAACAACAACAACATTAACAACAGCAGCAGCAGCAAGTGTGCTTTCCAATGGGATACTCTCTTCCATCTCTGGGCATGCAGCTGTCACCTCTGGTGTATCATGGATGTCTGCCATTTTTAGCAGCTTGTTATAATAATTTGGAACATGTAAACATGTTTTGACTAGTCGTGTGACGGGACATACTGGCATTGACAGTTTCTGACACAGCATTAATAAATAATGTTTCAGGAATACGGGCTCACAATAACAATCAAACACCATGAGTAAAAAGGATAGAATTAACTGTTTTGACTACAGTTGACGCAAGAGAGATTTACCAACTCACACTTTCCATCAAAACATGGTTAGTCATTAATTTCTTTCTTTGGAGGAGCAGTGTGTGGTAGAATTGGTTACACAATGCCTGGTACATAAAAGGACAATGCTAAATTTGTATTAGCCATGTTAGGATCACACACAGGACCATGGCAAAGTGTAAATAATTATCAACAAAACCTTGAGGACATTAAATAAAAAATAAACAAGTTAGAGAGCACATATGATCTCCACTATTGTCTGGCCACCTGACCACTGGGAAACAACAGGACTGACTACTGCAAATGAAACACAGACACACAAAGCTCTGAAAGAAGCACAAGCTTTGGCTTTAGCACACATTTCACACTAGAGAAGTAGGAACTAAAACTTAAGGCCAGTGCACACAAACACGCACAAAAAGCTCTATTACTTCAAATTGATTTCTTCTGCCGCAAATGGAGAAGAAGTTGAGACTCTTTGTACTTGTCAGATCAAACTTGGAAGGGAGAGAGAGAAATGGAAAGAGGTGGAACGACGTGTCCATAAAAAGAGGAGAAATCTGATCGTCTCCAAGTGTGTGACAGACACAGATACAGCCAGAGCCAACTAAAGATAATGCTGACATAACCCTGACATCAAGTTGGGTTCCAGCTCCCTCCACGTTTAGTCTACAGATTACACACAAAAGCAGACATGTACACTCACATGTGCACACCAGGGTTCCTCTAATATACCTCCTGTCAGCGAAAAAAAAAAACCATCATTCTAAATCTGCACCACATCCCTTTACTCTTCAGGAAAAATGTTTTTATTAATTATACTCATTACCATGTTCACATAATCACTCCGCAGCTGCATCCTAATTGTAATGTGACATCTGTTTCTTCCTCAGGAAAAGGTACTTGTGTATCCCTGCAGAGTAATATACATTTAATTGTTAAAGTTTTGTATTCAAAGTATTCACAAAAACCACTTACTTTTTAACACATCTACACACCTGTGGGTTGAAAACTCAATATGTTATGCTAGTATGTAATGAGGACTGTATTTTAAGCCTGTTTGAAGACATTAGGCCATGCCATTAGTAATATAAGTTGTGCAGTTGTTATAATAAAGCTTAATTACCCAGAGCCATGGCCAATTAGTCAGCCTCATCCTGTATTAACGCTGTGTGTCTCCAGTTACACCACAAAAGGAATGTGCCACTCTTGCCCTTTTTTCTTTCAAATTAGCAGAAATGCTTGTTTAAAATCATGTTTTAGTTACTGTGGTTTGAAAGTCTGCCGGCTGCGAGCTGCAACACATTCTGTACAGAAATATTAATACGCTCTGTGGCCACATTTGTGGGCTTTATTGAATGTAATCCAGATGAATGAGGACAGGTTAACAGAAGGACATGGGCTCTTTGTTTGACTGAACAAGTGTATTAACTCGCATGATTTGATGTGTGAATAAATATCAGATGAATGGTGAATAACCGCAGAGGAATTTGACTTCATTATCAGGTTGCCACCTCAACTATGAGTATTTGACCTAGTGTAACACAGCCAGAATGACTAATCAGGAGTAGGCATGTGCTGACAACTGATAACAAACAGGTGCCAGAACTAAATTGGTAAAATGATGCACTGATAAGATCTGATGTTATTGATCCTAGTCTATGTAGTGGGGAAAGGAAGTTCCTAGAGGGGTTTGGACATTTCTCATATTTCTCATATGCCCCAGCAGCAATTTCCTGCAAAACACAAACTCGCACACACAAATTAACTTGTAATGTATGTTCAAAAACCTATTATTAATACCCATAAATGAACTTTCAAACTAAATTTGAAACTAAGCCAACTTTGAAAATCAAGGATGAATTTAAATGTTTTATCTGATGCCTCAGAGTGACATCTATAAAAGAAAAGGAAAGGGCAGGATCAGTTACAACTCCTTAATCCTGGGCTCTTTGTGTGAATTGGATGTGCTGTAAACGCCAAATGCAACTAAATAATTCTTAAACTGCATCACGAGCCTAAACAGTGAATTTAGAATGAATTACTAATACTAATAACTGATGTTTCAGTGCATGATTATTTTCTTGGAAATCTTTTTAGACTGGGTCAGTTTACAATGCAACCTGCTTCTACTCTAACAGTGATGAGGGGAAATGTCTAATACCATATTAGGGATTATCTTTAAATTATGGCCATCTGTCTAAACCTCTGGATTATAGACAGGCCAGCAGTTAGTTGGAAAAAGACAGAAAGTGGAGGTAGGGGCCAGGGTAGAAGTGACAGATAACAGATTAACTATAGGAGGACTACAACATACACTTGGCCCCATACTCTTCCATAGCCTCTGGACTCATGGGAAAATGGGAGGAATGGGAGGAATGCAGACTGCACTGGCAGACGAGGTGGTAGTTCACAGAGAACAGGGGAAATGAGACGGTGCCGACAGGGGATTCCCTCCATGAAAACTGTTTGTGATGCTACCCTTGAATGCCACTGTTGATACAAGTATGGCTTCTCACTGCTACAGTAAATGAAAAGACAAAGATGTCTCTTACTTTGGTAATGACAGAGTTCTTTGTTCTTAAGGGGCCTCTAGCTGGCACTGGGGGAAATGAGGGACGCATTCAGGGAGTGGAAATTTGGCGGAATAAACTTGCAGCGAGGTGCGACAAGTTTCTGATGGTGTCTCGTTTCTTCACACTCGTTGAAACACTCTAGGCGCTTTGCTTGTTTAACTCACAGTGTCATGAAAGCTAAATCATATTCATATTTGCTTCTATTACCTCATTCCCTTGCTCATGCTGTATTTTGTTCACGACCAAGATAGAAGATCATAATAAATTCTTGTAAATTGAGTGGTACAAATTTGTTTGCTGAATTGCTTTACTGTATTTCCTTCAGGCAATAAATTTATATATAAATACCGCTTAACCAGTTCTATCAACATAAATGACTTGCCTGGAGCATGTCAGATCAAATATAGCTAGTAATTAAAACTGTGTATGTGTGGACAGCTACAAATTGTAGGGTCTCTGAAAGGTCAATGGAACAAAGGACTTTGCTTTAAATGGTACCACAAGATAATGTAATGGCAAATGGACTATTAATAATGTGTGAATGTGCAGCAATTAAGGAGGTGATCCATACAAATGAAAAACCATGGCATTTTTCTTTAAGATCCATATTTGTCTTCTGGGCAGTACTCTCTAGTAACATGATATATCCAGAGCGCTGGGTCACATGGTCCCATAGCCCAGTCTCCCTGGACTTCTTGTTGCTAGAGAGACTGATTAAGTACAGGGAACAGTAAAGGGTCAAGTTTTAAGGTTATGCAATGTGCGGTAGATTTGTATCTAAATCAGCACTCTATGTGCACACTTAACGTTACATTTACAGCAGCTCTCTCCTTTTGTTTAACTCCATTAATAAAAAAACAGTGTGCTCACTCGCCGACTGCCCCCAGTGTGGACTGGCTCACATGCCGACTGTTGACAAGTGTGTTTGTACACCCATGTCCCTGTGTGTTTGAGTTGTGCTGGGAGCAGCGAGGGGATAAATTTAGCGCTTTAGCCCCAGACTGGAGGCAGTGGCCCTTTATCCTGCACTGTCCTACTTAACAGAGAGCTGCTCTCTGCTTCCGCCTGCTACAGCGCACCACAGCTCACACGTTCACCTCCTACTGTCAGGCCAAAACAATGGACAAAGAATGTGCTCAGCCATATATCACACAGTCATGCAGAAAAGTGCAGTCGCATTAGATTATGCAGGCATTTAAGTCATTGTACAAATTTGCATTCAGTCATTCTTCGATTACGACTTGCTGCACACTGGCTTAATTTCATAACAGCCTGATTTGTTAACAATGCTTTCAGTCTCAACACACAACAGACAATATATTCACAGTCGAGTAGTGATCTAATATTCTTTTATAGCACAGCTGGTTTATACTGTACACCCTGCACATGCTGCTTCAAATACAGAGTGCACACCAAGCAGATGAAAAAAAAACGATATCCCCTTTGTCCTGATCACACTGAAACATCAAAGATTTAATGTTGCACTGAATTTCGGTGACGCAGCCAATTAGAAGCAAGTCAACCAGTTAGCTGACCAATCGAGCACAAGCATCCCACTTCACCTTGGAAACACTCAATCCCAGGGTGCATTTCCCTGCTGCCATGACAACCAAAAGGAGCTCTCCCTTGCTCGACCCCTCGCTCCCCTTCCATCCTCCTACCCTCCCTTGTGTTTTTTTGCTCTCTCTCCCTCTCTCTCTGTTTCCTGAAGCAGCCAGTCTACCTCGCAGCAAAAGGTTCTCAGAAACACCCAGGCTGCAAAACATGCAGCCGTCTGTCCTCCAGACAAAGAGAACTCCTGTCAGCTGTATCAACACTTACTGCTGCATTTGCAGGTCGTGTTAAAAACAAGAGAGACTACACAATCAACGTGTGCTCATTTTGTTTTCACAGTTTTATTTAAATAAGAGTATTTATTTTACTTGTCGATTCACACAAAAAATGACATCCCCTGAGATGAAAAGAGTTCATAGACAGTTCATCATTCAGAGTGTATAGTGTTGTGGAAAGAAGGTGATACTAGCAACTGGACACACGAGACAGGTAATCATTATTAAAGATTCTGAAAATTCTGTTTGCAGCCTGCTGCTTACCACACACATCAGGCTAAAATGAGACAGGAGGGAGGGGGAGAGAGATGATGTAAGCATTTCAACACAGGCTGAGGTCTGGGGTTATGAACACTGTGAGCTAGCAACAGCCTCCACCAACTGGAGACTGTAGATGCTGCACAGGATTGATCCAATGATCAGAGGGAGAATTCAGTGTTTCCCCTTCTGTGCCGATTTGTGCAGAGAAACCAAAAAAAAGATCTTGTAGAATTTATCATTACTATCTTTATTTATTTATTATTCATTATTCAAAAAGTGTATTTGTTAGGGCAGATGACTGATGAGGATAAGTGCGGTATGAAATCATGTACAGCTACAACAATTACCTAATTGACTTATCAATTTATAGAATATATAATTTTTCATTAACAATAATTAATTTAAAGCTGCAATAATTATTTGCATGTTCAGGTAATATGAAGTCATGTTTCTAGTAAATTGTTCAGTTGAACCCCAAAAAATGTTAACTGGACAAAATAGTAGAATCTTTTGCAGAGTTGCCAAATCACATAATAGACTATGAGTGCCAAAAAAAAATGTTAAAAACTGAAGCTGAACAGGGATCTGTGAGTAAAACCAGGAGGTGTTAGTCAATGGCAGGATCCCACAAAGTCCTCTAAGAAAAAGTGGATTTATAAAACCTAAATTATCAAATACCTTGACAAATTCATACAAATGCTAATAACAGTTCAACTCTTGGAAGTGATTTGTAGCATATTTAAACTTTATCTACTGGGTCAAAGTAACACATTTGTATTTTTTACAAGATTTAATATGTTCAACCCAGACTACTTTATTCATTTCAAAGTTCAATTTGGAAAGGCTTACAGAGCAATTTTCACTAAATTGAGTCATTTTCTGGTTGACCTACAAACTGAATTATGATTTGATTTGTACAGGAAAGAAAACAGACAAGAAAGCAGACTGATCAATATTTTTTGTTTTCTGGCAGCATCTCTGAAAACTATTTTTGTTTGATGTGATAAATCCTAGTTCAATCCAAATCCTAGTTCTTTAACTCTTTTATTATCTTGATGGTACAATAAATAAACTCTCAGTGAACGGTGTGGTATTTCCTGGATATAATGTTTGTATGACAACACCTCTTTTTTTTTACATTTTCTTAAGAGAACTACAGTATTTTATATTACAAATATACTTCATGAGAATTGAATGGTCATGCTAGAGAGATGATATGGCTTTGCACACAGTTATGCTTTTTCTTAATCCACTTGTGATTGAGAAGGGTAAACAATCCTAAATAGTGCCTGACCTACTAAACCTGATGAAAAGTGAATAAGGTGCTTAGCAGAGGCAGATGAGAAGATGTGTTAGCAAACCTTGTTAACTAATATGTTTATTGTTGTGTTTCTGTATTCGGGAAAGGAAGGAAACATATCTAACAATGGCAACAATGAAACAATGTACAGTTAGCTACAGTATTCTCAGGACAATACGAGTGGGAATTCCCTGGAACTTTTTCATCCTTGTGGAATCAGCTTATCTCTAAAAAGAAGGTAAGTTGTCAGTGTGGATATAAAAATCACTACACCGCCCATGAGAATTCAGTGTCCCTGTGGGGGTGAACATTCAGTTTGCTGTCAAAGTACTGACAGGACAGAGCTGAGCGTCTCTCAATTAAAGGACATAAAGATGCTAGGCGTGCTGGATCACATGCAAGCATAAGGACCAATTACTCTGTACACAGAATGTTTTTATCATGCAGAGGAATGAAAGCGTCTAAAGAGTGTTTCATCAGAGACGGTGACAATGAACAAAAAAGCTTCACTGTCAGATCAGCTGGTCCTGAAGCAGTAGCAACATAACACAAACACACAAAACAGTTCCAGTAAACAGTTTGAGGTGCTTTGTTTGTCAAAATCCCAGCATAGCCGGGGCACAGCGAACACACCAAAAGGGAGAAGAAAAACATCCTTGACGACAACTAAGATTCAGGGTGGTTGCACCACTATTTATAACCTGCCCAGTCTGCTCTGTGACAGCAGAGGGGGACGGAGGGGAGGGGAGGAAGAGAGAGCAAAAATGAGAGAGAGCAGAACGAGGCAGACAGAGACAGAGGGGGGCATGTGGATTTCAGACAAGAGGAAAGGACCATTGTTATTTCCTCTACACTGAGGCTCTCTGTGTTTAGCATACTAGGTAAGGACGCAATTGAGTTAAAAAGAAGGCATCCCTATAGCTTAGGTTCTCCCACATTATTCCATCAGATGTGAGATACTATCAACAAATACAAAGAGTCTGTATTAAAGCTGGCAATTGTGATCTGCCACTGCTGAAATGAATATGGTCAAGCTGAAAAGCAGACAGAGTTCTGACCATTTCTAACACATCTGGCCATCAAACAAACAAACAAACAAACAAACACAGACTTTCACGTGTCTGTGTGCACACAAGATTATGTCACTGCATTTTACCGTGGTCACCTGACTGGAAAAGCTGGTGGCAACACGAAAACAACTACAAAAACAATACAACACAGACACCTACACATGTCATAGAGTAGAAGGTTCCATAGCTGTTAACTGACTAATAAAGCTTCTTCACAATTTAGAGGCTGCTATCGCTTTGGTAAATGCTCCGCAGTTGTTGCACATACACCAGCATTAAATCTGTCGCATCACACACTACAAGTGCAATTCAAGAGGACCAAAATTTAGAGAGGCCTCTATGTGAGCTGTCAAACACCAGCAGCCTGTCTCACTTTCACCACGTCTCCATCTCTTATCAATAAACCCAGACACAGACGGTAAGAAATCCAGCTCAGCAGATAGTGAAGAGGAGGTGGTGGATGTTTCACTCACACATAAATACACTTGAGGGGAGAGAGAGGGAGAGAGAGAGGGGGGGGGGCAAACAGACAAACAGTGCTGGCACTTGGCAATGGCACCCCTTTCAGTCCTCTTTAAAACTCTTATATCACAGCAGTTATGTAGTGTATTATATGGGGATGCCTCAAGTTGATCCGCAGGATCAGGATAGGGGCCACTTACAGAAATCTGATACATCAGCTGTGATATATAAAGCTGGATCCTTTTACAAGCCTTTGTTTGGTTCCCTTGTCACAGTTCAGCAGGTGTCAAACGTGTGGTTCTCTGTTTAAAAACAAACTGCAAGCAGTGACCTGCAAAATAACTGCGGGGCATTCCAAATAAATAAACAACAGCAGCAGTAGCAGTTTATCTATCGGTTACAGGTAAACACCTACACTGACTGCTACTGTTGGCTGAGAACTGCATTTGAACATCAGCATTGTGTTGAAGCAAGTGATAAAGAATCCCACAAGAGTTCAATGCCAGTTTTCTATGAATGGTTTCCTGATTTGTTTATCTCATGCATGCAACAAGGACACAGACTACTGTGCGAGGGGATTTGTATGTAAATATGCTGGTACAAATTGGTTTGTTTTAAAATATTTTGCCCCTTTTTTACTTGACTTCTGTTTGAAAACGCTTTAAAAAAATGCTTGTGGAGGACAAAAATTCACTTGATAAGTTTGATAGGGGTGTCAACTTTTTAGTATTTTATACTATTTTGAACATTTACCTTTAGCTACCTTTCAATCCACGTGTCATTTTGTCCCTTGACAAAATTAAATAAATAAATAAAAAAATAAAAAATAAACAAATGTGTGCTTTGTGTCCAGTTATAAACATTAATACAAATGTAAAAGTTTTTCCCATCAGTGCAGTATGTATGGCTTCAATCTACACGCGTTTGAAAGGTGACATATGTTGTCAACACATGACATTAACCAACATTTAGCCAAACAATGACATTCATAACAGTGGCTTAAAGCTTTTGCTTTTTTACGTGGAGCACCTGATTTGGCCCAAGAGCCAGTATTCATCCATTAATGCTTTCAAATAAGCACACACTGTGCAGCTTAACTTTAGGAAAGAACAAGCATAGATGTGTTCAAACAAATATTGTATTGAACACAGTATAAATCATTTCAACTAGGATCCGTGGCAAAAAAAAGGGGAGATCGCTGATAGAATAAATGCTATACAATATCTACCCCTGTCAAACAACCACATGAGTGTGTACTTGTGTCAAGCATGTGGCCAGTGGGAATTAGAAGCCCTAACTGTGTTGGTTCAATAGACTACACACTGAATAACACATGAAAACTGTAACCGTGTATCAGTGGGAGCAGTCCTAAACCGCTGCGCTGCGCCAGACCATAGCTCAGCCAGCAACAACAAAAAACCAAGACAAGAGAGGATAAAATAGCCTTTCCACAGTGCAGGTACATGTGCAGGAAACTGCCATAGAGGAGCGAAAACCTCTGGACAGGAATTGGACTTAACAGGTGGGACCAGCATACCTTTTATTGATGGGCTTCTCATCCTTCTCGTACGGTTTGACAAACCACTTCCCGATGCGAACAAAGCTGCGATTCATGAGGCAGCGCTCCAGCAAGTTGTGGATGGCTTTGAACAGCAATGTACGACACTCGTAGGAAAGGCCGTTCTCCCACAGCCCATCATCCTCGGCTGAAAAAAAAGACAGAGAGAAAAATGTGAGTGGTGTCATTTTTGAAAAACCAGTAAGCACCCTTTGTGACTTTACAAAAAAATTAATTTGAAGATACAGTGAAAACCGAGCGTATCACAGCTGTGGCTGGCAGAGGCAAAGCAGCCTTGAACTTGATCAGATGGCACAGTCACTAATAGGGATATTCATCAGTGTTTGCAAGATTAAGTGCGGGAGCACAAGCTGTCAAACCCAATATAGTGTCACATTATATTTTATCAGCAATGTCAACCTTTGAATTGGAAAAGTTTTTGTCACCATGCTTTACCCTATTTGAGGTGAGAATGGGACTCATAAAAGGTCAAAGGAAGGAAATTTCATTTGAGAAAATAGCCACATTCCAACATACTACACATAAACCTTTCCTGACTACACACACTCCTGTATTGGTGGATGAAAATGAATCACTTTGCAATAACAATATATGAGAACTTTCAAGAAATGTGTATATAGCTGTCACCAACTATATCAACTTATCAAACATGAAGGTAACTCAGGAGAGGAATCCGGTGCATTCACAGTGCACATGATCCCCTACAATCCTAACACTGTGATAAGGCTACTCTGTGAGCATAAGGAGCCATTTTCAAGAATGGTAACACGCAACACCCTGAAACAGAGAATTTCACGTTTCCTGGAATGCAAAACAGACAGTCATATCTGAAGTGACATCTGAAAATCACATCACATAAATATGACAAACAGGACATGTGAATGCAAACAGGGCTGTGCTCGCTGTGACAGAGAGAGGTGAAACAGAAACCTGCTGCTGCTGCTGCTCTAAGGCTGTACAAGTTTCAGGTGCCTGGTGCACATATTGAGTTTTAATGCCAGTGTTTAGGAGTGTGACGGTACACAAATTCCCAGCCCCGGTTTTATTTTCAGTTTCGCTTTATTTTCGGCACAGCAGGGGAAACCAGGATTTAATTTCTTGTTGTTGTGTTGTAAAAGGTAATGCACGCAAACATTTGCCATCTGTCACTATTTGGCATTGCAAAAACAAGACTATGCACAAGTAGAAATGTTGTATCATAGCTCACACAATTCGAACATACAACACATAATTAGGGCTGGGCAATAGTTCAATTAGAACACATTATGAATTGTTAAATCACGTTCTTTTCCAATGATATGAAGTGAACAAAAGATAATAGAGATAGGACATATTTAATAATTTTAACAGTTTGACCTGACAGTTTGTTTGTTGTTTTCTGCACATAGTGACATTTAAAACCACAATTAACTGATTACCTCAAATTTAGCTCTGGAACAAAAATCCATATTTTATTGTCCGACAATCTTGAGAATTAATTATAAATATTGACAATTTCAAACGTTTGTATCGTGACACAAATTGCCTGATAGCTACTGAATTTCTTATTTATTGTGATAACATTTTTTATCACATTTTTAGCCTTGTATAAATATCATGTCATTTATGTATTTGACTTATTCTTATCTGGTAACACAGCACATCTACTGCAGTAATCTTATGTGTGACATGACATCACTACTGCAATCTCAGTGTTGTTTGTGTGAGCAGTTGCTTCAACTCTGTGGAGTAAAGTACTTGTAAATCTCCTTCAGTCACAGATATACCTGGGCAAATGAGATAACCTATATAAAGATAAAACTACTTCCAAAATCAAACACTATGCTTCCTAACTTGGCTGATCAAAGGAGATGCTCAGTTTCTGTCCATTTCCCAAACTTGAGACACAGCAATCAATAATTGTTAAGGTGATGCTTTTGCCTTGTTATAGTCTGAAGAGGTTTGTTGAGATTGCATTGTTGAGATAACAGTGACAAACACTTACACTTACTTACAAAGTGTTTTTTATGTGTTTTCATTCAACACATGTAAGCAGTACACCTGTAGTCTAACAGCTCTATAATTATGGAGTTCAAGTGATGTACCAAACAAAAACAACTGACATATTGAAAATGGTATCAAGCTGTTCAGGATGAAGCTTTTGTTAAACCCATATCAGAGTTGCTTTCTGAATCACATTCTGCGCTGGCCTGGATGCTGGTTTAATCTCATTAACAGCCACTGCTCACATCTTACAGGACTTAAGCTCCTTTCTGTCAAGTGTACAGCAAACATCTCTCCAAGTGTACAGCCTCTGCCTGAGAACAGACAAAATAAAGCCGGCTGTGACCCACTCTTTGTGTCAACTTGGCATGTGCCAGCTAAGCACAATCAAGCCCAGAGGCAAGTTAATCAAATTTTATTGAATTATTAAGTGAACCCTTGGAATGTGAGGAA
The DNA here is from genome assembly GCF_958295425.1 of Solea solea. Classification (NCBI taxonomy): domain Eukaryota; kingdom Metazoa; phylum Chordata; class Actinopteri; order Pleuronectiformes; family Soleidae; genus Solea; species Solea solea. Next base: position 15,177,067 of record NC_081137.1, on the reverse strand, counting down.
GGATAAAGATATTTTAAATATAGATGATCCTAAGGCTATCAAAATAGGAAATTACATTGATTTCCTTCCTTGAACAATAGAGCCACCCATGGCCGTGTGCCAGCCTGCTGGGTTTTAGAAGGTTGTTTAAGGTGATGCTGAGCACTTACAATACTTTTCCCAAATTTAAGCAATCAGCCATGTTGCAAGGGTGCAATTATGAACATCTGCTGGAAAATAAAAAGTGAGTGTCAACTTTAATTCCAAAAAGGGAAAAAAGGTATCCCAGCCACATCAAATCCAATTTTAAATGCCACAGCTCTAAAAGACACTCCCTGTTCAGCTGGCCTTTAAAACATTACATCAACCAAAGAAAAACAGCTTCAGGGTAGCCGCCAAGTAAAGGGGGTTACATGCTTGGTGATTTTAAGAGCAACACACTAATTCATCAGGTGCGCATACATCTTGAGAGATAAGATCAGGAGCACAGAAACAGGGCAATGGCAGGAAAGAGGAGGGATAACAGCAATTTCCTATTAAAAATGAAGTGCAAGCGCAGAATAAAAAAACAAATCAACATTCAAGAAAAGGTGTTGAGTGAGAGAGAGAATGCATGGCTTCATGTATGTTTTTTTTTTTATGAAGTCTGAAAAAGACTTGGCATGGGGAAAAACTAAATGGGATTTAGGCCAAACTCCCAACGCCAAACAACATATGAAAGACAGGAAAGAAGAAAAAACACCACATTTTGAAACTGAAACCTGGAGCTCTGCTTCAGCCCTCTGTTGAATGCGATGCTAAGACGGGCAGAAAACTTTCCTCCACCTTATTTTATATCAACCATCATGGCAATCTCATCTACTCCCCTCTGCCAAAAGCACATCTGCCCCATACCTCCTCATCACTGTCGCTCATTCATCCTCTCTCTCTCCCTCTAGCCCCAAGCAACTCGATAACAGGCATCTGTTTTCCATCAAGTGTTCCTGAAGACTCCATCTTCATCGTGTAATACGTGCCACAACACTCCCCGTTTTACACAGACATAATGTTTAGTCATAATTTAGCGTTCCATACAATGTGAGCTATATGATGCTGCGTGCAAAAATGGCAATGCAACATTTTAAAACCAGTTTTCACAACAAAAGCAGCTGGACCATGGTAACAACATCAGACTGCAGTCAATTTTCATCATGTACAAAATAGAAAAGCATGACTTGAATGAGTGAGATATCTTAAAGAGAATCTAAAAGAGAAGCATCTCAGAAGGTTGCTCTAAACAGACATCTCAAAGATATTTTGCATATCCAGTGGGTGGTGAACTAAAAAAAGCATGACACTTGATCTTTGTACAGTCATGTTATTTTCATGAGTCATTTAACTGCCAGTAATTTCCTTGATTAAATGACTGATTGTTTAATATGTAAATAATGGGAACATAATTTAGTCGTAATTTCTCAGAGCCCCAAGAGGCATTTTAAATCTGTTTGTAGGATTGCACAACTGGTCAAAGATAATTCAGTTTACTCTGTTGTTGACAAAAAAAAAAGCATAAAATTCTCCCAACACAAACTCTCACAAGTGCAGTTAAATCAGACACTGGCAAGTGTCGACATGGTTAACACACTGGCACACACATGAACAATCAAGACCCTTCAGAGAATGTGATTTCACTTTGGTCCACACAAACTCTAGACTGGTTCCTGTAGCTAGGTGTGCTTTGTATTCTGGGATGTAGCAGGGCATGCAAACTCCAGGCAGCCATTTCCTGGTAGTGGGAGCAGCTCCACATAAAATTATTACACGGCAATGTTTCTTAAAAGAACATGCAACAGTACACTGGAACTCCTTCCTGTATTTACTTTCTTGTTTCCGTTTCAGAGACATCTGAACAAGTGGGACAAGCTTGAATTTTCCTGTGTTGAACTTAACAAGCTAAAAACTCTGTAAGAGTGTAAATTTGTACCAGAGCGGAAAACATGAAAAACAGATAAACTACCAAAAACAGTTGCTGATTAATGTCATTCAACTGTGTCGATTCAGCTGCATGTGCATATTACATTTATCTCCTGTTTCAGTGTGTCTTGACCTAGTGTGTCTAGTGTGGTAAATAATAACATAGAATGCATGTACCACAGGATGCTTAAAAGAGGTATTGTCTAATAAAAGATGTCAACCAAAAATGGGTGCAAGTGCATAATGCTTAGAGTATGTTTAGGAGGGTGGGTCATGGTGTGTGGCAGTCGGTACATGGGGCAAAAAAATGAGTGGCCTCATTTAGACAAAGATTTATGGGCTCAGCTCTTGGTTAAGACACCTTCATGTCCCTGCCTCATGTGCAGCAGGCCCAGATGAGCTGACCTTTGTAAGAGATCTTTCGTGGATGCACAGCAGTTCTGTCACCAACACGCATACAGCTCTCATAAGTAGACAATTTTGACGTGAATGCACACAAACACTTTTCCTTGAACATCAATATACAGCTCAGCTAGAGTCACCAATCTAAAAAAACAAACAAACAAAGAGCCCACACAAGAATGCGCAAAAAAACAAATCACAAAATTGCATGTGGGTGTTTCCGAGGTCCATGAAAAATGTGGAAAAAGCCCCACCTACCCAACCCCACCCTTCTGTGTGTAAGCAATTAGAGCAGCAGTCAGTCATTGAACAGCAGGATTAATGCTTTGTGATCAACTGTGCTCAAGGGGATTCTACCAAGCCTGGCCAGAGGGTTCTCTCCTCTCTTCCTCTTCCCTCCTTATCTGCAAGGGCGGAGAGTGAGAACCAGCAGTGCTCTGTAAAGTCTCCATTACTAATTAATGACTATTTCTTGAGCAGAGAGGGAAAAGAGAGACAGATAGAGAAGAGAGGGAGACGTTACACGTGGGCCAGAGCTGCATGCATGGCTGAGTTCCTGCACTGTGCCAGCCAGTGGAGATCCATCATAGAGAGTGCTGGAGAGAGATGGAGCAGGGGGAAAAGGGGAAAGCAGAGGGTGGTTCACAGGCAGGAGATAAGCCCTCAAAAATTGATCCCAAAGTACAAAGCCATTGGCCTCCTCTCCTCGTTTCCTCCTCAGAGCTTGTCTGGATTTATCTCTCCATCATCCTCTGCATCACTCACTGGAGTGAAGAACTATTTTTCAAAGAAAAAAAGCTTAACCAAGTCTATCACTAAATAATTATCTTTGATGCAAACCCACAATCGTGTGAATACACTGCTGATTACCAAAAAACCTATACCTTAAGTGGTAAATTCAAAGGTTATCTAATATATTAAGATGAGAATAAGCCATTGGCTGGGATCCATGCAGATGAAATATAGTTTCCTGCCCCAATTATGTATTGTATGCAATTTTCTCCACCGCAAACACTTAATGAATTGAACTTTTTGGTCACAGTTTCAAACCTTGGACTCACTTTGTCCATGTGTATCGCATCAGTGTGGAGTTTTCAGTTTTTCTCAGTCAAAGATTCTGTTTGACTTCGGAGCCTGTCCAAGTCAGTAACATTTAGAAAATTCTAAAGAGTGAGTGGCATTTCTCCTTTCTGAATCCTTGCCTGGGGCATTTTACTGGGCTACAGTGCTTGCAATGGGCCTTACATCATTGTGAGACTAAACATGTATCACAGTCATTTTGTTGTGACATCATTCGTGTCACAGTATAAATATACCATTACTATCTTTTGAATATGATCGCAAGTGCTAAATCAAATAATCACGGCATACGTTTAGATATTTTACTTTAGGAATATGTCTGTTCTTAAGGGTCTTCAGGCTTAAACAAGTACCAGGAAAGCAGTCAAATTTAGATATCAGTAGACACCAATTAAAAAAAGATGAATTATTGAAGTTTTAAAATCACAGTCATCTAACTGAGATTACTAAAGATGTCACACAACCAATACATCAACCGAGTCCCTTTAAAAGGCCACTTTTCACCAACTGCGCCATGCTTTAGTCACATGGAAAAGATCCTTTTGCATTTCTAAAAGAGTATGATTGAATTAATCTGCAGCAGTTTTAGAGTTTCCTGTATTGATATAAAGGGACAGGAAGAGTCTTATGAGTATTTGGAAAGCAGGAAATGGATATGTCCATTCTCACCACAGGCTCACTCATGATCAATGCAAGCTTGTACCACAAAATGTCTAAGCATCCCAAAATGCCCATAAGCCAGCCATCCTTTGATGGGGGTTTTTTAACAACAGCCATCCTTTGATGGGGTTTTTTTTAACAACATCCTTCCCCTTTTATGAATATTTGTTGTCACTGGACTTTTTTTGAACTGCAGGTACTGCTACAAACAGCGTCTTTCATTGATGTGAGGGCACTTCAACAATTTTGAGGTTGGGATGTTTTTCTCAAAGGACAGGAAAAAAGACACTGACAGAGAAGAAAATGTAAGTTTCAGTCAATACATCGTTGACATCCTACTAAAATATGCTCTTTGGAGCTGAATAATCTGCCCTGAGGTGCAAAGAATGGTTGTTTTTATTTCACCTTTAATTCAAGTAGGCATGAAGGACAGGGGTCAGACAAGAACAAAAATCCTCTGAAGTTGGCAAAGCTAGAAAAATTCCAAGAATTACTGCATACCAGCAGAAACAAAGAGGACTGTCAGAAGATCACTGTCAACACAAGAAAGCTACTAAACTGAGCTATTCTTGTCATCATCAAGTGGCGATGGAAATTTTTCAATGACCTCTTTCTCCACCACTTCTTTTCATAATTTAATAATACCAATCTGACCAAATACCCAAAAAAGAATAGATGTGTGAGCTTCGACGGGATGTCTTGTTGATAAACTATTCTGGACAGCAGATGACAAACTATTAGCTGTTACCTTGCCGCTCAAAGACAGGAACATACAAGAATAGATGTTCAACATACGAGACAGAAACAATTCAACATATTAATCAAATCAGAAAATAAGATCCCAGAAATGTCATATAACTGTCTTCGTGATTTGTTTCCTCCTCAACTTGATTGTAAAGGTAATATGGGCCTTAAACGTGTAGTCCAACCCTCTAGAGGGAACAATGAGCTCCAGCAAAATCCTATGAAGGCATTGTGATGCAGTGAAAGCCTCATGGGGATTTGCAGTGCAGGAAGAGGGACCCAGGGAAAATATCAAGGTTACGTCCACACTAATGTTTTCATTTTAAAACAATCTCCATCCGGGCCACACGGTGGTGTAGTGGTTAGCACTCTCGCCTTGCAGCGAGAAGACCCGGGTTCGAGCCCCGGTTGGAACAAGGGCCTTTCTGCATGGAGTTTGCATGTTCTCCCCGTGTGTGCGTGGGTTCTCTCCGGGTTCTCCGGCTTCCTCCCACAGTCCAAAAACATGCAATGTGGGGATAGGTAAATTGAACACTCTAAATTGACCATAGGAGTGAGTGTGAGAGTGAATGGTTGTTTGTCTCTATCTGTGTGTGGCCCTGCGATGGACTGGCGAACTGTCCAGGGTGTACCCCGCCTATCGCCCGATGTAGCTGAGATTGGCACAGCACCCCCCGCGACCCTCTGGTGGAGGATGAAGCGGTAGATGATGACTGACTGACTGACTGACAATCTCCATCCAGCCTTGTGTAACAGCTATATCAGAAATATTCTTAATCCATGCTGGCACATTCACAACACGTGACCATTGACATACAGTGGCAGGCACATGCCCACAGGAACTCTTACAAGTTTAAGTAATAGCTCCCTTCTGAGCCTTATGAAGTGCAGAAATCCACTGCGCCAATGTGATAGAAAAGAGCACAACTTAGAGCCAAACATCATTTCAAGTCTTGTGGGCTTAAAAAATTCCAAAAATTTTGATAATCCAAAAATGCAAGCATAGGGTACTATGACAGGTGCGGAAATATTGAGATGTTTAGATGTTTTCATCACAGACGAGTGATGAACAGTACATGCTGCAATGGCAGGCGCTCACATCAAAAGGCCTAGAACAAGATCTTCTCTCGGATCGTCACATGACTGAGACTGAAGTTCATTTTGTGATGTTGTGGGACACTACACTCACACATTGGTTTGGACATATTAGTACAAATGGCAGCAAGCATATGCGTTATCAGCGTTGGACAATTTACTTCCTTGTAAGAGGTCCCTGGTCCCAAAAAGTTTAAAGTACCCCTTGCATAAGTGAAGTGTAAAACTAAAACACATGAGTGTGGCTGTAGCTTTGGGCTTATGGAGAAATGTACCATAGAGCAGTTACCCTCATTAATGACACCGTACAGTATAGTTCTTTTAGGATGCAACTCGTTAGGAGACCCCACTCCCGCATGTGAAGGGAGAGGGCAATGAGGCGAGTGGGGGATTTGCATTAAAATATATGTCTATAGTCGACAAATTGAAGAGGAACGCAAGCAGTTCATTTAGCAAATACATTCTTTTGTTGAGAAAAATATCTGTACATGTCCAGGAGAAGATTAGAATTGGTTTTCTCATTGTGTTATGAGCAAGGGCGGTTTCCAAGAGTGTAGAAAAGGGACTTGGTGGTTAGTTACCCTTACATCTCTTCAATGGTGATTAAGTGCCAGACCCTCAAGTTTTCTGCCCTTCACAACTCTCATCTCTCGAGCTCACTCCTTTTCCCCTCATCTCCTTAGAGTGAAGGGATTACTGGAACGCTGGTATACAGAAATGGCACTTGCTCAAAATTAAAAGACTTTCACAGGCTGCTAATCTAATGAGGATGGAAGAGGGCGTGGGGGTAAATGAGCAAGCACCATTTCAGCTGACAAAATGAAAGGAAAAGAGTAGATTTTCATGTTTACCACCAACACTGAACTAAAGACTACAAAGAAGCTGAAAAAATAAAAGTAAAGCAAGCTTTTCACAATTCCCAAGACAGACTGGGACCAAAAGGCAAAATAATAAATCGATCTAGTGGCAAAAAGGGCAGAGGTTAAAAGGCAACAGCAGTTCTGACATTCTAGCTGAGTGAGGCTGGTCCTGCCATGGTCTTCCCTGCCACTGCAACATGGTATTTGTTGATTCACCTTTCTCCACATGCAGAGCCCCTCCAAGAGTCCAAAAACACAGCAGTCTGTGGATCATTCTACTTCAGTGGCTACACAAAGCCTGCCAGAACAGTGATCTCCAATCCTGGTGCCTGACCTCTATTGTAATGGAAACACAACCAAAACCATGTAGGATCGAGCCGCGCTGAGGCGAGGTGAGCTGGACCATGTAGTGGAGACACAGCATAAGTTAACCCTGGCTCTTTTTTTAAATCACAGTCATCTAAAGTGACAGCCATAACAAGAGGTAGGTAGGTATCCTGACATTGTTCTATCCCTGTTTCAGGTCTTAGATGTCAGGACAGGCCATCCAAATTGAGACTGATGAGCAGCTGTAGATCAGAGGTTGGTGGAAGGAGCCCTCCAGCTGATTTCAGATCCATCTAGTGAGGTTGCACAGCCTCATCTCACCAGCAGAGAATCGCAGCAGCTACAGTAGGGGGAAATATGTCTTATAGTTAAAAGAAGGGAGCCGCACCCTCCAAAATAGGAAATAAGTTCATGGCACTGTCCACCTGCCACCGACAGAGACAGGGAATAGAGATAACCTGCATCATGCATCAGAACAAATTAGGGGAACACAATCTAAAATAATACCCGACAAGTGTCAATGTGAATCATCCAGTATTTCCAGTATAAAACATACACACTGTTTGTTTGTGTGCACATGACACAAGCACAAAGAATCCACAAGCGGGAAACACCTCAGAAGAGAGCAGTTATGTACCATACAAATGTGGTTGAGCACAAGCTTGGAGCTGCTCAAAATTCACTTGCTCAGTGTGTTGACATCTGAAGGATGAGACAGTAGCTGCCATCCCTGCTCTTTTGATTTACTGAACATGACTTCTGATTGGTCATTAGGTTTGATCGCTGACGAGCAAAACATCTTGTTCCACACTACAGACATCCAGTCCAGTCTGCCACAACAGTACGACATGGAACATCAAAACATCCATCCATCTGTGCATCCCCGTAACAGGCATACAGTTCTCACCAAGCAGGGAGACCTCAGCATCAACACGTGTACCTGTCTATTGTCACTATACATTTAAATCAAATCAAATGTTTTTACTGATAACTCTATATATTATGACAAGTATGTGGCTTTAAAGTTGTGGCTTATCTTTGAATAACCATGGCTTGTTTTTTTTAAATTGTATTTTGGTTTTATACAATTGTATTTTGTAGGTTCAGTTATTCTCCATATCTTTATGACTCGATTAAGTAAAAATAAACTGATCTGCCACATGAGGAAAGCCAGTTATCATTAGAAAGTGTGGGACCATTTGTAATACCACCACCAACAAAACAACAATAATAGAAATTGTAATAATCAAGAAAAAAAAAAGCTCAGAAAGTCTAGAAACGAAGAGAAGCGTAATATCTAGAAACTAATTTGGGAAACCTGAACAGGCTGACCAGACGATAAGCTATATTTGCGTCTAATATGTCCAGGCCTATGCTGCCATGGCATCAGAAGCAGTGATATATTTAGCTAATGAAGAAGGAGATATAGAAAAGGAGAGCAGGAAAATACAGAGGCAAGACTGACTGGAAACAGAGAGAGCTGTATCCAGTTATTTATCTGTGGAAAAACTACAGTTACAAAGTTTTTGTTTCTTTATCATTTATTTCACAAGGCCTTCCCACCCTCAGCTACCAACACAAGACCTGCGTAGGAACACAGCAGTGGCAACAAAAATCCCAAACATAGATTCTCCATACCATCCATACTCCTACTTGAAATGTAGCACACTCCATTAGAGGGCCTGTGCCAGATGCTTCAGGTTATTATCAAGACCCGTTAGGCCTGAGTGAGCTGCCCATCATAGCCTTCAGCTCGCATTTTGAGCCCACTTCAACCACAATGTCCCATAATGAAGGAGGGTCACAAAAAGACTGTGCTTGGCTCAGACACCAAAGTTCAATCTACATGGCAAAGAGCATTAAAAAGGATGGTCTTTTTTCATCTTCCACCACAAATATCACTATGACTGAAGAGGGAAAAGGAGAAAATGGGGGGGGGTGGATGAATTTGCCTAATTTCTGCTTGGTTGTCCCTGCACACTGTGCTTCTTGCTCAAGTTATTTTAAGACTGAACTCAGTTTCTTTCACCTTAATCCCTCTGTAGTTCATCCACTTCAAATGATTACCATGTGGGTTTAGTTTTTCCTCACCAAAAATAAAATGCAAGGTACTGATCTGCTGCAATTATTACAATATGATAACACTCAGACTCACATACAATAATAAGACAGTTCCCACTGCCTCCAGGGTAAGGGAGTTTCCTTACAGGTGTTGGCACTACCAGCCTTCCTGGCTCACTGATCAGCCTGTATCAGATTACACTGATATTGTCACTTGGTGATCCTTGCCTGACAATGACTATGAAGACTATGCCATTCATGTTATTATCCATTGTACAATCAATACAACATCTTTTGTGATGTCGTATTGTGATCTACGAGTCCTCTACACTTCCCATTATCTTTTACGGTCCTCCTTTAAGCTACAGTATCAAACCTTGAGTGAATTAACAAAAGGTGCATATATGCGTATGTCATAGGTGCCCTACCTGCAAGTTCATGGTGGATGAGATCTGCAAAGTTAGGGTCATCCCCCCACCAGAAAAGCCAAAGCTCCCTTCGGCCCGGCCGTTGACTCCGCCGCCATACACTTAGAACGTCGGCTTTCAGGCAGCGGCTGAAGCTGCATAGGATGGGATCCTCCTCTGTCACAGGGAAAAGGATGGGTGCAGAGGTGGGCCCCTGCCACACAAACCTCTTCCATTTGATCCCTGTCAATTCAGCCTGCAACACAAAGGAGGAGAGAAAGAGAGCGTTATGTGTGCGCAGTTGCTGTTTCAGGATCCACTCGGCAGCATCTCAGCATAAAAATGCTGAGCAGCGTGTCAAGAGTTTGTACTAAACCTCCCTTTACACTCTGCCCCTGAAACTCTTTGTGCCAAGAACTGTACGCTTATGCTTCAGGTACTTCCAATATCAACATGAACAACATGTTCAATACATAATATGAAAAGTAGTGCCAGTAAATGAGGTCTCGCCACCTTAATCCTCATTATTGGAGAGTACTCTGGGGATGTGAGTACTTCGCCTTTCAATAAACACTGTGTGCCTTTTATAGAGAGAACAAAACACATAGGAAAAAGCCTTGTAGGCAGTAAATTACTAATAGGGCTGTTAAGTGTTAAAGCATTACACTCCACGGTTAGTAGCTACCACTGGTGCCTATCAGCTGAACACTAACAGACTACATAGCAACCTACAACGTCAACCCAGAACACTCACTGACACACACACACACACACACACAAAAACGGATGCTGCAGTGATGTTCATAGTCTGATACAACTGTCGGAAATGCCTCTGGATCCAGCCGAAGATGCCAAATCAGGCTCCAGCAAGGACAAAAATCTATGAAATAATCCAATATCATGCCTTATAAGTATATAAAAACTGAAATAAAACAGGATTCCCCCCCAATCTCCTCTTCCCCCACATCAATCCTTCTTAACAGCTCCAAAACAGTTGTATCACTGGCAATCAGAAGTGTATGCAAGATGTTCTGTGACTTAAGTATTTTATTTTTCTAAAATGCTTTTTTAAATGCATTGGAATTTATTCCTATTTTTTTTTTTTTTCATTTGCAATTGCACTGTTTTAAACTGTTCTGCTTAAACTTTAAACTCTATATAACAATGACCATGAATTTTTTTGCATTGTTATATTGGAATGGTACACACTATCAGCTAATACAAATCTCAGGTATCAGTATCAGGAAGTAAAGATGGAATGGAAAAAATGTCACAATGTCTGCTAGTCTACTTTGTTATCCAAAAGAATAAGTCCACACTAAAAATGAAATGAATGAAAAATGAAACTTCAAGGTCTTAGAAACATTTTTAAAAGCAGCAGATACACTTGGCGAAAAAAGATTTATCAAAGTTTCTACACTATTTCTAGGTCGACAATAACATTTGTGACAATTTAACTCTTATGTACAAAAAGGGCAACATCAAGACAAACGTCAGGAGGATTTGATTTTCTCAAAAGAGACCGCATTAAGTAAATCAACCTGATGCCAGTGTTCACCTGTTATACCTGAGGCTGCATGCCTGTGCCTCAAACCTTTAGCACATCATTAGTCACTGAGTGGCATAATGACTGAGAAATGGCAAAGGGAAAGTGTCAGACAGCTGAAATGACAGATGCAATTTAGGTTTCTAAAGAACACTAAAACAGAAACAGATCAAATCTATACAGAGTGCCTATCAGGAGATTAATATGCATAGGTTAGTCCACAAAGAGACAGAAAACCACCTTCATAACAGAGGGCTATAAATTAATATATCTATATAAAAAGGTTGTACATTTCCCCATTGGGGGATTAAATATTTTATCTCAGATACAGATTTTGCTAAAGGAAAACACAAAGCTTTACAAGAACTAAATCAAGATCAAAGAAGATCAAATTAGTCTTGAATCGGATGTCCCTCCTCAAGTCACCTAACTTTATTGATTATAATTTAAAGGGAAACTGGCACACCTAAAAATCTAGGCCATCTAGTCCTGTGCTAAAAAATCAATTCAACAGTATATTGTGAGGTACTCCATGCTGATGCATTTAACAATCAATTAGATTTTACTGAATTGATTCAGCAGCAAATGCTGTGACGGTAGTCTTGGGATGTAAACATCACCGAAGGTGTGGTGTGGAATAAAGCCAGTGGGAGGCAGCAGAGGTCAACTGACATGATGCAAAAATCTCAAACACCCCGAGCTGTTAAAGGTAACTAAAGCTGCAGCTGTGGTAAATTCTGTGTAGGATATCAAATCATGCTGATGTACTATGGGATGTTGGATGTTGTCCAAACTTGTGGAACTCATGCCAGCTTAGGTGAATGCCACCATGAAATTCAAAAGGGACTTCAACAATTAAACCAAGTTATTATTTATAACGAAAAATAACAGAGAAGAGTAAAATAAAATAACTGGTAGAAATGTAAGTAATATATGTAACAGATCAGTAATCTGTGTAATCTAATCATTTTTATGTCATCTATTCATTTAGTCAGGCTGAGGTGGCAAGCTGTACCTCTGTATATTCAATCAACTAATCCATTACGGTTCAGGAGATATCTTAACCCGAGTTCAGATGCACTGGGCCTGAACAAGTGATTACGCATGGTGGTGGCAAAGCGGTGGTCTTTCGCCTCACTAGGGATAAGCTGAGAGATTTGTGGAGTTATTTGTGATGGTGTTGAGGGTAGGGAGTAGGCTGGGGTTTGTCAAAACAGAGCATTGTGTGGTGTCAGCAGGAGCAGAACTGGATCACAACAACAAGTTAGACATATTGGCCTCACACAGGTTGACAAATCAGTAAAAATCTGAGGTTAAAAAGAGTTTACAGTACATGTATGGCTCTTGTATAAATCCAAGTAATACATCAGCAGTATGCAAGAGGGTGTTATTTTGCAAATTAGTATACACCGTGTGCTTCATCAGTAAACATAAAGCATGCATTTAATTTGTTCTCCACCACTAACTCAAGCAAAGCCATGCCTGGCAAGCTTATAAACGCCCAATATTGCAAGATAGTGTCAGCACATCAGGATGTATGATCAAAACATCATGACAACTAATGAACAGTGTGGCTTGTAAGGAACACAAAAGCTGTTCCACATGCTGAGAACAAATTCCAAGGTGCAACTAGCAGAACTATAGTTAGTAGCTACGCTTGTTTGTAACGACAGAGCTGCAGCAGTAGCAGCAGTGAGGCTTCTCCTTCCTGCTGGAGTCAGTGTGAGAAACACTACATCACACCTGCATCTTGCTCGGAAACATCTGTGCACACAATGCAAAAGGAAAGGTTGGGACAACGGTTAACTGTGAAACCAGATCATAAGCAGTGTAGAGAGGCAATTAGCAAAGGAACACCCCCATCTTCTTACTGACCATGGTGAGTTCCCAGAAGTATTAGAAGTGTGTTTCACTGTATGAAAGGTTCTGCTCATAAGTGCCTGACAGATTTCATTGAAGCCCCCCACTCCTCTACATAGATATTGGTTATAGACTTTCAGACATGATTATGTGCTGCTCAGAGTTATCCAGGCATCAAGCTGTTCACAGGGGACTAACACTTTGAAGTAACTCTTATTCAAATGAGTGTTTCACTACCTGTTGCTTATGGTAACTGTTTTTTGTTTCTGGGTTTTTTTCCATTTGCATTTGATGGCGAAAAACTTTCTCACCTGTTTTGTGTGAGTTCAAAATGATGTATTTATCACCCCGATCATGAAAAAACAACAACACAGAGTCATGTGTTGTCTTGACATGGTTTACCAGTTTAATTAACAGTGTGCCTGGAATCAGCTGACTTCTAAAATGGCACGCAGAGAAAACACTGACATGCTTCTTGTTATTATCTATACCAGCTGCACTGCAACTGTTCATAAGAGGGAAAGTGAACTAACTGACTACATCCTGTGACCACTGAAACTTTGACCTGGTTTGCATCTCCAGTTTAGCGACTGCAGTGTCACTAAACGGCTAAAAATGTGATGAATGGTGCCGCAAGAATGAAATAGAGCAGTCTGCAAGATGTACAAGAGCAGAAGGCTGAAGTCTTCATCTTACATCACAGTTCTATCCATCACATTCTCACCAACTGTTTCTGTTACTATCAAGACGTGAGCAAACAAATTCTCAACAGCAACCTGCGTGTACGGGGAAAGAATTACTAAATGCTGAAAAAGCAATTACCGACAATAATAAATGACACATTGTGTTTTATACTTGATTCTACTTCAATCTCAACATCAAACCTATTCAAAAACGGGAAAGGTTATTTGAACGATGCACATTCTCTTACAATATTGAAAAAATATTCTTAAATCTAAGGCTGCAACAATTTATCAACAATCAATCACATATTAACTACTATACAAACTGACAGCTACTCTAATTAATTGTAATGTATCTGATGTCTGCTTTTTAAATGTGAATTTGTTTGTTTAATCAATCCTCTATGACAGTGAGCTGAATTATTCCTGTTTCAACAAAGCAAGACATTTAAGGGTGTTCCCATTTTGACGTTTGGGAGGTACCATTAAACATTTTATGAACCAAAAAACTAACCTATTACTGAAAAAAATAAATAACAGAATTCTCAATAATAAAAAAATCAGTAAACTGTCTGCAGCTCTTCTAAAATTACATGTGGCCAAATATTGACCATAAACTCCCACTCACACTGACTGCACTGACTCATTTAAAAAGTTGAGGAATGTTACGTGACACACATAAACACCAAACAGCAGCTCAGTGGGAAGATATATTAAGATTATTTACAACACATACCTCAAACTGTGTGAGGTATTAAAACCCACATTTATCACCAAGATTATTTAACAAGAGTATATTAAAGGAATTCTATGAATATATCAAACAGGTGCATCAGTGGTTGAGGCAGACACATTCTTGTGTACGTTATGACTTTGTGATGATGTGATAAAGCATTGCTTGGGTATTACTGTCTGGTCACATGTTGCCTCATTTCATCTACATTTTTGGCAGTGAAACAGATAATCTAACTAATCTCTGTCTGTCCGTTTGTTTGTCCTTCCTTTTGTTACTTTGACAACTGCTCATCTGTTTAACTTTAAACCTAAACTTTGTATTGGTGGGGACTCAAGGAAGAGCAGTGTTGCTAATCAGGTTTAGGTTTTTTTGGATAAGCAGTTCTTGAGCAAATGATGGCTGTGTTAGGGCTTGGTACAAGGCATTAACAAAACAAACGTCATTGATTATGCAGGAAAGCAGTTCCAAAACTTAACACAGCATAAAAAGCAAGAGTATTTTAGAAAGAGACATAAGCTCTGTCGATTGCCGAAGGCTTATCACAGCAGTACAACAACCATGCACGGTCACTTGGAGTGAAAGCATCCCGGAGCGCTTCATTTAAGATGTAGTGGCAAGCGAACAGTATAGGTCTGTTTACAGTTTGCCTGCCACTGAGACAATATATATTAGGATTCCTAATAGTAAGTGCATTCAATTTAAAAAATGAATCATACAACAATGGAATGGTAGTCAGCTATGGCATATTTTCTGTTTCCTTCAACGTCTATGAGAAAATTAAAAACGGCTCAAACTTTCACCATTTCAAACATTTTCCTCACTCTTACAAAAAAAACTTTTGCTAGTGATTTTCTTAATTGCATATTACTCTAGTGATTAAATAAATCCATGTCATTACAGTTTTAAGTCTTAAGTAGTACTACAATTAAACTACACATTCTCTACTTCACAGAAGGGGTTGTATGACACACAGTCATTAAAAGTGTCTACACTCAGTCGACAGTTTAGTCGGTACACCTACATTATGTTATTATAGAAAAGTAAATTTATATTGAATCTGTTTAAGAATATGTTGATTTATTAAAATGGTCATTTTTGGAGGATAAATATTTAGCACTGTTGAACTACACTGGATGGTACTGAGACCTGCAATGTTTTTCTATTCAATTTATATAAATAAGAATATTAGGAACACTTAAAAATATAAATCCCAGTACCACTAAATACAGTCAAGACAGTTATCACTGCAGTAAAACAACATCTCTCCAGCGACAGTGGCTGAGTGGTAGAGCGATTCGTCTTTAAACATGAAGGTCGAAGGTTTGACTCCAGACTCCACTAGACTACATGCCTATGTGTCCCTGGACACTTAAGACACTTAACCTCAAGTTGCTCCTGACGGCTGTGGGTAGTGAATGGGTATGAAAGATGTGTGATAGAAAAAGTAGTAAATAGATGCGTTGTATTAATGTGTGAGTGAATCGGTGAATGGCAAAACTGTTGTGTACAGCAGCTTTAAGTGAAGAAAGGCACTACATTAATACAGACATTTACCATTCACTCTTTCAAACAGATTCAATAAAAAAAATATTGTTGATATTGTTATTGTACACTCTTACTAAACTAAATATTGTTGTGCATTGCTATTATTGCAATAAAATAACAGCAGTGACATGAAAATTAGATGATTAGATTATTGAATAAAACATTGGTCTGTTAATGAGATAATAAGCATTATAGTGTATTGAACAGCGACTACACTTTAAAAGGACTGTTGTTGTATGGATAACTGACACAGATACTATTAACAACAGAATAAGAGGTGCATGCCGTCCAATAAAATCAAGTAATATTTGTATACTGTATAAAAAGTAATGGACACAATGCCAGGCGAAAGGCAGTAATGGACATAATGACATAATGAATGTAATGACAATTTTATAATATTGACCACCTGCGGTGTGTAGTTAACAAGTGTCTACTAACATTTATGTTCATTTTTTGTCTTCTGCATAGCTTAGCTGTCAGAAAGCACTTAAACAAAAACACTGCTGTTGTGATGCTGAGCTCAGTACTGAGGATGTTGTGACAATGTGTCACATTGCAACTTTCTACATTTAAAAGAATCAAGACTTGACTTTTAGTCGGGGAATTGTTCTTACTCAACACAGACCACTACCAGGTTTTAACTGAGAACTTGAAACAGCTCTAGAGTTGAAACAGACAGTACAAACACTGCATAACCTTTAAACATAATGTTAAAGGCTTTTTAAGTGTCTACTTCTGAAACAGGTAATGTCTACTTCTGCATAGATGAGCAGCAGCCTATATTATTAAGGAATTAACATGTGTCTTGAATTCAATTTGCAGTAGCATTACAAAGTTACACAGTCACATATTACACAAAATGCATGTGAGCAAATGAAAGCAAACTGTGCGCTGATTCTTGTCACAGCTATTCATATGAATATTTACTTATATCTCTACATACTGAGCTTGAGATGGCATAACTGAACAGTCCCTATGTCAACGATTAGAGACATCAGCATTCCACTCCTCATCAAGGATAAATGTGCACCCTGCTGCTGTTCTGTATGTCCTTTCAAAATAAATTGCAAGCAGTCAACGTGCAAAAACAGAGGGGGCCAATGATAGCTGTATTTCCCTCCAACTTGTGTTACACAGTCTGCATGTGTAACACAAGTAAGAGGGAGCCCAGGATATCTGTGTATTTCCCTCTAACTTGTGTTGCACATGCAGGCTGTGCGCACAACAGTGCCTTAAACACTGTGTGCACTACTGTTAATCTGCTAAGAGTTCTCTCTTTCTGTGACTTAGTAAATGCAGGACCAGCAATGTGGGCCATGGGAAGTTTTATCTTTCATATGCTAAAGCCAAAACTCACACTGCTTCTGTGGGAGGGAATCTAGATATGGGCAAGAACTCTTGATGCAATGATGCGTACTTGGGTGGGGTTATGACCCCCGATTATGCCAGCTGCTCACCTTCCCTCCGGCCACTTCTGGTTCTGGGTCTCAATAGGGAACACTGTTTTCGAGCAGCTGCCTTCCTGCCTTTTTAAAACATGAGACCAGTAACAGGTGAAGCTGCTCAAATCATGTCGCAGATAAGTCGCTACCAAGTCTCTGTCACTTTCCTGTCTGACACCACTCCCTGTCATGGAGCAAACACGAAAGTAACAAGTGCCTGTTTCCATTTTTTGGTTGAAAAGTAATGTAAATTCAATGATTAATTTGAAGTAATTTAAACATTCTTCTCAGTGATTTATTGTACAATGCTAACACCAAACAGAAGTGCATTTATAAAAGGTTGGAACCCACTCCGACATGGACATGAACGGCAGCCAAAAACTACAAATTTCAACCCAGCTGCATACGTTCATAATAACACAGGAGCACATAAACTAAACTTTCACTCCACGTTGATTCCAACAAACCCTTGCCTTAACATACTAAAAAAAAAGTATGCAACAAGTAGTATCATACTCCAGAAAGGACTATTGGCTGGAAAACGGAGAGGGGGGGAAGTGCCACAATGTGTTCACATTCTTTCACCATAAAACCACAAAGTGGAGTCTGTTCAGTGAGTGAGTCATAACAGCAGTGGTGTTATGCTTAGTCTCACTGTGCAGGAAAATGTCAGCCAGACAGGCACAGCACCACAACTACCAGCCTAACCCTCGCCTGTCCACTGTAGCCAGAGCTGCCTCCAAGTGCTGTCATAAACATTGTAATTATGAGTTCAGCACATACAATTGATCCAAAAGCATGGTACTGAGAGTGGGGATTTTCTGCAATGAGATGTTGCCTTTAGGGGGCGGACAGCTATGAAGCTGCATCAGTTTGTGATGAAAGCAAAGTAGTATTTTACTGTATTATTATTATTATACTGGATTTTATGTCAATTGCTACTAAAATTCACAAAGACGTATTAAGAAATCAATCCCCACGCTATACACTGCAACACTAACTGATTCTGTGTCATTTAATCTATAAAATAATCCGCTTTTTCCTGAAGTGTTACCTTTCAGCACTTGACAAATCATATTAACAACTTCCCAACTGTGGAGGCAAGACGTTAAAATGAGCACATTACAGCGGCAAGTGTAATACTTGGCGGCTGCGCCTTCAAGTGAAACTGTAGTTAAGCCTGCTGACAAGCCACTTAACTGCAACAACAAACACATTCAGACCATGTTGTTGATTATCTGGCCAGAGGAGGGACTGTTCACCTGAGCTCCACCTGGACATTCACTCTAGTGTCAAAGACTCTGGTGTGGACAACACAGTGGGGGCTCACTGAGCTGCACTTAGATCAAAACAATACTTGTGAACTTCAAGTGGTTTGATGCACAACCGCACGCAGACTAGTGGAGTCTGGATAATCTGAACTGCCCACAAGTGACAGCGTGATAATGAAAAAGATTCTCACACGCAGACAAACAAGGAAACACGTTACACGCTTCCTTTCAATCTACACTGTAGCCTATAGAAGCAGACACATGCAGCTGAGATTTGCAGCCACCTCTTATATTTGTAATGTCCAGGAATGCATGCATGCCACAGATTATATAATTCAGCCTAGGGCCTGTGTCCTTGTTGGTGTGTGAAGATGATAAAATTAAGTCCTTGGAGATCAGAGTCAATCACTGACAAACAAGATGATGACACATTAGCGTCTGCAAACAAATACGGTTACAAACAGTCTCGTTTCATGCTTGTTAGTGAAAAGAGCTGTCTAGGCAAAACACACGAGGAGTGTGTGCAAGTTAGACACTGACATTCGTCCATCCTAGAGTCACTTGTCACTTAGATATATACAAAAGAATAGTGAGCAGTAAACGCACCACGCTCTCAGGACTCCCTAAAACTTAGGGCTGAAAAGTGAAGTGCATTTAGTGGGGTTTTGTTCGGGACACTCGCCACTTGATAAAAACGTAAGCGGAAACGTCACGAGAAGCAGATAGTAAGTTTATAAACAAGCGAAGAGGGGAACTACAACTACAAACTCAAGTGGGAAACACCAATGCAGTCAAGCATTCAATGAATAGTTCTTTCCGTGGTCATGTCAAATAAGTGGCATCTTACAACGAGCGAGTGGAGTAGAAAGGAAAACAAAAAGTAAATGCGGTGCCGGAAATAACGTTTGTAAACATGTTACAACTACGTGACAAAGTGTTGTAACACTAACGAGCTGGGATAGCTTGTCCTGAGAAGATGTCAGCTCGACAGGGCCGTAAGCCTATAGCTAAGCTACTATCAACTGATGCCTCAGTGGCTAACGTTAGCTTAGCCCCTCTTCAGCTAGTTAAAAATGGCTGCTTTCCTTTAGTTTTAAATCTCTTACCAGACAGAATAGATTGGAATGGCAATCCTCCAAGCTGGCCCCGTTTGGTACAAAACAAGAACTCATCCTTCTTCACTGCGAGATCCAACTCTCCATCATTTCACGTCCCGGGAAATAAAGAACAATTCGCGGATTTTTGTGTTTTCTTGGGATGTGCAGGCTTAAATCAAACGAGAAATATTTTTTGTAACATTTGGCTGGAGGATAGTTAATTC
Source organism: Solea solea (assembly GCF_958295425.1). Classification (NCBI taxonomy): domain Eukaryota; kingdom Metazoa; phylum Chordata; class Actinopteri; order Pleuronectiformes; family Soleidae; genus Solea; species Solea solea. The sequence continues at coordinate 15,157,092 of NC_081137.1, read as the reverse complement.
AACAACCTTCCCAATGCAGTTCCCCCGCCGAAAGCGGATAAAAGAAACTGTGAGGTCTTTAAGTCCACATGTCAAAAACACACAGTGGAAACAAATAGTGGGAAGCGACAAATGTTCATAAAACAAAAAGAAAAGGAGAGCAAAGAAGCAACTCTCCCCCTCCCCCTTAGCCCCAAAACGGTCTCTGCTTAAAAAAATAAAAACGTCCTGTCTCACTCCTCCATCGCACAATCCGGTCTAAAAACCAAATACATCCTGTAAAAACCCATCGAAATCCGACATCGGCCTATATTTCAACGATTATTACGATCATTTTTTTTCAGCCTCGGTTCCTGTTGGTTTCCATTTGAATTCATGGATTCCTTTCTTTAATGGCGGCCACAGGGACAACTCTGCCTTCCACAGCCTATTGGCTCATTCGTGGTCAAAGCTTTGTCAAGTTACAATAAGAGACACACACACACATCAAACAGCAGACAGCGTTTCCGGAAAAGTTAAAATACAACACTTTGTTTCTAAATATGAAGACTTGCTACACAGATACTTTACAAATAAAATAAAATAAAATAATACAAATAAAATACTTATATTTTACATGTAATAACTGAACGGTTTGATTACTGTTTTTTTTTATCTATCATTTTAAAATAATATATAGTTTTAAACAAGTATTATCAGGATCAGAATCAGTGTTATTGTCATGAAGTTTTTAAATACAACTAATTTGCAGCATAACAATGTTGATAAGCTCTAAACTTTTTTTTTCCTCGAGTGCCCAGAGAGGCGCCTCCAAATAAAATTTATTATTATTATTATTATTATTATTATTATTATGATTATTATTATTATTATTATTATTAATCGGTAAACATTAAGGTAAATTAATTTAAGCAGATCTTTTTTATTATTATGAAAGAATGAGCCAGAAAGATATTTATCATTTTAATATTTATGTTATTTATTATCAAACTGTCAATTACACTGAATAACTTTAAATGGTTATTATATTTACTGTATTATATTTATTGTGTCTTAATTTATATTTTACTATTACTTTTAAAAACAAATGTCACACATTCATTACTTTTATTATGGAATCACGCTTCTCTGAAAGGTACTGCAACGTTTGTATGTTTTATTTTGAGAGTGATGGCTTTAAACTTCCGGCTTGTACTGCAGCCAACTTGACACTGTCGTGGTCATGAGGGCTGTAATAACACAAGACTGATAGGTATTGCCGCTAGGCCAAGCGCAAGTGGCGCTACTGAGCAACAGATTTTGTTACTAATGATCAACCCCCTATAAACTTGCTCACTTACACAGTGCACCACCTAGCGCATGTGATGTTGCACTTGCAATTGAAATGTACAGCCATGATGCACTGATTCGCCCTTTCTTTTGTGTTGTTTCAAACCAAATACATTCACTTCGCCTCACTTCACCTGAGTGTGCAGTAAGTGACACAAGGAAAGCAGCAAACATCAAACATTTATAAGGTGCAAGGCTGCAAGAATAAAGCATGCATAGTATTGAGGGGGGATATACAGAGCATGTTATATCAAGAGCATGTCTATTTGCAGCCAATGCTGGGATAACAGAGGAGGGACCGGTGTGCAGCAAAGCCTGACAATAAGTACAAATCATGTTTTTGGAGCTGAGGCGAAATAGGACCAAAGCAAATGTATTGCAAAACAGGCAGTTTAACATCAGTAAGGCCAAGCCAAGTTTAATCTTCACCAAATGATTCTCCAACATTTATGAGCTGCATTTACAAAGGGCTCAATCCATATGTGAATCTTATAATGGACATGAACTTGTTGCTCTGAGGGAGTTCAGGGTGGTGAAAACAGAGGTAACATAAAAACGAAGCAGTGCATAAATATTAAAGCATGTTGTAAAGGTTGGCTCATGATTTAAGGGAAGCAGCACCAGAGCAGAGCATGACCTCCCCGTGTCATCACTTTGGAGGATACAAGTTCTGTTCTGTGGAAGTCTTCAACATTACTGCCTGTTTTAGATTTTATTCCAGGTTTTGGCTGCAGCTTGCATTTCCCTCTAAGTAATCCCTGACTGTATGATTTTTGCCCCTATAAAGAGTCCTATATTGTATAGAATCATCTGGAATATTGTAAAATCCTGCACAACTGAGCGCTGCACCTCTGAACTTACGCAGCCAGCATCCAAGCTGAGGATGGGCCAAACCAAAAGGCTTAATTTTGATCAACATGTAAGAGAAATGTGGCAAACAAACAAATAAAAAACTTTCTCCATCTGCATTACCCATTAAATGTAATATTCTGGTTTGTACAATCATCCCTTCAGGTACTTCAGAGATTTTAGTCCTTTCACCATTATTGTGCAACACCTAGTAATTGTAATATAATGTGTTCCTTTTTAGAAAACCTTGTTATTCTGTGATTCATTAATGAGTATTACATTCCTAAAAGTGGAACTATTGATCTATTTTTAATGTTTATATTATATTCAGCCGTCGTAAGTGACTCTGAATATTTTTGCCATGTAATCCTGCTACATATATGAAGTCACTGCTGCCGTGTCGTTTCCTTTTAAATACAGTGCAACTATCTAGTTGTGTGTACATAAATCAGAATTACGCAACAGTCGGACAGTTCTTTTTTTTTCTCTCTTGCACAGGATGAGCAGAGGTAACGCTTCCCAATTGTAATGTTTAAAGAGCTTAGGAAAACCAGGTCATAAAGTCGGTGATGACAGCTGGGCCTGAGGCCAAAAAACAGCTTGCCGTTCCTGCAACACTGATGGATTCATAAAGGTGTGGTAGCCTGAAGAGTAACAACACAGTACCGAACAGCAACATGTGAGAAAATGTGATTGTTCCAGGGATAAGAACACTTACATCAGGCATCAAAAAACACCACTTGCCCTCTCAAATGTCTCATTATTGCACCCATTTGTGCTGGGTTTGAACAAGAAGTGGTGATTATAGTTTAAACGGCTCCCAAGCCAAAGAAGCACCTGGTCCTCACATGGAACAACACGGGCCACGTACACTATTATAGATGCAGAATCAGTGTATCACAATATTTTGTGCTTGTTGTGTTGAGTCTTAGGGGCCTAATCATTTACCTGTGTGTCTTTCTTATCTCAAACGACCGAGCACCTTCCTCAACCTTAAATCTCACCATATGAATGAATGATGATCTCACATTCAGTGCTTCCCACGCTTTATCATCACTCTTCTTGATACAAAAAAACAACGGTGTCATGATACCATCTATATAGGATTGTTTCACACACACAAAAAAAACATTTAATAGCTCAGCCAATGAGCAGAGTTGTCAAAGCAGCGTAACCGGATTGTTATCATTTCTGCTGATGGCTTTCTCTCACTTATCTCATGCTCCTTCTTATCTAATCCCACAGAGACACCCTGTCATATATATTCTATCACAGCAGCACTCTGAAATATTAGGGGACATGAAAGTGTGTAAAATGTGGGCTTATACAGTAGCCTTAGACATGACACATGAAGCGGGAGGAAAGGCTCCTGCTACTGAGAGAGCACAGGAATCACGTGACATATTTGAAAAGCTTTCTGTGGATCAATAAAATTGACCACACATGCAGAAAAGGTTTTCTCTTCACCGGTAGACAGATCTGCAGCATTCAGCAGTTAAGAGAGCAACGCCGAGGTCCACAGTTCAACAGTGTAACTTGTGTTTACAGAGGCTAAGTGGTAATATCCCCCTCTTGGCCTCTGCAGAGTAGGAATAGCTATGGAGAGGTCAACGAGCGTGCCATGTTCAAATAAAGTAGCCATCCTCCCAGCGCCCGCGTTAAAGCACACAGAGATTTGCTTTATTGTCTATTGTATATGCTTTTCCTCTTACCCTTATGTACACATAAATAAACAAATGCTTATCGAGGACCCGCAAACGCATCTACAAAGACAGAGCAGAGATTTTTAATTCTACTGGATACTTTAGTTTTAATTCATTCACATGGCAGCACTTGGCACAGACTGTAAATTAGTTTATGCGTGAATCACAATATTATGTTAATTACCATGGCCAATCTGAAATGTAAAAAAGACAATTACAGTATTTGTTTGATATTCTCTGGTTGGTAATTACCCATGTTGTAAACAGTGAGTGAAAGCTGAAAGTAAATATCCCACTCAGTGCTTTTTGTCCTGTGGCACAACCACATTAGTTCAAAGTGTAAGGTGGATTCCCTTTAAAAGAAGGAACCTAAGAACACATAAAAATAAAAGCTTATCAGCACTAAAGTCTGCTGAAGAAGCTGCATCTGGGAAAGGGCAAGAATGACTCAAACTTGTGTTGCAACATAAAACATGTTGATGCAGTTTGCCAGAAAGCTGGACATAAAACGGGATGCACAGCATGAAAATGTCTCGCTTGGCTTGGGTTCAGGCATTTTCAAACTTTTATTACATCAGTTTTCAAGGAGACCAATAAAAAAGTGAAATTATCACTGTATAACTAAGTCATCATTGCATTCTGGAATTGTGCTGTGTTCACAATGACTCAATTTAGCATTTTAAATTAGAAACATGGAGAAACATATACTGTAGTCATATCTTCGTAATGATCAATGCAGAGTAGGCGTTGGTTTGCTTGAATAGTCATTTAACAGGGGATCCCATCATAGGTGAATGACTGGAGGGTTGGTTGGGAGTGCTTTGCTGTGATTGTCTGATCTTGGTCTGTTGATTGTCAGGTGCTCAGAGAAAACTTAGAATCTTTTAAAATTTGTATGGGGTGAAAAAAGGAAATCCATCATCCACCCTTCCATTTTCTACTGCTTTATCCTCCACATGAGGGTCGCAGGGGGTGCTGTGCCAATCTCAGCTGACACAGGGCAACAACTGGGGTACAACCCTGGACAGACCGCCAATCCATCACTGGGCCACATGGAGATAAACAACTATTCACTCTCACATTCACATCTATGGTCAGTTTAGAGTGTCCATGCAGAAAATGTTTACTCATCATTAAAATCATACGCAATTCTCCTGGCAGAAACAGCTGACATGACCTTAACTTGAATTGGGAATCTTCCACATACTGAGCTACAACCAAAAAAATATATTTTGTCCTGCAAGTCAACAAAGTATCATGGAGTAAATAAATAAATACAGCTGTCCGCTGTCACCACGCCTAATGGGGAATGAATAAAGCTTCAGTTTTTCTCTTTTTTTCAGCTGACACCTGCTGAAATCTAACTCTACAACCTGTTTTGTGCAGGGCCAGTGTGCTACAACACGAGTCTCTTCAGAGCGACGTCAAACAGTGTTATTCAGAAGCAGTTAGGCAGAGAGCTGCTCTTTGTTGAATCACTCCTGTTGTTAAATAGTGTGAAGTGCTTGTCAGCCCCGTTGTTGCAACAGTGCTTTGCTTCTCCATCTGGGGTGAGGTCTGGCTGAGGTTAACCCTATATGTTCTCTGCCTTGATGGAGCTGAGGGTGAGCTGTTCAGGAGCCGGCCCTGTGCATACAGCAACATTCCAGGCACTCAAATAAAGCCATAGCTGTGCTTTTGTTGCAGTGCTGACTAGACAAGGGCCTTTCTGCAGGGCTGCTGCCTTTAAAAAGACGAAGTCGTGCATCCCCGCTGGTAAATGATCTGACACACTTTTTCCTGCTGCAGTCTTTTCACAAGCCCTTGTTGTTAGGCTGTCGTTGTTATGCTCTCCTCTCCCTTCCCGCCTTCTTGGTTCCTTTGCTACCCTCCACCCCCCAACTCCCTCCGCCCCTCTCACTTTTGCTCACACACATTGTGAGCAGATGGAGGAAAAAGGTGTCTGTATCGAAAGATATTTTCCCCTTCTTAAGCAGCCTTTCAACCCACAGAACCAGCATGGGATTAATAAATTCAATATGAATTGAAAGCTAATGAAATGTGCAACCACCCCCCCCCCCCCCACACCTCTCCCTCCTGACTGCCAGCCACTCAGGAAGGCTGCACACAAAGCTCCTTGAGAGCAGCAGTGAGAGGGGGAGAGAGAGAGGGAGAGAGAGAGAGAGAGAATGAGATCATTGTCACAATTACACTATCAAAAGCAGCTGTCAGCAAAACCGTAAAACTGGCCTGCAGTCAGGAGTCTGACCTGAGTGACTGGCTACAACATGCCCAGCATTCCTCTGTGACATGGTGCTTTGTCATTTTCTTCACAGTGACTCTGTTAGGAATAGGACACATCCATGAAAACTACATTTACTCAACGACTTTCTTCGTGGCATAACTGTTCAGCCTCTACAACGCTGTGTTGTCAGTTAGTCACAGCAGTTTGTCAAGAGGGAGCTTTGTATGTTTGAAAAACAACTCATGCAGGAGGCTTCACCCATGTGCGAGTGTGCATACATGTATGCGCACGCAGATAGTGGTACAGCGCAATCCCCAATCTGTGCAGTCCGTGGATTACGGCAGCTTGCACCATAATAAAGGACACAGCAACCACGGGAAATACATGCAGGTTTGCAGACCCTGCAGTTTTCCCACCATCCACATGGACTGCTGCAATTAGATCATAGAGAGAGTGAGTGAGTGAGTGAGTGAGTGAGTGAGTGAGTGAGTGAGTGAGTGGGGGTATTGGGACATTAGAGTTCAATTCAAGGGCATACAGTATGATGGCTGAAGGGCTGTGGTAGAGGCCCTTCCCTGTGCAGCAGGTCCAGCTATGTTTCCAATTAGAGCCGCCTTGGCCCCTAATTGTTTAATTGGAGGCTGTGTGTGGGACAGAGGAGGCTCCAGAGGCCGTGTGTTCACCTCTCCTCCTCATGTGATTGACATGGAGGTCTATTAACCACCCCGTTGGCCTCTCCTCCGCTCTTCATGATTACATTGGATTGAAACACTTATCAACAAGCCCCACCCCCACCTTAGCTTCTTACATTGCACTCATTACATTAGTTGATCGTACTGTAAAAAAAAAAATTGCAACACTTGCAGAAATGCTGGAATTGAAGTAGTGATGTGACTGATGGTTATCGCCAACCTGTCATTTCAAGCAAACAACAGATGTGAGACATGGTGACAGTTGTTTGAGTCACTTAACTCATTCAATTTTCAGCTCATTAATGTTAAGGTCTCAGCTCCGCTTTGGTGACCCAAGTCAAGGCAACTCACAAGCTGATTAGAAAACGAGTCTTGATGTCATGTATTACGTATGTTATACACACGATAAAAGTGACTATGATATGACTGTTTTATGAATTGTAAATGCTTTAAAAGGGGATCAGAATGCAATACTGATGCAGTCAGAAATGATATGTATCTTCATATTTCTTCCCTATATCTCCGGTGTATTGCTGATAATTTATAGACATTTCTACGACCTTGTAAATCAACGCTTCAACTGAAATATTGATCTACATTCTCCTACTTTTTGACATTTGATTATAAACAGTTCAAGTGATGGGGAACGTGTTCTCTAATCTGAGAAAATTGAACTGATTTAACCTAAATGATTACAGGAGATGCATAATGAAATCCATTTATATGAAACTGGAAAAAGTTATTCGACATCTCGGTGAGAAGTGTAACTTTAACTTTAAGAAACACATTGGAATCAATTGGGTCTGTAAATGAAAATCTCATTTGAAATAAATAACAAACTGCTGAACCATGAAATGATGAAAACAATTGAAGTTTTACTGCAGGTTTGGGAGGCTGTTTCAAAAATAATGCCATCACCAGGTCCTAGCCATACTCTCTCTGACCACAACTTGCCAGGCTGAATGACTTTTTATATTCAGGTGTTTTGTTTTTTACAGATAAAGATTCTAGCGATCATGAAAATACATCTTTAAAAAGTTTTATCTACATCCACAGGAAAACAAACAACACACCAAGGATCCTGCACGGCACACTTATCAATATTTGATGGGACACTGGTCAATATTCATGAGCAGAGTTTATTTGAACAAGCTAGTTACTGTCAATAAGTTTGCCAAGTGCAGCATCCAAGGTCTGTGCAAATAGACTCATCCCAATAGAGAATACTGACAAATACAATATCCCTCTCTGCTCTGTAATCAATACATGTATTACAACAAACCTGTTGTAAGTCCGTATGTAAAGAACAGCACAGGCAAGGCCTCTCACTATTTACACTGAATAATATTGACACAATCTAGGGAGGTCTGTGGTTTCCACTTCTATTAATGCATCCAGTAAGACTCTGTGCATGTCATTACCTGCTCTGTGTAAGCTGAGCAGGTAGTGAGGTACAGGTTAAGAGCTGCAAAAGAAGACATCCGTCTGTGCTGCCCGCAGAGACAAGACTGTTCAGTGCATGTCTACAGGCGTGGTGTGTGTCTGTGTGTGTGTGTGCGTGTGTGTGTTTGGATTCATTATTCACAGTACAATATGCCATAAATACTCTCGACATAGCACACTCACGTCGCAACGTGGAGACTCGCTCAGCCCTCATGCATAATGCATGTCTGCATCTGTGTCTTACATTTTCTGTGTGGAGTGTCTTTTTTTGTCGAGGGGCAATCTGGTTAGGATCATGTGTGTGATCAGATTGTTTAGCATGGAAAAATACAGCAAGATTGAGGCAGCAAATCTCTTTTTTTTTTTTTCCTTGAATGAAAAACGTGTCATTCTGTCACTTTCTACAGCTTGTGGCAGAAGGCAAAAGCCTGTATACAAATTGTAAGTGATATCATGTTTTGTTTTAACACTGAGGGTATTTTGGTTTTGCAGATCAGATATGCCCTTACAAGTGCTGTCATGATACCACTGTACAAAGCCTGGGAAGAACACACCCTCCTGATGTGGCCTCATTATCCTCACCACAGCTTTGACTGGACCACTGCCACCAACTCTCAAAGCTGTCCGGTCAATTGACTGCTGGATCTTTTACTCCTCACAACAGGTAGTGCAGACAACACCAGTATATTTACTGGAGCCACGCTGTCATAGATGACAGATGATAATACGTTGCTATAATCTCTTTGTGTTCATATTGATTAGAGATAAACATCTGCCCAGTGGTATCAGCCTCAGACACTCAGCATTGATGTGGTTTTGAGGACATATTAAATCCTTTCATTGCACTCCTGCACACACACACACACACACACACACACACACACACATACACGATTCACTCTGGCATTTTCTCTCTGATTCATGGGCCAGTGTCTGACCTGATGAGTCAGAGTTGGCCATATGGGGGCTAAAGCTGGTTAACTTTTGTCACTGGCCTTTAATCCTGACAACAGCAACATGAGAGCATGTCGTCCAACTTTGCTGTATAGTGGAAGTTAAATGATACAATATGCACCGCATTCCAAATTATTATGCAAATGATATTGTTCTCTGATTTTCCTAAATAGGAACGCGGTGTATGACTATACTGACATATTATGTGCTTATTGTTTTGTGTAAAGAAAGACTTTCAAAAGTAAGAATTTCCCTGCCTGTTCTGAACCACTGTGTTTTCACTGAGTATATGACAATATGCTTGTTGAATCTTGACGCTATTGCACAGTTTTCCTCAGATGTTTGTCTTTTTAAGAAGTCCTTTCATGTTAGTCAGCATGCTGAGTTATGAAATTTACCATGTTGCTGCAGCGTCACCTATAGGTTAAATGCCATCACATTTTTATAGGATCACTCAGTGTGGACATACTGTGCAAGTAAATGTTTGTACACTTGTAGCATGTAAAAGAAGAATAAAAGCAAAAAGAAATCACTACTTGTGTGTTATCTGATTTTGAGTGAAAGCCAAAAATAAAAAAAACAAGACGTTAACTGTTCTTATACTTTGACGCAGGGGTTTTCATTACACTCCTTTGCTAGATCACAGTGGCAGGGAGGGGGAGGACAGCAGCCTTTAGAAAGTGTGTGAATGCAATTTCCATGTTTCTCTTACCATCAGTAACAACAGGGGGTCCACTGGACGCCCACCACCTGTGTTCACCAGGCTGAGTTCCTGCCTGAACCAAGCTCACAATTAACCCTTCTCATAGAGCAGAAAGTGGCCTTTTAAAGGCTGAATTAAAAAATTCTTACTCACTCACTGGCCTTTTTGTCCACCTTTGTATACGACTGGTAATGACAAGTGTAATATTGTTGTTCAATAAACTGGGGGATCCAGCCTTATAAGACATTCTAAGCAATTCCTTAATTGATTATTCTTATTCATAATATATGAGTAATAATAAAGGTTACCTGGCATCTTCTTCAGTAACATATTGTTCAGGCATTTATAAAGGTGGATCCATATGATTTTAGTGCACATCTTAGCATGTTAAAAAACATAACACAAAACAATTGAACTCTACCGAACATCAAAATGCAAACATTTTCTTTGCGAGCTCCTATGCTGGCATTACATCAACAATTTCAACCTGTTGCTATCAGCTGTTGTTTTACATTCAGCCCCAGTGGGTATAGAAATAGCTCAGCGAGGAGAGGCAGGTGTGAAGCACTTTTTTTTTTTTTTTTTTTTTTTTTTTTAAATAAGGTAAAAATGGAGGTGAGCTTGCTTCTCTGAAGAAAGTATGTCTTGCAGTTTTTATTTCTTGTAACAACTGAGGCTGCTGCTGTTACGTCTTTATGTGTGGCTGATGAATACTGATGCATAATGATATGGAAAGGGATTTCTATTACATACATTCTTGGGCAGCTTTGAAGGAAAGTGACAGACAAACATGTGTTTTTGCAGTGGTGCACATAATTAAGAGGTTATGTAAACCTCTTACTCGTCATCGTAGCACCTTTGTACTGTGTGAACAGGTAAATGAAACACCGGCTGTCAAGTCCCACTGGAAATAGCCTCACTGTTAAGCTTACAAGTTCAATTTAGAATACTATAATTAGGCTCAGATATTAATGAGTGTTAGTAGTGTAGCTAAATGTGTAATCTTAGCTGTCAAACATGCTCTAGTTATTTCACTTCTGGAACAGTAGCTTCAATTTCGCTGTCAGTGAAAGAAAAGAAAAACCCAGACGATCAGAGGCTGCATTTGGTTAACAACGCTCCCAGTCACATTTCAGGCTCGCTGTCACTGTTTACAGATGGGTTATTGCACATTTGCTCATTGCACATTCGATTAAAGGTACATTAACTGGTTTGTCGACTGTCTTTTGCCTCGGGCTCTTTCCTGTCTTCCTGCCATGTTCCTCCAACTACACAATAAATGATCTAAATATACACTCGATAAATATGAAACTGGCCTTTTTCAATCTCACCCATTTAACTTGTGTCACCACTCCACCTTCATGAGACTAATGTCCCATCCCGCTTCATCACTCCACACTAAAAGCCAAACGGTGAACAAAAACCTTGCGCACTTGCCTGTGTGTTTTACAAGTGAAGGTTTCTGCAGCAGGAGTGTACGTATGGGTTAAATTAGATTTGCAGTGTGCCTTTATTTATTTATTTGCCTTTCAACATCTGATTAGTCTCTTGTGGCCCCGGCGTTTCATGCTAGACTTAGCATTTCAATTCAGCACACATCTAGTTTTATCCTGGAGCCAAATAAGTGTCTGTCTCCACTGGGAGTTTCAGCCCACAAGAGCGCAACCACTTCTGTATTGGTGGAGGGGTGGGTGGAGTGGGTGGAGAGGGGGGAGGCACTGCATGCTCACTCGCAAAGATGAAATATGACAATGAGTGAGGGGAACGAGATCCTCTGGTGTCAACGGCATGGCAATTACAACGGCAAACTGGACAAGACATTAACACCCCTTCTCCTCTCTTCTCTTCTTCCTTCTCCTCTGCTCTCTACAACACAGGCCCAGAAGCAGCAGCAGCAGCAGCAGCAGCAGCAGCAGCAGCAGCAGCACAACAACTAAGGGGGCTATTTGTAACAGGAAAACACCTTACCAGTACATCTTAATGACAGGTGACAAATGAGCCTCAAGTTCAACTGGGTTATTCCCTGTTCATAAATCAAGACAAACTGCAGACTGGGGTGTATGTAAGAAGATTGGTTTACTCACTGCACCAGAACAAACCTAAATGACACCAATGAAGCAAGCAATCTAGATCACAGATGTAGGCACGGGGAGGTAAAAATTCTGCCTGCAAGCACTTTGTCACATCGACAGTAGCTCACCTTTTACAGCCTAAAGAGTGCAGGCCCAAGTAAAACACACTATTGTACCAGTGAAATGTTCTAATCAGTGGACTGCTGCCAGTACAATTTCAGGCTTCTATTCAAACTCCAAAAGTGTGACCATGGGAATTTAAGGGAAAAGAAAAGTGTTTTTCAAGTTACTAAACATGAATCCCTTCTGAATCATCCAAGAAGTTGTCCTTTTAATCACCACGTTTGCCTGCATCGATGATGAACCTCTGGAACACACATCTCTCATAATTGCCAAGACTAAACAGGCTAAAGAAAACCTCGCTTGTGATTTGGGCCCAGTTCATTTTGTCATTTATTCTCCCAGAGCTCCATTTTTACTCTTTCCTTGTCCTCTTACTCCAGGCTGTGTTGCATGAGACGAATGCTTTTTGCTGGACTTTTCATTTGCCAGTGAGCTTGGCACAGGAATAATTACCTGTCTCTATGATCAAGTACCTGATTACTCACCAGAGACACGCAAGATGTCTGGAGAGCAAAGCCTGGGCCTGTGCTGTGGTGGAGGACGGGAACTGCTGCTGCACTGCCTGATCAGTGCACATACAGCGCAGACACACAAACACAGACACAGTAGATGGATTAATATGTCTGCAATGTATGCATACAAAAATTAATAGATAAGACAGTAAAGATAGACACACTCACACAGGGATGATCTCATTTTTGTTCTCCTGGCAGCGAAGCATCTGACAGCATCAAGGACACGCTGACTGATGAGCTATTGAAAACACAAGGAAATCATTAAGAACGATCCTGAAGCACAAAATGGAAAGAAAGCATCCCAGTGTGAGGCAAAAATAATCCCCTTAAACTGCCTTGTTATAATTGAGATATGTTTGCCTAAGAGAAATACATGAGGAGAGGATAAGCTGTAAAAATGAAGCACTAGATGATGATGCTATGTGATACTGGGATATTATCCCCATGGTCCGAATAAACATTTGCGTCAGATACTCATTGTGTTGTGCAAGGCCCCCTCATTGTAGTCCTCATGACATACAGCCTGACCTCTAAATAAAAAAAATAGATACACAGCTTCTAAAGAGTGATCATCCACAGACAGGAGCATGACGTGCCCTCTATCCACCGCAATGTCACATCTAATCCCACACATGGCACACTCAGGTAACTTTATCTCATGCTTGGCTGTGAAGAATACATGTGCAGAGACTTTCCCTTAAGCCACCAAGACGGAATATTTATTTGTTCACAGTTCATATATTTGTGTTCTGCTCAGCATGTGACACAACTCTTACTCGCACAATAAAATATCAATAACAATCTGGCCTTTCTCTGAGGGGATCACATTATACCATGTTTTGGGTTAAGCATTAGTGTACCAGCACGGGTGAAGTCAGTTGCTGATTTTCATGTTCAAACATCAAACATGACCGTGACTAAGTGTCCAGCAAACAGGAATCACCACAACAAGGTGTTCTTGTTACATTTCATCTGCCTCCTCAGCAGTGGAACAGCCTAAAAGTGACAGTTTGTCAGTGGGTCCATTTTTTGGACGTTTGTTGGTGTGTTATGACAAGTAAGAGACATGAGTGAATAATCTGTGTTTATGTAGAGCTTATAAAGTCTTGACACATTCATATACATTCAAACATCTATGTGCAGCACTATTATCTATCACACATCTATAACAGCCACTAGGAGCAATTCAGGGTGACACGTCTTGCACAAGGACACTTAGAGCAGAGTAGATGAGCCAGGATCAAACCTCCATCCTTCTGTTTAGAGGATGACCTTATACCTACTGATCCACAGCCGCAGAGAGTGTTCATTTTAAAATGCTGCAGTACTTTGGCAATAACACCTGTTATCTCTTTACCCCAAAACTAAGTCGAACATTAAAGGAGTTCAAACAGATCTTTGAAAACATTTTAGACAAAGTGCAGGGTCACTCTTTGACTTGTGTTTTCTCTTTTGTTTGGTCGCCGTTTCTTTTTTTTAATGTAAATGCTGCTTTTATTTTGTTTGAATGAATAAACCGAACTAAAACTAAAACTCAGTCAACTGAGAGGCAATGGAAGCTTCAGCAAAGCCCTCTTATGTAATCACTCCTGGAGGAAACACAGTATCCTGAATAACTGAATCAATATTACTCCTGATTCCTAAAAAAGAGGAGCTAATGATGAATCAATACTTGAGAAGTCTCTTATATGATATAAAAGAAACCGTTGCTCAGATATACTGCATCTAATAAATTTGGTCACACAGACAAACATCTGCTCAGGTCAAAACTATGAATAGCTCTGTTGGGTAATGCAGAGTGAAAACCTTGAAGACGACTGCTTTCATCAAATACCAACTCTGAGTGGCAGAAAAATACACATACTCCCCCATGGTCGTTTCCTCTCCTCAAGCAGACGCCATATTATCATAATGTTGTCTGCTTGAATTCCTTTGTCTCCTCACAATTACGGCTCCCCACTTAGTCTCGTATGCTACTCAATAAAGCCACGGCAGCGAGTCACAGCCAGTCTCTGTGGCTCACGGATATGCAGATGTTATGATTCAGAGGTTCACTTACTTCCCTCTGTGGAAGAAGCCATTGACCTTTTGCAGTCCCTCCATGTGTCACTGTAAATAACAACAAAGCAGCAGCGCTACACAGAGGCACCGTGACCCAGACATCATCATTTATGTTCCACTCAGGAATAGATCATAGAGAAAGTACTGTCAGGTATATGAAGACAGGGGAGAGGAAGGTGTTATAAAAATGAAAACAAAAATCATTGAGATGTCTGCAGTGAACCCTGGAACCAAACACAGCCTCTGGGTAAGAGAGCAGCTTCATAGCCTGCAGGTTGCTGGTTCATTTCTGAGGCCCAGCCGTAAAGAAATGGTTTGGTTTTGAAAAAGTGAATGAATAAAATGTGCTTTGCCCTCTCAGAAAATATGTGCAAGGATGGCTTTAAATACAACAGTGAAGCTGCTCATTCAATCAACTGTAGAAATTCTCCAGCCATTTTACTGACATACAGTAAATTGAGCTTGTTAATTGTTAAGCCTTTACATTAAAAAAAAAAAAATGTATCAGAGGCACGAAAAAAAGTCACAATCCCACATACCACCACTTATTCATACTTAACAAATGATGTACATAAGTGAAATAGACGACTTCTTAATTAGAAATAATAACGCTGATTAATGACTTATTAACCTTCATCACCGCTGGTTGTGATTGACAGCTGAGAGTGGTCGGACGAATAATGATCCGGCAACCACATGATTTGACTACTATTGCTGAAGTCTCATATTAATCTAATATAAGAGGCAGATATTTCTTCAGGCACAAAGACAGGAATGATAACTCTTGCAAATAAATGAGTATTGTATTTAGATGGACAAACCTATCCTTTAATATCTTCAGAAGTTGAAGCTAAACTCCTGAAACTCCTGACACGATCCACAACAATCAAATAGTGAAGGAATCTTGGTGTGGATGGTGCGCAGCTCTTCAACTGTCTCTTTATAAAGGTCATCCTGTAAGAGACAATGGACAATTCATCATAGGAGAGAGCCGAATAAACACCATCCAACCTCAAAGTCTATTTTGGTTTTATTATGACTCATTATGACTGTATTCAGTAATTACATGATGCTTTCTTATAAAGTAGCACCAAAAAATATTTCACCTTACAGAGTGATGCCTTTCAAGATAAAAAAAAAAAGGCAGAGTGGATGTCTTAACCACCAGACTTCCCCCCATGTCTTCCCCATTGGAACATCAGCACTATCCCAGCACCTATAACTTAAATGAGAGTTATTTTATATAAAGAAATCCCTGCTTCCCAAAGAGCTGTATGGCTGTCAAAAGCCTGTAGAGTGGGTGGTTACTATTACTATTCACCACACAGTAATTACAGATCTTTCACTACTAAGCCTCTCTACGGCTACTCTACCTTTCTTTAGAGAGAGCATATTTCCAGACAGCTCTTTTGATCACGCAACACAAACACACCGAAGAATCATTTCTGCATGTCGGCTACTATTATCATTTTAAACCCGGCAGCGCTGCACATTTTCTAAATGCAAGCTGTTCTGTCGTATTTTTTATTTTTTTTTTTGCTTTTATGACAAGCTGAATTTCACTACATCTTAAACATTTCCCCCACCTCCTCTCTTGCAACCTCGCAGTAAAGCATGTGTCTAATAATCGTCAGGATGGGTAGCGTTATAGTAATGGATGCTGTGTGAGTCATTGCAGTTCCACAGTGAAGGTGGTGATGCTTAATTATACAGAGACCCGGGAAGAGGTGAGGGAGTGATGTTTGGCGCCTGTTCCATTGCACGCTGCATGCTTTCCTGGGAGCTGTCCGCCTTCTTTGACTCCTGACACTGTGTGTGTGTATGTGTGTGTGTGTGTGTGTGTGTGTGTGAGATGCCAACGGGAGAGGGAGGTGGAGTCAGGAGGGAAACAGAGGGGCGGGGGTGAAGGAAATGGTAGTTAGAGATGCAGGTAGAGAGTGTGAAGACAGGCAGAGATAACAAAGCGGTGGAACACCTCCTGATGTGGCGAGGCTCACTAATCACTTAATTTGATATATAAAAAAAAAAGATCTTACTGTCACATTGATTAACACCTCTACAGGGATCAGCGTCTGAAGAAAGAAATTGTCACTGATTCATAAAAAAAAAAATTAGTCCAACATCTGCTGGATAAGCTTCCACTAAATATCATACAAGCTATTGGGTTAGGCAAATATTACATGTTTAAATATGATGTTTGAAAAGATGTGGGCATAGTTTCATGTGTTTATAAAAGGGTTTGAGAGCAAATAATGATGAGGAGGAATGAGCACTTACCAATGCAAACCTTGCAACAAGATTAATATGAACTTAAACACCTTTACTGGTAACTGGCCCTTAAGAATTACACATAAACTCTTTTTTGTGAGTGGTTTGTATTTATTTTTAGTTTTGTGTTCCCTTTTTACAGTTGCACCCCATTCCCACTGGTCAAAAAAACCTGTTTAATCCCAGGTTAAGTGCTAATGAGCAAATTGTAATCTAAGAGTTTAACTAATTTAAAGTGTTTATGTGTGTGTTGTTGTTGTTGTTGGGTTTTTTTGGGTGGGGGGGCAGTTTGGTCTGGAGGACAAGACAGTTAAGGACTGTTAGCACAAACATACAGGCAGCTGCACAGACAGATTTCCCCCCTGGCACTGTTGGTTCTGCCTGATTATTTAACAGGGGGCAACTGGAAGTGGTTGACATGGTTTCATGGGCTTTGTGCAGTGCACACTCCTCAATTATGGATGGGAAAAGTGACACTGTGACAGCTGTAGCTCTCAGGGGGTCGGCGAGAGAGCGGCAAAGTGAGAGACAGATAGAGAAAGGAGGAGGAGAGAGAGAGAGTGAGTGTATGCAAGGAATAATTCCTTCCTCCTCAAGCGGGAAGGCAGAAGACAAGTCTTCGGTGCAGACATCACATGCACACATACACACACACACACACACACACACACACACACACACACACACAAACATAAGCCCTCTTCTTGTTAAATTAAATATGCCCTGAAAATGACGGAAGGGGTGGGGGTAATGAGGAAATTATTCACAATCCTTGACATGCTTTAAATCAGATTATACTCTCTGCCTGCTTCACCAGACTAAAGACAGTCCAATCCATTCCTTGCTTAAGGCACACCACCTCCTACACACACGTACATTGAAAGGTACAGAAAACCTCATCTGCATCCATCTCAGCCAAAGACAGAGGGAGAGAGGGGAAGTTAATTATCCACAGCTTGCTTTGTGACTGGATGCAAAGTGGAAAGTATAGGCTTGGACCTGCTGCCATCTTGGGGGAATTATTACACCTGATCCTGGAGGGAGTCGCTCTGCTGCAAGAAGAGGGGACGCACCACGAGGGCACGGTTCCCCGACAGCAGGCTGTCTAATGAAATGCATATTAACCAGCTGAAAGGGAGGGAGGAAGACAGGGGTAGGGGAAAAGGGGGGTGAGGGAGATGTCACTGGCTGCAGCCCACTCCCCTTTTCACCAGCTCACATGCCATCACAGTACATACCTCCGCAGAGGGGCCCATTGTTGAGCATTTGGGGCTCTTATACTAGGAGACACATCTTTGCCAGTGCACCCTGCAATTATGTGGTAATGAGACCTGTGCATTTCACAAGTCTCCCAGAGCGGTTACAGTAGGTATATGCAAGGATAGCAGCATTTAGTGCTATAGAGTGTCACAACATCTCCACTGGCTGCTCATGAAATAAGTCAAGGCCACACAATAGCACCTGTTATCCTCCCATTTAAGTAAGAGGCAGTGGTTCAGCAGTGACCTTGCAAGAAGCCTCAACATGTATGATCTATGGTAATGTATGTAAATTGAGACCAGTGATTGCATAAATTAGAGCACAGGGCATGTGTGTGTATGTGATGTTGCTGTGGGCGCATCTTAGGTTAAAGCCTATACAGCTATAGGCACTGGATGAGCCAGGTCTCAGAGGCAACAACAATCAGCTTATACAAACAAAGCGAGGCGGAACACACGCACACACACACACACACACACACACACACACACACACACAGGTGTAAATACAAATGCATGTTTAAGTTCACATACCTCGCTTCATTTTTGCTGCGTGGGCTCATTTGCAAACACACACACACACAACCTCAGCCGACATACACAGTGCATTGCTTCTGTGCCGAAAGTACAGGTGGTGTATTTCTTTACACAACCCACACTGAAGTGTTACCCTCACTCTTTTGTTAATGGGATGGTTCTCAGGTCTGTTGAAATTAATGTGATTCATCTTAAGCCACACCAACAGTAATGCTTACAATCCTGTTCACCAGTGTTTTCTCAGCCTGTGTTTGTCTCCAAGGATTGAGGCGGAGAAATAAGGTAAGCTGTTATCTCAACAATATCTACCACCACAGCTGAGACCAAGAGCAATATCAACAACTGTGATGGAAAGGATGGTATAGACAGAGAGGGACTGAAGGATGGGGATAAATAGATGATACAACTAGTAGAGATGTTGGAAAGATAAGACTTTGGATGTACAGGTGTAACAGGGAACACATGGCTTGTTTTTTGAGGGGAGGTTAATACAGAAATCAGGTAAAAAAAGGTAAAAATGATAACAATCCATTCAACCTTTAAGACTTTGGGGTAACAAAGAGTCACATTTTTAAGGGTAATCTTGATTTACAAGAACATATAGAGAAAGAAAAGTAGAGAAAGTGCTCAAAGTGCATAACCCTAAACCAAGGCTGCTCCGTTTCTTAAAGGATAAGACTGTTTTTAATCTGGAGCCATATCACAAACAGAATAATTCTCAGATTCCAATATGTCAAACTGACATTAGTGTAAAATTCGAAAAAAAATATTAATATGTTGTTGCAGCCAACCCATCATTTGAAAATAATCACTATTTCGGTGCAAAAATCCTGAAGCACTGATAAAGAAAATGAAGTGGACATACTGTATATGTATGTGTATGAGAGCAGAGCAAAATAATTGGTGACCTTTTTTCTATTTAGCCTTTATTTCACTAGGAAAATGTGCCACTGACAGTAAAAACCTCTTTTTCAAAAGGAAGACTTGGCCAAGAACAGGCACAAATAAGACATCACGTTGCCGACGTAAAGGACAAGAGAAAGAATCCATAAATATTTCAGTATATCAATTTTATAATTTGCTCTGCTAAAAACACTAACATCTCAGGGAATCCAACTTTCAGTTCTTTCACACCAAGTTAAAAGCATTTTGAGATGAACTGACTAAGCTTCAAGTGCTTCTGCAGCTCATTCCACGACAGTCCTGAGAACACAAATAACATTTACCAGTACTTTTCTGCAAAAGTGAAAAAAATAAAACAAAACAAAAAACATGTCAGTGACTGAGCCCACGTGTGGCCAAAAGAGGCCAACCTATCCTCGACTATAACGCACAGTGACGAGTCAGAGCTGTGATAAATTATGAATAATAATGAAAGATATACAGTACGTGAAGGATTTTTAACAGTGGTGATGAAATGGCGCGGCAAACACTGGTCCCCTGACACCACTCAATCATTGTTTCAATGCCACAGTCTGTCTGGGTACTGCTGCTGACCGTGTTCAGTCAAACATCGCAATGACCTCCACGTTCTTTGGACTGGATCTAGCGTAACACCTTGGCAGCATGGTATGTGTGAATGTGCAGCTGACAAATGTGCAGAAATGATGTCACCCAATGTCAGCTGGGACGGACTCCAGCTCTGCCCACGACCCTCAAGTTACATCAACATGGATGATCATGATCATGTGGAGACTGTGCCAAGGGAATTATGTTCTCCTTAGCTGAACTACACTCAGTGTATTTGAGTGTTCATGTCATGTCTTTACAGCTCGACTTGAATGCATAAGTGACCGTTAGTGTATCATCGCCCTCCTTTATTCGATCTGTCCATTTCTTGTATAGCTGCTTCTGGTATGATTAGATGCCGTTCCCAATATTATCATTTTTGCAAGCCAGTGAGAGTAGTGTGCAGTAATATACGCTGCACAAGGACAGGGTCATATTTAAGAGCTGACATAAAGCATGAAGGATCTTATGCTTCAGATAAAGGGCTGAATCACAAGGCTTTAGCAATAAAGGCATTGACTTTAAGAGTGAGGGCAGAAAAATGTCCTCTTTAAATCTAAGTATTAAAACTCTCAATCTTTTTTTATTCTGATGTATCTGTTTAACATCATATAACATATAGAACCATGCAGTAAAATGTGAGGGTGCTTTAAAAAAAAAAATAAAAAATCATAAATATCCCGTCAATAACCAGCAGCTTGGGGAAAAATAAGGTTTTACATCTCCAATATGCTGCCCTCGTGTCATGTTGCGTTACATTATCTGTGCAGTCATAAATAATTGTCATATTTCAGCCTCTGAGCACAAAGGTCCTGTGGGTTCAGCTTAGAAATTAATTTACTTTTCTCTCTCTTTCCAGTCCGCATAGTTGATAAGCGGTTTTGAATAAAAAGGTATTCTCTCTCTCCTTGGAAACCATATTTGTGACAAGAAGAAAATAAGGAGAGGGCGCCAGCAGGGGTGCTTCACTGAACATTCTTCAGCTCTTTCAACAATCATTGTTTTCTTCTACACTGCGCACAAAACTCCAGCAGTGGCTACTGTAATTAGCGTTTGGCAATCAGCACAAGATTATTGGTTTAATGACTGGGAAAAACAAATGGAATCAATCCTACTGGTGGAGGAGCTTCACAGCGATCAGACTCACAGCATCACAATGAGGCCTGCATGCTTTACACTTCAAATTAGCATGATGTACCTCAGAGATAATTAAGCTGAGGTGGTGGTTAGGCTGACTGGAGATTTGTGAACAAATAATTGCACTTGCTTATTAATAAACAATTAGCAATCATCCAAACTTTAATACTGCATACCGAGATGACCTATTAGTGCTAGAGAAACTGATTTGATTTTAGAAAATAAAAACATTCAAATTCAATCTACTTTGGGGTGTAACCTTGGTAACACGTTTGATAATACATTTGGAGTAGAGAAGTAATGTTATCGTCATTGGTAATCATCAAATAATGGCCTGGTCAAAACAATAGAAAAATGTGTTTGGGACAGAAAGGAGGATAACATTAACTTAATAATATGCTAATGTTAAGGTATTACACTGATTGTAGCCTATAAAAATCTCATTAGCAAGTCATTACATGGATATTATGACTAGAGATGAGCCAATTCGATACTCGTATCTGTCTGATATTGATCAAAATGACTGGGTCGGATATCGAACAGATAAAAGTAAAAAATCCTATTTACTATGTAACATGTACAGACTGTAAATATGTAAATAAAATCAGTAACAGCATTTAAGCTGAGTCATGCTGTGGGCTGTTTATTTGTTCTCATAACAGCTGGAAAATTGTTTTGAAAAAGCTTGAAATGACACAGCGGACCTAATTTCAGTATTGGCAGATACTGGACTTTGTGACATCGGTATCGGACATCATGTCATCCCTAATTATGACAGGGTATTATTACCATCTTCTCTCTTTAATACCACACTATTACCAAGCTGTAAATTGCATTAGAAATAAGATGGTATACTACCATAATGCTCCTATTTAAAGATTATTACAACACTTATCTATATTTTTACTGCATGTGTGTCTTGTTAATTGTTACCTGTGTCCTGGGACAGCCTCCAAAAAAATGATTAAATAGACAATTACTGGTGATCAGTGGTGTAACAAAGGCACTGTGTGTGGATGTATGTGACCTCAGGACCTTGAGATAGATGTGACAAGAAGACACAGTAGGATTGTAGGAGTGTGTTAGTGAGAGACAGAGTTGGTGTCTGGGTGTATACAGAGAGTATTCCAGAGAGAGCACAGCCTCATTTGCATTCACTACAGACTGACAGTGGTGGCACAAGCCCACCATCACCACCATACCCCAAGGGATGGTTGCTCTTGCTCCTGCTGCTGCTGCTGCTGCTGCTGCTGCTCCTCTTGCCCAGAAAGAGGAGCCGCCCGGCCTCCTCTGCTGATGAGCAAGCATGATTTTATTAAACCAAAACACAGAGATGGGGAAAGGCTAATGACAGACGGGGGGCGGGGGGGAGTTATATCTGGGGGTGCATTTTGTTTTTGTAATGCTGAGGACATGAGCTCCACTGGTCATGTACCATCTGGATATCTATGTACAGTTTTCACACTTGTGTTAGTGTTGCTGTCTAATGTCGTCATCCTCCTGTTGTTGCAGACACACAGTATGGAGAACATACCACACTTTATATAGTATCAGTTTAACCATAGTGCACCTTATACTATTAATATAAATTTTGCATTTATGTTAAGACTTTTTGGATTCACTGTCAAGTTTGCCCATGGACACATCAGCATGTAGATGAGTGGAGCCGGGGATCGGACACCCTACGTTCCGTTTGGAAGACGACCTGCTCTATGACTGATCCAAAGGTGAGTCACTGTTCTGCATAACATTGGTCCCAAGTACATTAATCTGTAACAATTAGTGTTAACACTGTTGCCTCAATATGCTCAATAAGTAGCCTGTGACTGATGGCCATTTGCTTTTTATTTAAGGGGCTAACTGCTACAAACACCCAGATGACATTTAAACTAGACCTTAAATTATTGGCCATTTCAGGCAAATTCTTAATCTGAAACATTAAGAGGAACTATAGTTGTCACATGCAGAGAATGCTGTGCAGTGAAATATAGTTGAGTACAAAAATATAAAGTAGAATATGAAATGGAAAATCAAGAACCTCAAAATTATACTTAGGTACAGAGGAAATGTTCTCATATGTTCCACTACTGCCCTGTTGTAGATTTAAATCCCTGATGTTGTGTCTTAGCTCAGCTGAACCAGTCATGACACCTATTCCAGACATATTCCAGAACTCTGCCTACAATCCAGTCAAATCCCTTCAATCCACTCAAGTTGTGCAGAATTTTCATTTCATAAACATACTGTTCTTATTTAATTATAATGAGTTCAAACCATGGTGTATCTGGGCTCAGTTCATGAGGTCAAACACTGGGATTTGTGGAATTAAGGTGAAAAAAAAAAATCTGGCTACTTCACATAGACAGGAAGGCATTGAGTCAAGTCTTGGCTCCGATTCATTCACTGTGGGTAGAGGTGTTTTGTAGAAGTCAAGCACAGTTCTGGATCCTTCCATTCCTGCAGACTCCTGCTGGGTCACACAACATCCATCTACTGCAGTAATTAAACAGGACCCCCAAGTAAACAGTCACTCACACACACGCATGCATGCACTAATTGCAGGCAGGAGGCATCCTAATCATTGCAGACCAAATTAAAGCAATCAATTGAAACTAGAGACCAGCAGAGAGGAATTCATTCACGGGGGCTTGATCTCTGCAAAGACCACACAGGCTGCGTCAGCTCCACTAAACAGCTAGACACAACTACCGTCTTCACAGTGGGATGCCCTTATAAAGAGATGCATATAGACATTTAACAAATTCAATTTTATAAGAAGCCCATTTTACGATGTAGAATTGTGTTCTTTTATGTCCCAACAACAAAAAAAGTCTCTTGGCTGACACAAGTGGTTACATTGCTCCACACATCTGTAAGGCATTTACTTGTCCAGTGCCTCAGAGTTCTCCCTCTCTTTTCATGCTTTTGCCTTCTCCAACATAAATACACTCACACTAGAGGGGGATCAAAGTGACGAACATCATGGGGAAAAAAACAATTGTGGCAGGTAGGATGGTGTTTTCTGTTTGTTTCTGTGTTCGGCACAGGACGCCGGGGAAAATGAACACATCTGCCAAAATCAGCCTCTGCATCTCTACGCAGGCTCGCTTAAGGGAGTGCAAGAGTGTGAGCGTATCCAATTCCAACATTCCCCATGTTTTTACAAACACATCATGCTCATGTCACTAGGGAGGCACCCCCCCTTTCACTTCTCTCCTCCCCCTCCCCACCAGCCAGGCCAACTGTTGCTCCATCTCCCAGGCAGATTAGGGGAAGTGCTGGCTCCTGAAAAATGCACGCCTGCTGCTGCTGCCGCCGCCACTCTCAACTGAGGATTTATTGGCACTGGCGTGGCGGCCCAGGCTTTCGGCCTCAAGCTAGCAGGCAAGAGAGTGGTGTAAGAGGAGGACCTCTGCTGAGGAATTACATGCCATCAATTGAAAACATCACGGTGCCTCTTAAAAGGAGAGCAGCAGCTTTTTTTAAGCCTGCTTTTGAAATCATTCTGATGTGTTAAGTTGGAATGTCTGGGTCTCGCACTGGGTTTCAAAACAGGACCTTAAATTTAAAAACAACCAATCCATTACGAGCTACTTTGATTACGTATTCATAAAGTGAAGGCAGCTAAATGCTGCACTTCAGCTCTGGTCGTGATGACACTGAACAAATGTACCTGACGGGGACAACGTGAACATGTAAATGGTCTGAGCTGCAATAACAAAACAATTACACGACAACACAAACAAGATGAGAGCAGTGATGTGGATCCATGGTGAATAATCTATCAGACTGACAATTAAGAGCTTGTGTCGTGGTTTTGATAAGGCTGCTTTTTTTCCAGGAGGAAACACATCTTTTAAGATGAAAAGTAAAATAATTGTGTAGCTGTGCAAGTGTCATTGGGGAAAAACGGAAGCTGTAGCTACCGGGCCTGAAGAGATGTGGTGTGGAGGTGGGGGCAGGGAATGTGGGGCATATTCTAAACAAGCAGCAGTGCACAGAGGTCGCCGTGAGACGATTCTTTTCACCTTGGTGGCCACCGTGTGCTGCAAGGATGCGCAAACAGAGAAGCCTAACATGTATCTTGACTTCTCCCTAGAGCTAATATTAGGAATCTATCCAGTTTCAATAACCTGTAAAATATGATCAAGTAAATGTTGATGACTTGTGATGGCAAAGGTCAAGAAACCTCCGATTATAAGAAGAAACATCCAAACAATACACCAGTGCAGGCCAACACTGTTTTTAGCTATAGTTAACCTTCAAATAACCAGCTGTAAATTAAGTCAATCATTTCAATAATAACTATTTTGTGGCAGCAGTTGTGAAATACTGAGTGGCACAGAGAGAATAACTCATCTGTACAAAGACTACACAGCCTGTCATTGCTTGTCATACAGCACCACCTGCTGGAGATTAAGACAATTGTGACCAATAAGAGGCTTGTGTTGAGTATCAGAGTGAGAGTCTGTCCTTCTGTGTCTTTGATGCTCTGCAGCTCAGCATTTATGATGCTTACATTAGAAGTGGAAGGTCTGATGTAATATTTGCAGCTGCCTGAACACAATGACACTGCCTTTTATGTCTGTATGCAATGCTATAAAAATCCCTTTAGAAATAGTGTTGGATAAAGAGTTGTGCTGCTGAACACCTGCTATTGTAATTCAAGGGTCATTTTTACATATTAGATTAGTGTCAATACATCCCCTATTTCTCAAAGTTAACAATCAATTTAAAAAAAATGAAATCCTGAATTTGGATCACCACCAAAATATCATCCACTCTGAAGGCCATAACCTACAGCTCCAGAAAACTTGGCTCCAGCTGCTCAACAGATGTAGCTGGAATCATAATATCTCTTTATGTCATGAAGAGTTTTAAATGACTTGAAAGGTGAACTATGTAGAGAAGCAAAAACAAAAGAAATGTTTCACTCAGGTTCTTTCACTTCTGTTCCAATAAAAAGTGTTGGCCAAACAGAATAAGATGATTATTGAGAGAATCAAATAATACATTTAACAAGCTAATTTACAGAAACTTGTTCCAGAGACCAAGAACATTCGATCACTCTCACATCTACTTTAATGCTTAAATAAATGAAAATGCATTAATAACCTCACTGTTTGAAACATAAAGGGCTTTTCATGACATTTTGTCAGGTCACAGTTGGGAAAAGCTTGGCTGCAAATCCTCAAATTGATGATGGCTGTGTTCCATTTAGCTTCCTCAGTTTCAGGGTTCACGCTGGCTCACTGTCACACTCTTGGGACTGATTTGACCTGAACAGAGCCATTGTTACTTTGATCAATGACAGCAGTGCATTCCCTGTTCATAAACGTCAAAATGTCTGCTGTAAAAACTGACAATTAGACATCAATTAGCGTAATATTGATTTTCCAGAAGCTACTATTCCAGGCCAACAAATTCCACTTTTCCCACTAGGACAGTGACCTGCTCTATGACGTGTGTGTTATTATAAAGGCCCTGGTATGCTTAGAAATCATGCGATATAGTAGATAACTGCAACACGTGTACAGTAATATCACATAGAGAACACAGATGGTGAAATATTAGATAAACACAAGTGAACCAGCAGTTAAACAATGAATTACTGTGATGTATCCAAATGCATGCATGAGTGGGAATGCTTCTTACAAATGCAGTACCAGAGTTGAGACATCAGAGGAAGCAGCAGCTGGCACAGTGTGCAGAGAAAGAAAAGCAGAGATGACAGGAAATATACGGAGTCTGTCAGAAGCAATGTCAGGTCACTGTTCTCCTCGTCTGCTCTTTGGCAAACTACATTCATCTTGGCAGATAGCAATTTATATGTCGAGTTAACCTCCCTCCACAGACTCTGCTCTGATATCCTGACTGGGGCAGTACAAGTCTACTGACAATTCTATAGTAGTAGCAATAACACAATTACAGGGCAAGGGGTAGAGCCAGAGAACAGCTATGACAGCAATAGTACATTAACCTCCTTTCACCATTATCGCTGACTTCATACAACGTCTAGGCAATGCCAGGACAGACTCTGAAGAAAATAACCCTCTTTAACAGAAATGGGTCAAAGCACTCCTGTTGAAAAAACTATCAAAAGGCTTCAGAACAAACTGTGAAAAATGAACTGGTAATACTGGATGATTTGTAGGTCATGTTTCTTTGTTGATATTCTTCTGAGGCGGTCCCTCAGATTCCTGAGGTAGTCACATGAGATTGAAACCTAATTGAAAACAGGTTTTTCAATTGACAGGTGTGCTTTGTCAAGAGTTCATTTGATATCTTGCCTTCTTAATGTGTTCACGACCATCAATTGTGTTATGCAGCGGTAGAATTGAAACACAGGGCTTCTGTTTTAAGTCATATTATGGCAAGAACCACTCAACTATCAATCAGGAAAATTTCAAGAACTTATGCGAAAACCATCAAAAACAAAAGGCTGAAACTGGCTCTCATGCGGCTTGTCACAGGAAAGTAAAACCAACAGTAACCTCTGTTGCAGAGGACAACCCTCAGAACCTCAAAGTAGAGCCCTTAATTGAGTTCACATAGCAGACAAGACTGCATGAATCAGGCTATATGTATATATATATATATATATATATATATATATATATATATATATACATACATATATGTATATATGTATATATATATATATATACATACATACATATATATATATATATACATATACATACACACACACACACACACATATATATATACACACACATATATACACACACACATACATATATTTATATATATATATATATACATATATACACACACTTTGTAGTATAAAAAACCCAATTGCTTAATACTATTTATTTAATAATTTACATATACACTTCCAAAATATGTAGCTATGTTTAGACAATATAATATAAAAATGATTTACACAATCATGAGACAATAGATCAAAGACAAGAAAAACAACTAGACAAAATGATGACCTCAAACAAAAACATGATCAAGGAGTGACCAAATAAATGACTGTAATTACATTCTCCTCCCTTTACACTATTACAGCATTTTAAATGAGTGTGACACGAGACCCTTTATACATTTACACTGTGCTACATTACTACTAACATTAACAGAGAACATCCTGTTATTTATGAAGTGTGTAAAACACCTTCCTGCTAAAGCACCTGCATGTGATTGAATAATTAGTGGAATTAGGAGTGAGCAGGTTCACAATTTTCATATACGTTACCTATAACTGCATTAACAAGGAAATACAGTACTCACTCTTTTTTCCTTCAGCAACAAAGAACTTGGAATGAAGTTCCACACACCTGTAGATCATCACAGGTGTAAATAATGAAATTAATTAACATTATAATGGCTGCTGTGCAAAAAAACATTAACCCATATTTAACAGATACCTAACAGAATAGTTGACATAACATCATGGTGTGAGCAAAAATACATATACTTAAACATACATCTGACATTATGGCCCACTTTGTCCCCTTTACGGTTTGAAATATTTTAAGAGTCATCAAAGTCATCGAAGGCGACTGCATATGAGGTGAGGCGAGGAAGATGAGCGCGTCAGTTTTACTGCTATGCCATTGACCGCGAGTCATTTGGAAGTCTACCAGTAGATGGCACCATTGCAGCGTTTAACGCCAGACACTCCGTGTATAATCTAACAGAAGAAGTTAGTGACGTCGACTGTCGCAAACACCGTAAAGATGTCTGAATGAGCAGCTTATGGCTTAGCCTGAACGCTAACAACTTGCTTTTCTTTTTAGTTTATATTTACTTTTGTTTCCTTTAGCAGCGCGAACACTGTATTACATGGGGACCAAGAGTTTACCATGAAACTCCGGGCGCAGAATGACAGGTGAGCGGACGCTTTTACAGCCGG
Source organism: Solea solea (assembly GCF_958295425.1). NCBI lineage: Eukaryota > Metazoa > Chordata > Actinopteri > Pleuronectiformes > Soleidae > Solea > Solea solea. Next base: position 15,127,850 of record NC_081137.1, on the reverse strand, counting down.
AAGTGTGACCTGGTAGAAAAAAATTGCTAGATGCTAATGCTAACGAGATTCCACCTCTACTGTCTAATATTACTGTTTATTGCCTGAAAATGACGATTAGTTTAACTGACGATAATAACCCCGCAACAATTGTGTAATGCTCAGGAGAACGGAATGTGTCCGTCTGTTAGTGATTGTCTGTTAGTCATTGTAAACAAAACTCCGTCTAACTCAACAACAATGTCTCTGTTGAATCTATTTTAATACGTACAATGTAAATAAATGAGGTTCACATTGTCAGTTTAACTTAAATAATGTTATAAGTGACAACTCTATTTCCTGTCAGCTTATGTCCTCAGATTGCTGCACAGTCTTGCAGTCATAATAAGTAAGTTCTATGAATGTATGTGTGTATGTGCATATTTAGTGGTCGTGGTCCGTAATGTTGCATCACTGCCTTGTTTTGAATTTAATCAATTATTTATTTCTTTGTTCTTTTTTTCTCTTAACCTGTCTTTGAGCTATGGAATGACAATATAAACCTTTGAGTCCCGAGACAGAACAAAATCAATCTTCTCCTGTGTGAGAAATTCACTTTTTGCTCTGGACTCTTTACCTGAATATAGGAAAAAAGAGGTTGGATTCAGAATGGATGATTAAATTCAGAGGAATGCCGCAATTCAGCATAGATAACAACTGTAGTAGAACACCACTGAAGAATTCTTACATTTGCTGTTTTTATCAGTTAACTGACTAAAATCAGGCATGTTGATACAGATGTTATTGGACACATTTTGCCTGAGGCCTCAAAAACTTTTTTTTCTTGTCAAAGGAGTGATTCCAGAAGAGCGCTGAAACTGAGGGAGTCTCCTACTGTAATGCAGCCTAAATCAAGTGAGCAGGACGACCATGTAGTCAATGGTTTATCCCTAACTCTGGAACCAGTGCTTCTCACCAGGACACCAGCCTCTGGTGCAGCAGCTGCTAACCCTGAGAGTAATGAGGTGCGAGTGCCCATGACAAGTGGGCCTGGGGAGTCCAGTGGAGGTGCATCATCCAGGAGGTCCAGAGTCGGTTCCCACAGCCACTCACATTCACATTCACATTCACATGGACACAATCAGAATCCGCATCACTCCAGTTCAGAGCCTGAGCTTGACCTGTCAGACTCTGATCTGGACTCAGGAGAACCCAGCACCTCCTTATCGGAGCTTCGCTGTCTGTTCCGCTGGCTCCAAAAGAGTCTTCCTTTCCTAATCATACTGGGTGCTAAACTGGTCACCCAACATACTCTTGGTAAATATGAGTTATGCAGAGAGCATTTTAACAAGCAGGAAACACAACCTATTAATTGTTCTCTTAATTCTTAGGTCTAGCAGTTGGGGTTGGCCTCTTCATGACTTTTTTATATGTGAATAAAAACATTCAAAAACAGGTTTTCCTTCAGGTAAGTCAATTACATGAAAGTCATGATTCATGCTGCACATCATCATTGCTGGTAAATGCCTGAACCGTGTTTTTACTTGTGTGCATCCTCAGGATCGTCACTCAAAACTAGAGTGCGTGTGGCTGCTTCTCTTCCTGATTTCTTCCACCGTTCTGCTTTACTACACTTTTCTTACTGAGACACTTTACCATTGGTAAGGTTCAGTTCATCACCTCTCAGTAGAGCAGGATTGTCTAATTGTTACTTTTTTTGGATTATATGATGCTGTTTGTGTTTGTGGGCTGAGGAAGACGACAGAGCTGCTTCCTGGGTGACTTGACTACAAGACTTAAATTGAGTGCATTGCATCATGAAAAAAAAATATGTCTATACTTGTACAATTAACATTTGATCAATATGTAGTGTGGTATATTGGCCACTGTGTGCTTAAATATGCTGCTTACATATATTAAGCTATTAAATAAACCATGGTTTGAGAAGCAGGGACCGAGATTGTGCCACTTGATCGAAATGTCATCTTCCCTTCAGCCTCATCTTCCTCAGCCCAACCATTGAGCAGCTGGGTTTCTGGGAGGTTCTATGGGCAGTTGGCATCACCAACTTCATAATAAAGTTCCTCTTTATGGGGATCAAGTGCCTTATTCTGCTGCTGCCATCTTCATGGGTGACCTACAGAACCCAGGTAAGACTGGTGGATTTCTTCCTGACCTTGATAATTTAAGACATTATCGCCACAATTAAATCTCTGTGATTTTATGTCTCCAGGGAAGGTGGCTGATGCTGACTGAGGAGCTGTGTCAGGTGCACCAGGCCATGGCTCCAGTTTCACTGTGGTTTCAATACCTAGTCATCCACCAGGAGGCTGATGGCACCCTTGGACTCACACTTGGGGTCCTGCTGGCTTTGCTCTACCTCATACTGAAGGTGTGATCATGGAAACGTAACTGTCACAGATCTAAGTAGTAATGTTGAAAACTGCCACTTAAGTAAAAAATAATGTTCTGTCTTTCAGCTTTTAGCATTGTATGGACAGTGGACATCTTTACTGAAAACTGTGAGGCAATGTCTAAAGGGAGAGGTGAGTTCTGAACCATTTAAAAAAAAAAAAAAAAAAAAAGTTCTGTTCAGGATCAGTAATCCGCTGTATTGAGGTGTTTTTGTTTTTCCTTTGTTTCTCAGCTCACAGGCACAGCGGCCACTAGGAGTCAGTGCAGCATGGCCGGAGATGTCTGCCCCATCTGTCGGGGAGAGTACAGAGAGCCTCGGGCTCTTCTCTGTCAGGTAAAACCACATCACAACAAGCCTGTCATAGTGTAACTTTACTCAGGCTTTGTAGTTAGTAGGAATTTTCCCCAATGTTCCGTTTGGCAACAGGAGGCAGATAAAAATCCTCAAGGCATCTGTCAGGCTGGCATGTCTCCCCTCTTCATCTCTGTGCTGTTGAGTCACAGCACACGATGAAAGCAGGCTCGTAGTCACTGAGCAGGAGCATTAACTCTTAAAAGACCACATTTGAGTAGCACACAAACTAAAAATACCAAAATATCCTATAATTAACACTTCTCTTTTTTTCCCTCAATTCATGTACATGACCCACTGACATGCTATTGTGTTTCTATTGTACAGCACATTTTCTGTGACAAATGCATCGCTCTGTGGTTTAACCGTGAGAAGAGCTGCCCGCTGTGCCGCACTGTGATCACAGAAAAAGTCTACCAATGGAGGGACGGCGCCACATCTCCACACTTGCAGATTTATTAATCGATAAGTCATATATTGGGAGCGTTGGAGTGAGGGACATTGGTATTACTTTATACTGAATATGTGATTTTCTATGGCTGTCAAACCCCACTGACAAATAATGTTGTACACACTGTTTCATTGATCAGCTAAGGGCTGTAGCCACTGTGGGCTGAGATCAGTAAAGGCACACAATGTTCACCTACAGAAGGCATGTTTCTGGATCATTAACCAGTAGCATCCCTACTTGTCACTCTTGACAGACAATTGAAAGATGATTTTCATGCCCATTAAGTGTTTTTTTTAATTTGCATTTTTTTTGTCTTTTCCCATTTTAAGTTGTTTTCCCTTGTTGCTTTTACTTACCTTAAATGTTAATATAAACTTTCTCTGTGTGGCAGCAAACGGTTCTACTACTCGGTTTTCTTCTACTTGTAAATATGGGAAGATAAAGAAATATTTTCACAAAGTATTTTAAACAGGTTTTTCTTCTGTGGTTCATTTGAACAAACAAACAAAGGAAATGCATCAATCCTGTCTTAAACCCAGTGTTTCTTCCGTCTGTGGACACGACGTACCTGATTTGTAACAATATTTGTTGAGCAGCTGCAAACTTCTGCTCAGGTAAAAGAATGTGACATTTGGGGGCTGACATCTACCAAACAAACTTTTCACAATAATGTTTCATGGTCCAGTTATGGCCAGAATAAAAAAAAAAAAACTATTTCTACTAAATGCTACTAAGCTTGTGAGATTAATTAACACAGAAAATTATTTTTCTATGGAGGTGTCTGAGTCTCGTTTTTGTACAAACCAAAGACTGGGGAAAAACATCTATTTTATTGTGTCCCAAAATAATTTCACTGTGTTATTTTGTACTCATTAAGATTCATGAACTGAACCTGAATAAAGTTCCACATTTGAATGTCTTGCTTGCATCATGAAATACAACGAAAATCCCTGTCATAAAACATGTTGCATTTGCTTGTTTTAAAAGATACTTTTCTGAAGTTGCAGATTAACACCTCAGTGCTTATTTTTCTAATCTAAACATCAAATTAGTTCATACACTGCAGAGTAAAGTGGATTATCAGCTCCATGCGACTGTTTCTCAGTGAAGAATTGTTTTGAATCTGATGTTGCCCAGGAAATGAATTGTTGATGTAGGTAAGGCGGTAGCACGACGGCTACGTTATAGTAATAAAGCAAGATGCCTGCAAAAGGCAAAAGAGGATAGCCAACAACGCTTAAATGGGCCCACAAATTATTTTTAAAGTGTATCCTATTGCTAAAAAACCTGGACATTTAAGCAGTTTGATGGAATAAATACTTTGTTTTTGGCGCGCAGGTACAACATCACCTGATGACACGGCCATCAGGCACAGCACACATCCGATTGCTTATCGCTGTCGTTATTTAGGATTGTTTGCCAGGCAAACATATTTGTTTTATTTTAATTAAATTTTTTTTCACACCTACGGAGAAGCCTCCCCAATTTCATTGTGTTTTTACCTGCAAAAAGACAAATAAAGTCTATTCTATTCTATTCCGCCTACCAAGTAAAGGTACTATTCTCAGTCCAAACACAAGGCTGACCAAGGGCTTTACCATTCCAAACCGTACTGTACTGCACCATGATGGAAACACGGCTTGAGACAAACATTGTGTAGAGGTACCAGCAGTGTTTTAGGTATTACTGTGTATTACTCACAATTTCCTTGCCAGGGCGACAGAAGTTACACGCTGGAGCTCCCTAGGCTGTAACATCAACAGAAATGTGAAACACCCTTTTATACAAAGATAGTGTTTATCACCTGAAGTCAGCTTGATCACAGAGGTTGTTCTGTTCTCAAACATCTAAATGTGGAGGATGCTTCTCAAACATACCTGGATCGAAGCAATAGTATCGATGCTAGTCTCCCCACCCAGCTCACAAACCTGACAGAGTCAGATAATATGTGTTAGTGTCAAGCAAAGAAATAAACAATCTTGAGATCTAACAGTATGTGAACTTTATGGATCAACTTTCAGCCTTTTCCACAAACACAATATACAGCATACTGTATCCACATACACAGTGTACTTAAAAGGCACAACGCTAATCTCATTGGTTTTTGCATCAGTTTTATCCACAATAAACAGCTCTCATGGTAAGCACTGCAAAAAGTCTAGCAAGAAAACCCCAAATGATGATTAACAATAAATACTGTAAAACATTGTCAACATCCTCAATTTAAGAATAAAAAAAAGCTGCTTCTGAAGTTGCTGTAAGAAAGAAAATCATACTCTACATGCTTGCAAAATATTCCAAAAATAAAAATGCAAAATAAGATGACCACATAATCTGCAACATAATAAATACTAGATAGCATAATATGAAAAATGTAGTGGTAAACGGGTGCTTTAAATAAATATAAACAAAGAAACCAAATGGAATAAAAAAATGGAATGAGCAACAAGATAAATCACTTGTGCGTAACATAATGAATATGAATATTAAAACTTAACACCTATGTAGAAAAAATATGGACTATAACCTAATGAAACATTAAAATGTATCCCAGTTTCAATGTGGGAAAATAACATATGATGAAGAACGTATGAGGAAAAAACAGGTTTACTTTTGAACCTTCTGTCGAGACAAAAATCATTTGGTTCAATAACAGTTTCATCGGTCAATTGAAAACATCAAGTATTTAAAATGCAAGAGACTCCTCTCCATGTGTTTAATTTTCAATTTCTATAACTACATCGGATACGGTGTTTAGGCTGCAAACTTGTTTAGGATGTAGCACGAACAGGTCAAACATATCATTTAAAAAACATCTTAGAAGCTGTTTCACTCATGAGTCTGGGTTTAACACCATGACAGACAGCTGTGTGACTAGTGTCTGGGCACAAAGAGCACACGTGAGAAACAGAAGACATGAACGCATCCTCAAGTAAAAGGCAGTGATATAAATCTAACCAGACCTATTCTGTGTCAGTGACCGTTGGTCTCTGTGACTGTGACAAGGCTGCATCTGTACTGGAGGTAAAAATTAAGCTGAATCGCAACTTAACGTGTTAAAAGGCATTAAAAGTGTGTTTACATTCAGCTCAAAGTAACTGTACAGTGCTTCTGGACAGGCTAACTACAGGAGACCTTCCATTCTGCAAAAATAAAAAAGCGTTGCCAGAATTTGTAATCGGTAGCGGTAGAAGACCTCCAAAGGCAAAGTGATTTTCTTCCTCAAACATACAGGAATGCTTGTGTTCACTGGAATTTTTATGTCGTTATTTTACTTAATCTAAACTGTAAATTCTTATCACAGGGTGGTCATTAAACAAAAATAAATCTGGCATGTTGAGGAAAACAATAAAAGCCCATAGAACCCAAATCTCTTGTGGTGGAGGCAACAAGTCATAAACACTAAAAGGTAACATTGTCCAGACATGAGGATAGAAGAGCACCAGTAATACATATTATAATGCCAGTATATCACACTGAAACAGACCCAGCACCCTCATTTGCTGGAATTACTCAACTTGATGTCAACAGACATGTTGGCTGCGTAATTCCTCTCTCGCAACACCAAGCCTGTCAAACCATGTGGCAGATTTTTGTGATTTTCAAAATCTATAATGTGATCTACAACCTGTAAACATCCAAGTGAGAAACAAACTGAAGCCATTTAGGAACAAAAGAAAATACACCTGATAATAACCTGGGTGGAAAAAAAAACTGTGTTGAGGTAACCTTTTGATTTTAAGTAGAGCACTCAGTCTATTTTTGGTTTGCGGTCTGTCAGCTGTCAGATTGTAGGGGGTGTCTCCTCTGCACTGTCCTCTTCGGGTCATCCCAGAGATTTCCCACTCCATATCTTTCACTCATCAGTGCTTCAGAAGCAATTATTAGAGGGTATAAACACTGACTTACTGTATGTATTATGTTATTTTACCTAAATGGTTTCAATTTGAGTTTCACATTTACATGAGGGTATAGTTCATACTTAGGTTAGAAAAAAATTCAGAAATGATTCATCTATCACAGAAACCTGCCTTTTTAACAGACATGTGAAGACTAACGGGCTTTTCCACTACATGGTCCCAGCGTGACTCGCCTCGCCTCTGCACAGCTATTTTGCGTTTCCATTAGCGATAGTACCTGGTTCTTTTTTCAGTACCTGCTCTGGCGAGTTTCCAAGCGAGCATGAGGCAATATTACGTGTGCCGTCACTGGAAGAGGCAGGAGCATGACGTCCCACACTAGAATCAAACCGAACAATGCCGAACTGTAGATCAGTTAAAAAGACTTAGACAGAAATGTCTAAAATCTCAATATTTAACAGGCGAATCTTTAGCAACAGCACTGCTGAAAGCCAGCGATCAAGAGCGACGAGCCGCATCACAAACCCTACCGCTGTATTTTAGTACTGTGACTGTGTCAGACGGAGTCTGTACCCCGGTCATGCAGGAACAGCTGAACTAATCTTTTTAATTAACGGATTCTAATGATTCAGAAAATCGTAAACAATTGCTTTACAAGTCACTAGTTTGTGTGTCTCGTGTATAAAACGAAGTCACGGCTGCTGTGATGACTCCGCCCATGCTGAGGTGACGGCGGGACCATGTAGTGGAAAAGCAGCATAAGGTAACAGCTGATTATCTGTGACAGGCTGAGGAGGTCAAGCTGAATCGGTGAATATCGTAGGCCAAAGAGAAGAAGGCGCTGCTGGAAGAGCTGGTGATCGGCGTTGACAGCATCAGTCAATTTTTAAAATTTCTACAAGTCTTTAAAAAAAGAAAAGAAAAAAAAGGTTAAAGGGAAGGGGAAATTGGAAGGAATCCTAATGTTCGCAGGAAAGCCAAGCGTCATAGATTCATGCGTAGATGTTCAGGTCGCTTGGAGTTCATGGGGTAGGCCTGCTTCTTGTAAAGCCCAGCATTCATGCCTGAAGGGTGCCTGATGGGAAGTGGTGCAGAGGCCTCGGAGGCGCCGCTGCTGCTGCTCGTGTCCATTTGCTCCACAGCGGAACCGTCCATCTGTTGCTCTCCAGAGGCTGGTGACAGCAGGGATGAGCTGCCCATCAGTGTGGGTCCCCTGGGCCAACAGTCTCCTCTCGCAAACTTCACCGGACTGTCGGAGAGGGAGATGAATGAAACTTGGACAATTCTGTGCTTTAGGCCAGTTCTTCTGTGTAAACACTGGATGTTATTAATCATCAAAAATCTGGGAAATTAATTGAGCTAAACTATTTGCATGCCATCAAAGTTTTCCCTCCTTATATCTCAAATTGTTTTTCTTCAACTGACTGTGATCACTTATTTTTTAAGCTCTCAGAGTTTTACTGTTGTGGCAATGGAAAGAAGCCTTTATTTACACTGGATAAGTTTATTTAAGCCAAGTAGGCTACGTTTACAAGGTCAGCAAATGAGTCATCAATGTGGGTATGACTCACTGTGAGAGAAATCTGCAAACGACCAATGGCATTTAGTGGAACTGGAGACAAAAACAACTTGCCGTTACCTCACAGGTGTTCTTGGGCTTCCTGGGAACTTCCGTGGTGAGCGGACTTTGGGTTCGAACGAGAACTTCTCTTTGACGTTTTCCAGCACAGATGGGGCTACATATGTGAAACCCTGGGGAACGGGTGGGAGACAAAAACAGAGGGAGATCTGAGTCCACCTCTTCCTTTCTGAAAACAACCCACAGCTGATGATGAGAAATAAAATGCTGAGCAAACCATATCATGCAATGTGGTGGAACAGTGACTGAAGCTTCCAGGAAAACAAACAGCACTAAACCAGATGGGACACATTTACTGATTCTCACAAGACTTGCTTTTGAAAATAAAAGAACAACAAAAAGAAAAAAATATGTTTTGGATGGTCAGAAAACACAAACTGTAAAAGGGCAAGTACATGCCACATCTTTCTATTAAAAACCCTCATCAAACCAAAAATAACACATTATCCCAGCTGTCAATGCTGCACTTAAATTCAGTGTAATTCAATAATTAAAAAAAAGATTGATTAATGAACACTAAATGCTCTGAGCTTCGCAACATTTTTACTACATTCAAATTCATTGACTGGGTTAAGCTCAAGATGCAACCTCATGATCTTATGTTCTTTATTGAACCTCATGATCTTATGTTCTTTATTGAACATAATACACAAATATAGCAGTTACTCTCCTGGTTACTGCTATAAAAAACACATTTAATCCAGGACAGAAAAAAGATGAAACGAACAAAAAAAAACCTACCAGGAAGATTTGATTGGCACTTTCACTGAGTGTGGAGTCATCAGGGCTGTCTACTGGAGTCTGGCTGGTGAACTTGGAGTCAAACTGGCTGACGTCATCAGCCGATTGCTGCCAAAAGAAGTAGGTCAGTTAATCATGTTGCATTAACGGGTCACATTGCTGCATGAAAAAAAACAAAAAAACCTTACCAGGAAAGGTTTAAATGGAGGCTCTACTTTGCGAGCAAGGAGGTCATCCCAATTTATGTGTCGGAAGAACGCGTGAGCCTAGGAAAGTTAATAAAAACATTAATATTTCATAATTACACACAGGTTTACCATTAAAAAGTCCTCATTTCCTGATTCTTGTTGAGGTAGAGGAGTGTGAAGACAAACTAGCCCTTCAAACAAGGAGTTTTTTGGTCACACAGCTGACAGCAGCCTCTTTAAGGGTGAAAACTTGTTGAATCGAGTTTACATGATGACGTGTCACATGAAGGGGTGTACCATTTCGTCAGGGTAGATTTTAACCACTACCACTTGTAAGTGAGTTAGGGATTGATTCTTCTCACCTGGACCTCAGCAGCATCACCAGGTCCAGCTCCGAGTCTCATTGAGGCGTTTCGTTTCAGCAGCTGAAAGACAAAGTGTGAAGCCTCTTTTTCTTTCTGCCTCTTCATATCATTCTGAAGAAACGACTAAGCCAGTGATGCATCAAGGATGTATAATGATGGATTTTTAGAACTCACCTTTTTCAGAAGGTCCCTGGCTTCTTGTGTGAGGTAAGGTGGGAGATTAAGTTTGCATTTCAAGATTTTGTCAATTGTCTTCTTTCGGTTTTCCCCAGTGAATGGTGGCTGTGAAAGAGAAGTGCATCAGGGACGACAGTCAAAACAAACCCATAATCCAAAACAGCAACTGTAATGTGATCAAGTGGTGTGCACTTACTGCGCCTGTTAGCATGTCATACATGAGAGCTCCCAGACTCCACCAGTCCACTGCCCGGTTGTGTCCACTCCTCATTAGGATCTCTGGAGCCCTGAAGAAGGAGACAGAATGCAAAAGCTGATAAGGAAGATGCACAATACAGTTTCTCTGTCTTCAAATCTGAGTCCAAATTCTGCGTGATGAATGACTGTGACGTACATGTATTCAATAGTTCCACAGAAGGTGTGGGTGACTGTTCCGTCATGGATGGACTCTTTGCATAGACCAAAGTCTGTCAACTTCACATGCCCTTAAAACAAAAAAGGAACCACAGCAAGAAGATGAGGGGGAAACTGCACATTACATTGTACACAGCATTTAAGTATCAGATAAACCAGACATAGATACTGTATACGTAGGTAGATAAATAGGTGTTTTATTCATCCCATTGGGAAATTCAAGTCCTGAAATAAGTGTCAAAATGAACAATGGAATCATCGCACTGAACTAAACTAAAATCTAAAAGTTGTCTGCCTTTACTGAGGAACAATTCAAGTTTATGTACCGTTGTTGTTGAGCATGATGTTCTCAGGTTTCAGGTCTCTGTAGATGATGCCCTTCTGGTGCAAGTGACCCAGTGCCATCGAGATCTCAGCCAGGTAAAAACTTTCAAGGGAAACAAGGAAGTGGAGTCATCGTGATAATCTATTTCTGTACCATCTCTTATTTTCTTTTCCATCTGTAAATGTTCCACCATAATAATGTTCAACATTACTCACTGCTCCCATGGGTGTTGTTCTCCACCTCACATAGGTTATTCATAATATTACACACCCTTATTTAATCAGCAGCTTAGGACATGTAATCACCGTTTTCAGCTACAGGCATTACTGTAACTGAACAACATGTGCGGGAAGAGTCTGCGACTGACGTCCTGATCCTGCCTGAGATAAACTGACCATATACCTGACCTGTTTTCAACAAACTAAAGGTTTTTACTTCTTCACTAAATATCAGTGTCAGGAAACAGTTGTCATCCTCAGTTTCTTTAAAGATTACAAAATTTGGGCAGAACAAGCCAAAGATCAGGCCTTCAACACCGTGTTTTATCGTTCCTACATGTTCTTACCATGCTGTGTCTTCCATAAAGATGCCCTCTCTTTCCAGTTGCATGAACAGCTCTCCTCCTGTCACAAAGAAAAAAAATCTGAAATGCGGAGCCGTATTTCACTACTCACACGTCATCAAACACAGCATGTTAAGATCTGCTCCATGCTTGAGTGTACGTCAATATGCTCACCGCTCAGATACTCCAGAATGAGGTACAACTTTCCACCTGTCTGGAAGGCATAGATAAGGTCCACAATAAAAGGATGCTTCACCTCCTCCAGGATGTTCCTCTCAGCTTTGGTGTGTGCTGTGTCCTTAGCATTACGTACGATCATGGCCTTGGCAAGAAACCAAGAAGTACAAATAGTCAGAGTGTGAAAATATTCAGGCCATAACTGAAACCATAATGGCTCATCATGTCAACAAGTGCAGAGGTGGAGCGGGAATCTGAACGTCAGGATGGTTGCTACAGTTAAAGAAAAAAACAACAGAACCTCTAGCTTCGGGGAATATGAGCTGGCTTTCCAAGCAAAGTCAGACATGTGTCAACTGCAGAGAGTTGGCCAAGCTGAACCCAAGCATCAGCTCTGGGAATTCTTAGGAAAAAGCCTGTTGTCGTTAGTTTGGGTGGTCTACACTTCTTTTGTAGCTAGAGAGCTGAATGAACCAGTTTGTCACAATAGGACACATGGTAACATACAGTGTATGTGAATTACAATACACTGTTCAGCTGCATAAAGCAGTCAATTGAGTGCCTATTAAACATTTGGATTAGATCAGTGTTTCCCAACCTTTGTATGTTGGGACCCACTTTTTGAAATGCTAATCTATCATGACTCACTTCCCAATAAATCTTGAAAGGGCAAAATATTAAGTTTCTGACTTCTTTTTTTTCTATTTCTGTAACAACTAATATTATTTTGAATAGCCGTTCCCAAAACACACAAGGAAGGTCAATCAGTTTCATTTTATGCATGTTATTTAAAAGGTTATTGTCAAATTTAGTTACACAATACAGATGAAGCCCATCAGCTCCACGTGACTCTCTCTGTGTTTCTCAGTGTAGTGATGTTTAGCTCTTGTGGCCGATATGACTGTGTTGCAGAGGAAGTGAATGGTTTTATGTCAAGACAGACTGAGGCAACGGCAACATTGTCCTCGTAAAGCAAGACAGTTGCAGACAGATTGATGGAGCAGATTGACAGGATAAATGCTTCTTGCCCCTGCCCGCCTCTGCGCTGTCGCTGTATATTGCTTGACAGAAATTAAGGACACAGCATACAAATAATGTCACACCATTGCTGTGTCCCAAGTCCAAACAGGGGTAAAAAAAAAAAAAATCAGCAAAAAAGATAATCATTAAACTACTCTGTGTGTACACATTTAATAAGCATTACACTTAACAGTATTTCAATGCTAATATAAGATTAAATAATAAAGACATTTGGCCAACCCTAAGAGACACAGATTCACTCACCTTCTTCAAAACTTTCATTGCAAAGATCTTCCCAGACGTTGCACCAGATACCTTTCGAACTTGAAACACCTGTAAAAGTTGACATCTTATAAAGCAAAAAACAATAACACAGGCTACATGCAGGGTAAATACATTTACAACCCTTTTAATACCACAGATTACCAATACTACCTTTTCACAGTCATTCTGGCTGATGAAAAGTATGACAAGAAATTTATGCTTTTAATAAATACATTTTCTTTAGTCACTTTTTATTAAAAGTCCAGTTAATTGCCTACACTAAAATTTATAAAAACACTCAACTGCTGGATAAATCAAAATTTACTTCAATAAGAAGATTCCATGATTTATTAATGAAAAAACACATTATTTGTTGTATATTTAAATTTCAGACTTAAGTGAGACATTACATTATGTATTCTCAAATGTTTGACTGGGTAGTCAAACTGTAGGTTACATGCAAAGGGCTGCAGCCAATCACAGTTCAATTATGTTTCATGTTGGGGTTTGGGTTAAGCAGGAGATGGTTCCAGGTCTTTGATCTTATTTTTTTCCCTATGCTTTTTCAGGGAAAAATATTTTTGAAGACAACATTTTTCAATTTTAATTGTAATAAGCCTTAGCCAACCCATTGAAAATCAAAAACTCACACAGTTTTAGTGCCTACTATGTCAGTCAGTGAAATACATAAGCACCAGCCTCAAAATCTAAATTTCAAGTTAAGTCACAGAGGAATATAGGGTTAGGTGAAATGTTCTCATTAGCCATCATCAACCCACCAACTGGCAATAATGTAGATTAATTATACATGTATGCAGGTGTTTCTCTGATAAGAAAAACAGGGAAGGGTCTATTTGGAAACTAAAGTTCCAGCATCTAAATTAATCTAGACGTACACCGTTTCTGTTCATGAGGACTAAATGTTGTTTTTACACAGTCTGACTTTACAGATGTGTCCAATTACACAAAAAAAGTACATTTGTAGGTGAAAGGCATCATCTAAATGAATGTGAAATGTTAATTATGGATTTCTAGCAAAAATGCTACTTGAGTATTCAATGGCATTATTTGTCAAATATTTCGAACTCCAGTAGCTGGAGTTTAGCTCATGAGAGCTAGTGAAAGTAATGCAGTGGTCATGGCATGTTGAACTAACCGGAGCAGCTAACCAAATGCATTTAAAAACCCTGGTAAATTTCATCACTTCTGTGGGATCTACAGCATGCTGAGATTAGAGGAGCAGCTCCAAGAGGCATTCAAGAAATCTTTTAAATGTCATCACTTCTGCAAACACACATGAAGTCCACTTACTAAATATTTGCTGCCACCTTGTGATAATAGATGCCCCACAAATTAGGTAGTAATTGGAGTAGGAAAAAAATGTGTTTATAAATGCAATCATTTAATAAAACATTTGTTTTGTATATTTTTAATATGTTACAAATAGTCACAGTAACTGAGCAACTTTTTTTTATAAGCAAATAATCAAATACTCATGCCCATCCTAATCACTCAATCACTCCCTAGTACAGAAAAAGGTGTTGGGTAAAGGACCCAAATCATCATAAAGAATCACTTGACTCACCTTTCCATAGCCACCTTTTCCCAAAACTTTCAGCAGCTCAAAGCATTCAGGCCTGATCTGCTCTGTTCCCTTGTTCACGCTGTTCTCTGAAATTTCAAACTTCTCACAGTCATCCATGTTACTGGCAAAACAAAGAATAAAGAAAATAAATAATAAATAAACATTCACAATGTTCAACTCAACGAGTTTATAATTTTCAAGACAGGCAGCAGCATTATAAATTAGTGTGACAACATTTGGAATTTATACAAAGACATGGATAAAGGGATAAATGTGTACTGATCAACTGGATGCTTTAAAATAGATAAGGTTAGAAATAGATCCAGGTTGGGGGAGGGACATTTTTATACATTAGCATATCAGGATACTCAACAGTTTAGTATTTTTTTTAAAAATGCAGAATTTTATATCAGTCAATTAATTGATTCATGAAACAATCCCTCAACTATTCCATAAAATCAGTAAAAGTCCTTATTGATCAATGTTTGATGCAGTTTTGGAGTCCTGTTTTGGTACTTGAGGATTCACAGTATTGGCATATATACTCACAAGTCAAAGCCAGTGCACTGGTCCATGTACTCACTGAGCTGGCCCTGAAAATACAACAACAGGACACAAGAGGGAGGGAATGTTTACAAATCAGCATGGGACAAAGTGCATCAAGATTATCATCCTGCCCAAAATAGTTGCTATTCATGACATGATTGCTATTTATATATAAAATACACTTTAAAATAATTTTAAGATTTGTAAACAGAAGTGAACAGAGGCTTCTGTCCATACTCTGCCCTCATTTGGTTTGTATCCTCAAAGGGATAGTTTGGGTTTTTGAACATTAAGTTGCATGACACAGACCCCAGGATTAGAGTGGATGCAATGTTGTTAAATAATTTAAGGAGTCTCTGGTTCAGAGCCGAGAAAACTAGTGCTGGGAGAGAGTTTGGGACACATAACTAATGGGTTTTAAATCACAGATATGCATGCATATGTTATGTTAACATGTATGAACAATAAAACCGCTGCCCATCAGTATGTCAGATTTGGCACTATTTCCATAACCTCCCTGCTGCCTACAATGGCCTGCAGCCTGACTTATATTGTAAGGGTGACATCATGTGTGTTTCCATATGTCTCAGGGTAAACACCAGTGGTTTGAATTCCACCCACCATTACCGAGCAGTAAGTGGCAAGCAGCAAGGCTGTGAAGGTATGGAATCAGAAAATATCAACAAATGACTGACTGCTTTAGTGTGCATCTTGTTTCTGAGTAAAATTCTGTCACCGCTTTGGCCTGAGCCTAGGATGAGACTGCAGTTCGAGTTTGGCCACATGTGTCGATCCCTGTTGTTTTTGGAAATTATGTTTAGATCGGTTAAATACAGCCATAATAAATAATGGGGTTCTGGAATGAATGCAGAGCATGGCTGACTCTCATTCAACCATGAAATATTAATAATTTCACCATTAAACAGATAATGGAAATACACCATGATCAACTTATTGTGAGTGCTGATGTTAATGCAACCCACAACAATATCGTGTATTGTCCCATCGCCATTGACCAAAAGCCTATGCCAATCTTTTTTTTAGAAATATTATGGACAATGTGGCCTATATTTGCGTGGTTGTTTATTTTCTACTTAAATATCTCTGCACTCTGATCTAAATTATCTGTTGACTAAATAATTCACTGAAAGACATTTTGCTGCAGTGAAATCCCAAGTTGAATGTATATATATGTGTATATATATATATATACACACACACACATACATATATGTATATATATATATATATATATACATATTATACATGTATATATACACACACACACACACATATATATATATATATATATATATATATATGTGTGTGTGTGTGTGTACATAAAGCTCCAGGATATTTGAGAACGCTAACATACAATATATATCCCGGTCGCAGCTTGTTGGTGGCCAACTTTACATTAAGTTAATCAATATTCAACTTATTGCCAACTTTTGTGTTTTTCAGGGCAAGCCTACATGTGTCGTTCATAGTATTGGCTGCGTGGGGAGGTATTTCCATAACACAGACGAATACCCATCCATAGCATGTAGCCAGTTACGATATGAGTCCATCATCGGACGCTCCACAACATCACATTCGTTTACGTTCTGCTCTCGTTGTCGCGGTTTCACGGCAGTTTTGCAGTTTTAACCGGGTAACCCTTTGTTTGCCGACTCTGTCGCGTATATGTTCGCCGTCTGTTTCGTGAATAACAGAACATTTAATAACAGTGAGAAAGAGCGGTGTCCAGGTTTACTTCAGCAGGTATAACAACAACCTGTCAGCCGGTAACACTGTTAATCTGATGAAAATGTTTGTCTCGTTGGGCGATGAAACTGACTGTAAGCTAAAGCTCGTGGGTTTATACTCCGAAAATGAGACAGAAACCTATGAAAACACGGACCGCTGGTTGTTCAATTCTGAGTCACCAGAATCCGCGGGAAAATGTCAAACGAGGACATGTCCGATAATGAATACCTGGTTAGCAACGCGGGCCCCGTAGCAGCGGCTAGCGTATTGCTAACTAGCTAACAGAGGAAGCGGTAGAATTAGCCTAAACGTTAACGTCCACTCACCCCGTCCTCAAGTTCGTCGTCAGAGACTTTCTCATCCGGTTGATCCAAATCGATGTCGAAAACCCCGGCCATGACCACGGCACTTCAGTTTGCGTCTAACGAGTAAACACACCCGCTCCCCCACCTCATGGGAGAACCGTTCCCGCTACAACCGGGTATAGCGGAGCAGAACGCGTGGCCTCACATCCAGCAAACCAAAACAAGACGAAAAGAGATGATGGAGAAGCAGAAGAAGCCTCTAGTGTTCACCACTGGCACTGCTCACTATAGTCTACCATTCATCAACATAGTGAAGAACAAAGTTTAAAGCGGATAGAATGCGTTTTGCACACATCTCCTCTTGTAAAAGACTACATTCTGCATGTAAAAGTTAATTCAATTATAAAAAATATTACTAATTCAATTTAAATGTGTCTGTTTAATGGATTTAATTATAACATACATTTTATTTTGAAATTCTATGAAATATCGTAATGAAAACCAATTTAACAATATAAATATGGAATGCCTTGACTGAGTGGCCCCCGGGTCATTTGAGTTGACGATGTAAACAGATGACACTGAAATTACAAGAATTTAATACATTGTAAAAAAAAAAATGGCATTGTGAATTCTGGAAATATTCAAAATGGAAAAGCTGACACATAAGACAAATTATATCCATAAATCCCCAGACCACAATAAATCATTTCAAAACTTCTTCCACCTTAATGTGACCTATGTGTACAATTCAATTGAAAAACATACAAACAATAATATATAAAAATATAGGATCCAAAATAATGTTTTTGTATATTTTGTTTTTTGTTCTGAATGAATAAGGTGTAATTGGTAACTCTGGGGCGTGGTTTCATCTACATTGTTCATTTCTTTAGAAGCTTTAGGTGGAATAAAGAGGGTGAGCTCTCAGTCCACATATTTTCTTTTGTTGTTAATGTTTTGTCTTTTGTGTGATGAATGTTAAGTTTCTTTTTGTTAAAATAAAAGTCTTTTAATGTGGCACGGACAAGAGCCTATTCAGTCTCATATTCGACCGTTTGTTTATGGATCAAAGTCGCTGGTTGCATAAGTGTGCACACCCTTAAACTAATACTTTGTTGAAGCACCTTTTGATTTAATTACAGCATTCAGTCTTCTTTGGTACACACCTGACATCAATTAAAGAGACTCTGATTAACCCTGAATAAAATGTCCTAGTCAGACTTTCCTGACATTTACTCAGTTTTATACTACAGTTAGAGCCATGGTTTGCAGAGAGCTTACAAAGCATTAAAGGGATCTCATTGTTGAAAGGTATCAGTCAGGAGAAGTGTACAAAAAAAAACTCATTAAAGGAGCTACAGGTATTTCTGGCAAGTACTGGTTGTGTTGTACATGTGACAACAATCTCCCAACTCCCAATTC